>NC_052645.1:17152601-17479789 GCF_016161935.1 Mauremys reevesii
TTAAAAGCTGCTACAGAAATCCTGGCACTTCCTTCTGTTTCCTTGGGATGCAGCTTTTCAGTTGGAAACCCAAACTCCCAGCTGCGGGAGCAGCAGCCCACCTCCGAAGGGAGTCACTTCACCATCCCCCGCTCTGCTATCTGCACTGCCTCTCTCTGCTCTGCTGGGCGATGAGCACTTTTAATTGTCATCCTTAATTCCTCAGGCAATGTCCTGATGCTTGTAGTTTTCTCCTGAATGGGCTTTTCTGGACAGGCAGTGGACCTGGGTCAGACCCAGGGCAGAACTGCCCCTGTCTGTGTGCACCAGCCCCCCGGCTTGGTCACTTAAAAGACCCAATGTAGGTATGGTGGCCACCACTTAAACATCAGCCTTTGCCAGCAGGTCCCACTACTCTTTGCTGTTTTGTGTAAAGCGGGAGGCAAAAGCATCTTGCACAACAGATGGTACCTGGTGGCAGGGGCTGGTCACTGTAGCTATTGACTTCGCTGCTTGAATCCCTCTCCTGAAATCCACCCCTCCTGTTCACCTCTTTGGCAGGACCTGCCTGTCCCCCATGCACTCCAAATATTGCTAGATCGTCTCTGCTCCTATTCAGCTGAGCCCCCTGCAAGGCTCCAACTCCTTCTCACACCCCTGTTGACTGCTGTAGACCCCTTTTCGGTCTGTCATCTCTGTCCAGGGCGGGAGGGGAGTTCCCTTCTCTCTTTGTCCTTCTGATCAAATGCTGCTCCCCAGTGGATGTCACCAGTACACAATTATCTTAAAGGGACAGCGTCTACCCCCTGTCTCTGGCCTTCAAAGTATTGATTTTATCCATAGTTTCTTTAGGTCATTCTGCTTCTTTAAGGGCCAATTTACTGGGGCTGTGGGTTTCCCTATATTTTTGGACAGCACTAGCCTTCCGGGGCCTTGGAGTGTCAATTTTCCCATGGGGAGATTCTCCATCAGCTGCTGCTGCCACTGTAGGTGCATTGAAAGTGGCTGTGTGATCCAGATCCCTGTCTGAGAGCCTGTCTATGCCACAATGTCCACCAGGTCCAGGGAGCAGCCTACAGCATGGCTCCAGCTTGTCATTGTAGAATTAATTCAAAGAGGTCTCAGCCATGCTACAGCCTGGCTCTCCTAGGCTATGGTGCATCTCAGGGATGCAGGAAAAATGCAGCTAGGTCCCCTCTCTACTGAGATGGAGCCAAGTCAGGAGACATCCCTGTCGTAACTAGGTCCCCCAATGTGGTTGGACCCTTGTGTAGCTGGGCCCTTTGCCAGGAGACTGGTGTCTATCTGGAAGTATCTGAGACGATGTCGTTTGCGCTTCGTGCTGCGCCCAGCGAGGACTCCCTTGTTATATACTCCAGTCTCATTTAAAGGTATGGTTCCCGGCTGGAAGCTCGTGTCCCAAGGTTGGAGCTGGGAGAAAGAGCGGAGCTTGCCTTTCTCTTTGTAACTCTCTTTTTCGTTAGTTAATTAACCTCTTGGTTATTTGTGCAATATTCTCTATTTTAAATTATACTGCATCTCCTGGGAGCATTTTATAGCTGAGCAAAAGAGAGATTCTAACAGCTGTTAGTTTTGTAATGACAACTTTCTCCTGAACCTTTTACAGACTTGCAGTTAACAGAAATTAAAGGAATTCTACAGAATCAGCTGCCTGCGTTGGGTTGTCTTTATTTCCACCACCTATAGGGCTACGTGTGGCCATCCTTCTGAAATGGGTCTGGGTGTGGTTTGCTGCTCAGTGGCAGCCCCTGCTTTGGGCATGAGTCTAGTTTGGGAGCAGGCTGGACAGTCCATTCAGAACAATTTTCCGATTTGTCAAGTTTGTTTTTAATTGTAAGTAGATGACCTACACTTTCCTTCGTCCTTCTCTTGCTCCTAATGTATTTAAAGAACCTCTTTTCTCATTGCCTGTTATGTCCTTTGCTTGGTGTAACTCATTTTGTGCCTTTGCCGTGCTGAATTTGTCCCTACATGCTTGTGCTATTGTTTTGGACTCCTCCTTAGCAATTTGTCCATGTTGCCAATTTCGGTAGGATTCCTTTTTGGTTTTCAGGTCATTAAAGAGCTCCTTTGGGAGCCATATTGGCCTCTTACTATTCTTCCTATTTTTCCTTCGCCTCGAGATAGGTTGAAGTTGTGCCTTTAATATTGTCTCCTTGAGAAACTGCCAGCTCCCCTGAACTCCTTTTTCCCTTAGATTTTCTTCCCATGGGACCTTACCTACCAGTTCTCTGAGTTTGTTAAAGTCTGCTTTTCTGAAGTCCGCTGTCCTCATTTTGCTGATCTCACTCCTTCCTTTCCACAAAACCATTAAATCTATCGTTTCGTAGTCACTTTCACCCACACTACCTTCCATCTTCAGATTTGCTACCAAGTCTTCCCTGTCGGTCAGAATCAAGTATTGGCTCTCCCCTTGGTTACTTCCTTCACTTTCTGAAAGTGTGTGGTCTGCCCAACACATCCAAGAACTTACTGGAAATTTTGTGTTTTGCCATGTAACTTTTCCAACAGATGTCTGGGTAGTTAGTTTCCTGTTACTACCAGGTCTTGTGTTTTGGATATTTCTGTGATTTGTTCTATAAAATGACTTATCCACCCCCTCCTCCTGATTTGGTGGTCTATAGTAGACCTCTACTGTGACATTCCTATTGTTTACCCCTTCTATCTTTACCCAGAGACTCGCAACTGGTCTGCCTCTCACCTCCTTCTAGACCTCAGAACAAGTGTGTATATATTGCTGTATAGTGCAATACTGCCTTTATCCTGCCAGCCCTTTTGGAACAAGTTGTACCCCTCTGTACCATTATTCCAATCATGACACTTATCCCACCAAGTCTCTGTGGTGGCAGTTAAGTGATAATTTAGCTTCCAGTTCCTCCTGTTGATTCCCCTTACTCCTTTCATTTGTATATAGACGACTAAGATGTTGAGCAGATTTTTTTCCCACTGATTTCCCCTTGTTGCTCCTATAACCCTAGTGTAATTTCCCATGTTTCCCCCACCCCCAGCATGGAGGAGCCAACTTCTCTGCTTACTCTCTCCTCTCAGTTGGGGTGTTCTCTGGAGGTGCCATCACTAGAGATGTCTTGGGAAGGTGGCCAGACACTATCCCAGGTTTCCCCACTTCACCGAGGTGCCCAGCTACCAAGGAAACATCACAAACACTGTTATGTTTCTTCAGACCATGTGGTTTGTTTGAACGAGTAAAATCCCTGATGAAGGTGTGAAATGGAACAACCCCCCAATCCTCCCCTGCAGGCCAGCCATCCTCTGCATAAGGCACTGGGAGGAGGAGAGGTGGGGTGTAAGGATAGACTGGAAACCAAGCGTAACATTAAAATATATGTAAGCATTTTGGAAGCAATCTGTCCCCTTTATTTGGGGAGAGCGTGACATGGTCTTTATCAGGAGTTTGCCAGCCATGAGTGCCAACCAACTTCTTCAATGGAAGGTCTCAAGATCATGTCTGGTTCCAAGAGGCTTTTCAGGAGATCCTGGCATTCGTCTGAGATCTCCAGGTGCCCAGGAATGGAGACCCCTTTCTGCTGGTGGCACAGCATCTTGGGGATGTCGGTGTCGTCAAAGGGGAGGCTAGCGCACAGCATAACGTACAGAATAACGCCCATGCTCCAGATGTCCCCTTTCCGGCTGTCGTGGGGCACGCCCTGGAGCACCTCGGGTGCAGCATAGGCAGTGCTGCCGCAGAACGTTTGACTCAGCTCCTTACGATTCTTTGGGAGCAACTTTGCGAATCCAAAGTCAGTCAGCTTCAAGTTAAAGCCTTGCAGCAAGGCGTTCTCACACTTTAGGTCCCGGTGTGCCACGCCACAACTGTGGCAGTAGCGGATCGCGTCTACCAGCTGGCGGAAGAGCACCTTGGCGCGGCTCTCGGGCAAAGGACCTCCCTGCAGAACGCAGTCAAAAACGTCCCCGTCTTCTGCCAGCTCCATCACCAAGTAGAT
The DNA here is from genome assembly GCF_016161935.1 of Mauremys reevesii. NCBI lineage: Eukaryota > Metazoa > Chordata > Testudines > Geoemydidae > Mauremys > Mauremys reevesii. The sequence continues at coordinate 17,156,564 of NC_052645.1, forward strand.
TTTCCCATCGGCAGACTCCAGCATCTCGTACACCCGGATGATGTTCTTGTGATCCAAGCGCCTGACGATCTGGAGCTCTCGAGGCAGGAATCTCTGGATAAATTCTGAAGAGAGAGAAGACATTCATTCAAGGCATGGGAAATCTCAAGGGAGCCGCTAGCTCCCGAGAAGAGTGTGTATCATCTTTCATGGATGCAGTATCTCTGCAGTGCCTGGGGCTGTTGGCCATTCAATGGAGGCAGGGGCTCTGTTTGTCACAAACCGGGGCTAAAAGGAAGCGCTTTCCCATTCAGAACCCTGGGAACTTGGCTGGTTGTAAAGTGATCACAGGGTCAGCACTGGAACATATTTACTTTCTGTTAGCTTCATAGATCTTAGGGCTAAAAGGCATAATTCTGATCCTCTCAACCAACCTCCTGCATATTGATTTCACATCTGATTCCTGCCTCCAGCCTCATCTTTTGTAGCTGAACTAGAGCAGATCTTTCAATTGATTAACGAACAATGACAACAACAAACCTGTAGAACTTATGCCCCTTAGCAGCTTTCTGCTTTCCACAGGGAAAACCCTGTTTTAATGGTTTTACTCCGCTTTGCGAGGAGGTGTAGTTGTTGTTAGAATCTTTTATCTGATTGTGGCTTTAGTCTAGGACACAGATCTGGCCAAGTAAACACCATTATGTGCTATAGGAGGTGATCTGAAAGGCACTGCGGTTACTCCAACCTACGAGCCTGGTGAGCTGGCTAGAGAAGGGTCTGGGCTGAATTCTTGTACATATGTTCTACAAGGAAATCAGAGCCATCTAAGTGAATCCAGCCCCCTTTGCATCCAGTAAGCTACTGCACCATCCACCAGTTGGTGGGAAGATGAAGAATGGATAGTCTGGGAAATGCTGGCAGCAGATCCTCCAAGTGAATTAGAGAGAGAGTCCCCTGCCTTGGAGGCATTCTGGAGAGATCAGCTTCCCCGAGGAACCCACCTCCTAGTCAACCTTTTATTTTAGTTTAATACAGGGGTAGGCAACCTATGGTGCGCATGCCAAAGTCAGCACATGAGCAGATTTTCAGTGGCACTCACACTGCCCAGGTCCTGGCCACTGGACTGGGGGGCTCTGCATTTTAATTTAATTTTAAATGAAGCTTGTTAAACATTTTAAAAGCCTTATTCACTTTACATACAACAATAGTTTAGTTATATATTATAGACTTATAGAAAGAGACCTTCTAAAAATGCTAAAATGTATCACTGGCACGTGAAACCTTAAATCAGAGTGAATAAATGAAGACTCGGCACACCGCTTCTGAAAGGTTGCCGATCCCTGGTTTAATACATCCAGTAGGGAAACCTGAAATGTATTTTGTTAGGAATGAAAAGTTTGTGGCAAGTCACCATTCCTCCACTGATGAGATAATGTGGAAAACGATGTGAGAAGATTCTCACAGTACTTCTCAGGTAAGTTTTCCCCTCCGGAGGGTTTTTCTGCATAAGGGGAAAAGTAGACCCTAAGCAAAGCAGTGGAGATATTTGGTACTGTGCACAGTTAAGTGCGCCAATAGCGTGATGCCTGGCAAACTACAAGAAGACTAGTTCAAACTGGAATTATTTTGGGGAAGTTCTCTAGCCTGTGTTACAGAGAAGGTCATAGATTCTAAGGCCAGAAGGGACCACTGTGATCCTCTAGTCTGACTTCCTGTATGGTACCGGCCAGAGAACTTCCCCAAAATAATTCCTAGGGCAGAGCTTTCAGAAAACATCCAATCCTGATTTAAAAATTGTCAGTGATGGAGAATCCACCGTGACCCTGGGTAAATTGTGCCAATGGTTCATTACTCTCTCTGTTAAAAATGTGCGCCTTATTACCAGTCTAAATTTGTTTAGCTTCAACTTCCAGCTGTTGGATCACATTAGACCTTTCTTGGATAGACTGAAGGAGCCCATTATTATTAAATATTTGCTCCCCATATAGGTACTTATAGACCTACTAAGTCACCACTTAACCTTCTTTTTGTTAGACTCTTAAGAGTGCAATCCAGTTAGTTTATCACTAGGCTGGTTTTCTAATGATTTAATCATTCTCATGGCTGTTCTCTGAACCCTCTCCAATTTATCAACATCCTTCTGAAATTGTGGGCATCAGCCCTGGACGCAGCATTCCAGCTGCGGTTGCACCAGTGCCAAATGCAAAGGTAAAATAACCTCCCTACTTTTACTCGAGAGTCCCGTTTATGCATCCCAGAATCACACCAGCTCTTTCGGCCACAGCATCACACTGGGAGCTCATGTTCAGCAGATTATCCCCCGACTGGATGATCAGAGTGGTCCCTTCTGGCCTTAGAGTCTATGAATATTCCTCAACCATCTAACCCAGAACCGTCTCCCAGAGCTGCCTCTTACCTTCTGGGCCCCCCATCTTATCAATAATTTTAACTGCCACTTTCTGCTGGTGCTTTTTTGAGAAGGCCTCTTTCACTTTTGAGTAGGTCCCCTCCCCAATGGTCTTGCCCAGCTGGTAGCCATTGGAGAATAAAAACTCCTCCATCTCCTCTCTCAATTTTGGACTGGTCATTCTCTCAGGTCATCCTGTAGATGCTGGGAGATGACATCTCTGTGCTCTGCTTCTCTCCCTAACCAGGGCCTGCAAGCGTTGCAGCCCTGGACACTAGATCATTTTCCTGCCTAGACAAAGTCCCGTGATGACGGGGGCAGCTGGGGCAGGACGTTTTAAAACTTTCAGCCCCTATTATGATGTAACCTTGTGTTGCATGGGTCAAAGGGGTTGGATTTGCACCAATCGGGAGGCGAGCACCCCAAATGGGCAGTTACTTAACCTGCCCACAACCCTGCACTGAGTCACTCCAGGCGCAGCGATGGGATAAATCTCCAGAGACCTATTGGTGGGGATTGTGGGTAAGGGGCTTCTATAGCATAGCATTACACAGGCTTTGGCATAACGAACAGACCCCAAATATTCCCCAGCCTGCTGCTGTATTATCACTAAATGTGCAGCTCTGACCAAGTTTTCAAGGCTGGATCCAAGTGAATTTGAGGGTAGGGGAGGGAGAGTCTAGACCAGACCGCAAATGAATACAAGGGCTGGGATGTCTGTTGTTTGTATTACATAGTGCTTAACAAAACTACCTAGCTCTCATCTAGCACTTTTCATCCATAGATCTCAAAGCGCTTTACAAAGGTCAGTATAATGAACCTCATTTTACAGATGGGGAAACTGAGGCAGAAAAGGGCAGTGACTTGTCCAAGGTCACCCAGCAACCTAGTGACACAGCCAAGAGTTTAACTCAGGCCTTCTGAGACCCAGTCCAGTGATCCAACCAATAGGCAACACTGCTTCCTTTCTCTAGGGACCCTTTGTCCTGGGCAGTGCACGGACATGGAACAAGTGACAGTCCCCGTCTCAAAGAGCTCAGAAGCTGGGTTTGATCAGATGGATCTGGTTGATCAAACAAATTGGTCGGACGGTTTATTTGTTTAGTTTCAGTTTCCAGGACAGGGTAAGAGTCCAGGGTGAAGGGCTACCCCAGATCCCACTCTGAACCCCACATTGTATCCCCACAGGGATCAGCTTCCAGGAGGGAGCAAAGATCAACCCCAGATACGTCTCTAATCTGGGCATGGTCAAGGAAGAGCCCTCCTCATCATGAGACCCAGAGCCTTTTGGGGAAAACCCGGGGCCGGCAGAGGCAGTTCCTCTGTTCACCTTCACAGCACGGTGGTGCTTTGACCCAAGACTAGCCCTAGATGTGAACTAGGTCAGTCTTTTGTACTGATGCCGCTGCCCCTCATGCTGACCGGTATTGTCTCATGGCTTCCTCGTGCTCCCCCATTGGTCATGTCTCGTGTTATACTTGGATTGTAAGCTCGGGGAGGCGGGGCCTAGCCTTTTGTTCTGGACCCTGTGCGAGGCACTGAACAAATACAGGACTGGGGCTCCTAGCTGCCACCGCAGTCCAAATAATAAATCGTAAGCAAGAAGGCCTGGGCCCGAGTCTCGTGCCTGGGAGAAGGGCGAAGGTCGTACCCTGCCACTCACGGGTTGTGTTGTGATGTCAGAGCAGCCCTTCCGTGTCACAATGTAACAGCCTCCGTGCCTCCCACTGGCCCCCATCACATCTTGCCCTTTGCACTAGGCACTGCTGGCTGCCCGGTTTATTCCTGGGAACTCTCTTGAGCCTTCAAGAGGTGAGCCTAGGCCAGAGAAGGGGGTGGCAGCTTGGGGCAGGGGTGGGCCTGAAATCGTGGGCTCACCGTGCCCAGTCGCGCAGGCTCTGACCTTGGTCCTTTTTTTCACTCAGACAGGTCTGGGGCTAGGACATGAGCTCCCAGGAGACCCCACAAGCTCGGAGATTCCCCATAGAGGCCGGAGATTCTCCCAGCCTGGCAGCTGCTCCAGAGACCCAGGAGCCAGTTGCCACTGAGCACACTGCAGCAAGGTAAGGGCAGCGGCAGCAGCTGTTGTTGCTGAGCACAGCAAATGAGTCATCTGGTGCCCAGTGCTTGGGAGGAAGGCAGACACCCTCCAGAGCGATACAGGGGGAGTGGGATGCTTACTTCCTGACCCCAGTTAGCAATCACTTTATGCTCTGAAGCATGAGCACTGATGCACTTTCTAAACCTTCCTCTTGATGCTGTAATGGTAGCTGCTGTGCTTAGATGTTGCTATGAACGGCCCCCCTTTGGGATGGTCTGGCCCCCCTGCTTCCATGTCTTACAGCAGCAAATTCTCCTGGGGAAAAAGGAAGCTTTTCAAGGCTTAGAAATAGGTGTGTTGCCCTTCTAATCTTCCCAAGTTCCCCCTTTGTGCCTGTTTTACAGGGCAGAGTGAATAGGAGCCGTGGTCTCTTCTCTCCCCCTTTCGCTAATCTCTGCACCTCCTCCAGGTCGCCATGTTGCGTCCCTGCCAGGGCCGGCTCAGCAGCCCATTCCACTCAGAGCACGCTGGGCTTCTGTAAGGGGCCAGGGATGAGCCCAGAGGGCTGAGGCCTCGCAGGGCTGCGTTCAGGAGCCAGTGGAACTGCACCCCTCTTTCTCCAGGCCCACCCTGGCATGTGATCTCTACAAATCAGGCTTTGGGGGATGATGAAAGCTGCTGCCGTAGTCATCCTGCCCCAGTGCAGTCTCACAGCAAGTTCCACACCCTGTGCCCAAGGGAAAGAGAAGGAAACCTGCCTCCCCCAACACCTGCTCCCTGTGGTGTAGGGTTAGGATGGCTGTCAGCTGGCTAAACCATTCCGGGCGGCACCAGAAGCTGAGGCTGTCACACGGCCTGGCTTGGAACATGCAGCCAGACCCGGAGCCTGTTGGTCGGAAGAGTTTGTTGGCATCTGATTTGGCCCCAGGGATGACTTTAGGCAGCTGTGGGCTGAATCCTGTACAATGGGGCTGAGGCAGGGCCCCCAAATAAAGTCAAAATGAGGAAACCGGTTTGCTGCCTCCCCTCCATCAGAGCGCGAAGGCTGGGGGGTCAGACACTTCTACTGAGGCCAAGGCACCTCCCTGTAATTAACTCCAAGCCAGACCTCCCTGCGCTGTACCAGGGCTGTACCCTCTAGCTCTCCCTAGGGGCGCAAGCCTTGTTCCTCAGGGTTTGCTTGCTTGCTGCTGCTGCACTTAATTCCGGTGCAATTTCTGGCCCTGCCTCTCCCCTGGTTATAGCTGATCGGACAAGGGCAAAATCAAACCCACCCCCTGCTGTAACTGGCGCCTCTGGGGGAATTGGGGCTACAATACATTGGCCTCTAGAGGCTGCAGCAAGCAGAGAGATGCAAGGAGGAGCAGGCTCAAGATGCTCAGCTAGAGCGAGGAGCAGAGCGGGGGACAAATCGGGCAGGGGCTGCTGGGTACGTGGACAAGAGGGTCCATTTATAAAGAGAGCTGGGTGCAGAACCGATTTTCTGGTTTGCTGGTAATTCCACAAAGTAAAAAACAAACTGTTTTGGGTCAAACAAGAAGTTTTGTTTTGATACTGACCCTGTTTTACCAGGTGTGATCATTTAAAATAAAATTACAGGACATTTTGAAGAGAAAAGTGGTTTTGAACTGAGAAGTTTAAACCTTTTCATTTAGAAAATGTCAAAACAAAACGGCTGGGTTTGTCTGAAATGGTTTCTGTTTCTTCCCACCCATGCAACGGGGTGAAATCCACAGGGAGTCCTCACAAAATAGTTCAGTGTCACAGGAGCGGCATTTAGCACCAAAAAAATGTTGTGCAATTTTTTTTTGCCCGGCTCGGTCTATAACCGAACAGACTGATCATGAATGAAACCCTCTTCTCTACTGGCCAGGTCTTTAATCACTGGACAACAACCAATACTGTCATTAGCACCCCATCGCTATGGAAACAAGCAGTTCCACTGGAACCCTTAACACATCTATGACTCTACTGTGCGCTTTGCCTCTCACTAGTTTATAATATTGAGGACATGGCCCAGGTCGGGCATTTCTGGGCCGAGGGCCCTCACTATGCTGAGATCGCCGCCTGGAAGAGGCTCTCTCGTTACTGCCCAGCGCTGGCCTCCTCCCACTGATTGCCAACCATCAGGGCTTGGCCGTGACCCCTTGGTTGTTATCTCTTCAGGCACATGGTCTCTGTGGAGGACTTGCGTCCCATCTAGGGCTGACTTCTGCATTCAGGGCCCTTGTTAAGGGGAGCATTGGCGGGGGGTTGTCCTTTTTCTCCCAGAAGATTCCTAAGGCAGAAAATTTCAGAGTGGCCTTCAATTCCTGCTCCAGGCTGCCAGCAGCTGACAGAGAAGCTGGATATGGGGGGAAGAAATTTATCCTCCTAAATCTTCCCTCCCTGCATAAAGCTGGAGGACAAGAGCACTGAAGGACCCTTTGTGGAGTATGTTCAACTAGCCAGATGGGTTCTGATCCCTGGGCAGCTGGCCTAGGGCTCTTGGGATCTGCACCCCTCATGGTAGGTGGATATTCAACCATGCACCTGTGATGCTGAGGGGCTCAATCTGTGGCTTTGCACAGCCCTCCTGGGAAACTGGACTAACCCCTCTCTCTCGTTGTGCAGGCAGCTGAGAAGATGCCCCGGGTGCCACTGCCTGACCCTGCCCAACGTTCCTATTGACGTTTACATTGCCATGGGCGGGAACGGGAGGCCACGGACCACCTAACAGTTCCCCTGAGTTGGGCTCGAGTGCTGAGACCGCCGAGCTGGTCACCCGAAACTCCCTGACAGCTGGAGAACCGCAAAGGACGCCGCCACACAAAACAGTGACGCACATTTTAATAAAAGGACATCTTAGAATGTTTCTGTGGGTGTCGTTCCTTCGCTGCGGCTCGGCTCGCTGTGCTGCCCCAGACTGCGCCCGGAGAGCAGGAATTCTCTCGTCTTGCTATGGGATCGCATGGGCCCCCCTCACTTGGAGAGGGTTCCCAGCAAAACAAGGGGCTTGGGCCGGGTTTGCAGAATGGGGTCACTGCATTACCCCTCAGCCCAGCAGAGGGTGCTGTGGTCCTAGCTCACTGGAGAGGGTCTTAAATGAAGCGGTATCGGTGCTCTGCCTAGGTGTATTCCCCATAGAGTCTCTCTCTCCCCTCCAGCACCAGCTGTGGGGTGCAAGGGAGACCTGCCTACTCTGACTCTTAGCCTCAGGCTCCAGCTTTCTCCATTCCTGTCCAGCCAACGTAAGGCTGGGTTTGGCTGGGTGGCGGCAGCAGCTGCCGCCTCCATCCCTAAGTCTGACCCAGCTCCTAGCAGGTTGGTGGGGAGGGCCAGGGGGAGACTAACTTGGTTTTTGTTGGAGGGCCTGATCTGGAGATGAGACACCTTTGGAGGGGTTTGATTTAGGGGAAGGAAAGAGGCTGGCTGTGGGAGGAGGTTGGGGTGGGGAATGAGTGATGGGGTGGGGTTGATTTTGGAGAAGGGGAGCATGGATTGCGGGGTGAGCTGTGCCATGGGGGAGCCCTCCCCAAATCATCTCCACAGGGGCACTGCCAAACTAGCTTCAGCATCCGGGGCGGGAGAGCGAAGCAGAGGGGGCCCTGGTGCTAAGTGTCTGTCCTATGCAAACTGCTTCTCCCAGGCTTTTTCGTGGGTCACAGCAGGCAGATCTGGCTGCTGGTAATGGGTGGAGGTGAGAGTGGGGGTAGGGAGGGGGCAGCAGCTGAGTCACACAGCCCAGCTTGTCCTGGGCAGGAGATGCACTAGCGGGGCCTTTCCCTTAAGGTGGCATGTGATGCCTGTCATGTCCTGCCTCCAAAGTCACAGGACTTAGCCGAGAGGGTGCACTCTGGGTGCCATGCCTCCGGCCTTGAGACGTTTGAGACCAAAGGGCAGAGTGGATTTGCCCCCTCTCTGGGACCCAGCTGCTTCCACAGCCCAGCAGGGTTTCACTCCCTGCTCTGCCCTGATGCATTTGAGTAACTGCAAAGAGTTGATTAAAGGGCACCTGTGAGTGGCTGGAGCAGAGAGGATCCCGCTCCTCCACCCCAGGCTGGGCTTAGTGAGACACCCAGGACTGGCACCAGCCCAGGTGCTGGCCCAGCTGACATGGGCTCGTTTTTCCTCTAATCTTGGCTTGTTTAATTTTATAGAAACAACCAATTGGGCACAAAGAGCAGAGCAAATCCAGCTGCCTCCACCCAGCAGCTTTCAGGCTCCCTGCAGAATGGAGAAAGGGTCCCCTGTGATGGGCACGCCCCTCACCTTTCCCAGCTCTTGGGGAGACCCCCTGGCCTCCGTTCTCTGGCCTCACTTGCCTTCGCCGGCTGTGCAGGAAGTTGCTACCTCGGTTCTGTAACAGAACTTGCTATGCGTCGCTTTCAGAGAGATGCAGGAAAGTGGGTGGTCACTGGCTTTCCCCCGGCCCTACCAGCCTGGAACTAACACTGAACTTCTGTGCTCGGCCACAACAAAACTTTGCTTTTAAGCCCCGTGTTAGTCCAATCAGCTGTGAGAGTTCACTGTGTTCTGGGCTCCCCTAATGGATGACTGGCCACAGTCCAGGCTAGCTCTGTGTATGTCTGTGGCATATAGAGCTATGCCCTGCGACGGCTGCCCTGCGACACTTAGGAACAGAACTTTTCCCTTCCTGCCAAATGTGAAATCTTTATTTTTGTTCTTCACTCTCCTGAACAAGCTGGTTTTGGAAAATGGTGGAAGCAAACATGTACCTGGGATGTGTCTTTGCTTTAATCCAGGGCTAGCCAGTGGTTGGGATTTTAATATTTAATCTTCAGTACACAAGAGGGGGTCGGATTCGCTCCTGCCTTGCGCATGGGATAGACCCTTACAGCTGTAACTAGCATTCTGATTTGGAAGCAGTTAAGTGACATATTCCAGGTGAAAGGCGGGGGGGGGGGGGGGAATCAGGACCCTGGACAATCCCGTTCTTGACCTAAGAAGCCTCCTGTTAAGATAATAAACAGCAGTGACATAAGTAGACTATACATACGGAACTACTAAACCATTCTTCTCAAGGAACAATAATAGTTTCTCAGTGGTTTTGGGTGAGGCTTTGCTCCTGTTCCTCTAATTCCTTCACTGCCAATCCCACCCTTTGTCCATTGATCAGCAGGTTATTTAACTGGGGACCTCTGTGTGTGTTTGCATTGTGATAAGAACAGGCTGCTTGGTCTCCACGATCTGAAGCAAGAGGTGAGTAAGAGAAGAGAGAACAATCAGCCCCCAGCTCACAGAAAATTGACCAGCCAGAGCTTCATGGGAGGGGATGTTGACTTGTGCTCCAGCAGTGTATTGGTAAAGGTTGCTGGAGCATGTGAGGCTAGCTTCCAAGCTGGGATGTGTAGCTGACCCATTCTGCAGGGCCTGGCTTGCGTACAGTACAGCCAGATGATGCCACTGGGGGCTGGGGATGTCATGCTGTCCCAGGAACCATAAGCTCGTCCTCTGAGACAACCAGTCTGTCATTGATTAAGGATGTTTGGCCAGTGGAACTCTACATTGTTATCACATTGCATAAAGATCATGCTCCTCTCTAAGCAACGGAGGATGCAAAAACCTGGAGTGACTAGATGGCACCTGGGCCCCCAACCCTTCTCCTTCCATGTCTAATAGAGCGGAGGAAGGATCACCTTAATGTTGATTTCCCGAGGGGCAGGAGAGGGAAGTGCCCCCAGCAACCCTATGAATGGGAGGTACATGTGGGTCGTATGTCACTTATCCTTGGCAGAGCCATGACAAAGCCTTGCAGTGGGAGTGGCCGAGCAGCCAGGGCTGGAGAGAGGGACTGATACAGTGGAAGGGTGCAAGCAGCAGCTGTGCCTCTTCAACGGGGAAGCCATCAAAAAAAATTAAGGCTGCCCATGGGACAGAGTCCATGGGAAGGAGGAGGAGAGCTTCCTCCCATGCAAGAGGAGATGGCAAATCTGAAGCTGGATTGTCTCCTTTATGTGCTCCCCCCAACCTCCCCCCTACCCCTCTTCCTTTGAAGGTTAGAGCAACACAACTGGAAAGGTGCTGCCTCCTCCAGCTAGGGTCAATATTCTTGGGAAGAATTTTATTCTGTACAGGTTCTGAACCACCTCCAGCAACTTCCTTTTCTCTTCACTCTATTAGACAAGAGGAGAACAAACATCAGCCATTTCCCTGTGTTCTTTCTACAGGATGCCCTAAGCGCTCTATGAAATCACTCCCACCTCTCTTAGTGACTCAGCAGAACCCTCTTAATCCTTTCCCAGCAGGCTTGATGCTGCTAGCAAAGCACATAGCTGGTTTTTTGGGGGGGATACCGGCAGGCTCAGTTCTGCACTCGCTCCAGCATGGAATCATACACTTAATACTTCCTACCACAGACAGCAAGAAAATGTCATTCGTCTGGATGTGTAAATCTCCCTTGCCCGCAGAGACAAGCAAACAGGCTTCAAACACATCAGGACATAAGAGCTCTCTCCTGCCATCCATCTCCACTCTCTGACAAACAGAGGCTAGGGACACCATTCCTTACCCATCCTGCCTAATAGCCATTAATGGACTTAACCTCCATGAATGTATCTAGTTCTCTTTTAAACCCTGTTACAGTCCTAGCCTTCACAATCTCCTCAGGCAAGGAGTTCCACAGGTTGACTGTGCACTGTGCGAAGAACTTCCTTTTATTTGTTTCAAACCTGCTGCCCATCAATATCATTTGGTGGCCCCTAGTTCTTATATTATGGGAACAAGTAAATAACTTTTCCTTATTCACTTTCACTCGCACATTTCCTAGGGCTGGGTGGGTAGTGATGCTGGAGGAACAGTTACTGGGCGCAGTCAGAATTGGAACAGGATGGATCAGGGAATGAGTCATGGGAAATGGAGCCTTTCACCTCTAGGTCCCAGCTCCAGTCTGGGTCGGGTGGCAGGTAGCAGAAAGTCGTTGCACTGAAGTCTGTTGGGACATGTGCTGTGGGACTAGCTTCGGGTGGGTGACAGCGGCCAGGCCTAGGCTGTGCAGAGGGGGATGCTGGTGCTGGAGTGAAGGGGAGGTTCTGATTGGCCAGAATCAGCCAGCCTGGTCCAGAGGAGGAACTGGAGGAAACAGGATGTCAGCCAAGGCTGGCGGGAGCAGGGGGCAGGGCAGCATGGCCTGGGCCGGCAGGAGCAGGGGTTGGGGCTGGTGGGACCAGAGGACTGGGCGGGGGTCAGGGCCGGAAGGGGCAGGGCAGGGGGGAGTAGGGGGCAGGGCAGGGGGGCAGGCTGGCACCCTGCCACCTCCAGCAGAAGCCCATGGGTGCTGTGGGACCCCAGCCCTGGGCTCCCAGCACCAGCCCCCCCGCCATGAGCCCAGACCTGACCCCTCTGGGAGCCCTGGCGCCTTATTCCCCATGCCCAGCCGCAGGAGGGCGCCCAGGAGCGCAGACACCTGCCGCGGGCGGGAGGAGGCACCTCGTTCCCCCCTGGCGGTGTCTCTACCCCTTTAAAGGGCGGGGCGCGTTGTGGGGAGGTTTGTCCGTTCCCGGCCGCCGTTCTTTGCTCTCCCTCCCTCCCCTCCCCCGTCCCCGTCCGCCATATTGTGGCCGCCGCAGCTCGAGCCGGAGCCTGGTGACGAGCCGCCGGAGCCGGAGATGGGTGAGGCGGCCGCTGCGGTCCCGCTGCGCCCTGCGGGGGGCGGGCCCTGCGGGGGGAGGCTCCAGCCCGGCGGGTCCGGCCGCCCCTGCCCGCCCCGGGGCCCCGCTCGCCGGGCTCTGACCCCGAGCCCATCCCCCTGGTATCCGAGCGCCGGGTCTCCGCGCCGGGCCCCTGGGGCGGGGCGGGGTTACCCCCCCCTCCTCCCGAGTGTGTCTGGGGTTAGCGGCCCCCGGCTGCCCTGCCGCCCTCCGCCCCCGGGGGTGTCTGGCTCTGGGGGGCGGGGTCTGCCCCCCCCCGGACCCCCAGCTCTCGGGCGGCGTTTCCTGGCTCCCCGGGGGGTCTGCGGGCGGCGTCGCGGGGCGGCCGGTGTTTCTGACTCCCCGGGGTGGGGGGCTGAGTCTCTGATGGGGGGTGGGGAGGTGGCGGCGATGCTGGAGGGTGACTCCAGGGCCGGTCTGGGTGTCAGCGCCCTCCCGTCTCTCTGGAGACGCTTCTGCTTATTCATTCTGAGCGCAGGTCGCTTGGCACTTCTCCCCCCCGGCCCATCTGCCTGGTCTGGCTTTTGGTGAAAGCTGCCCCCCGTCATGGTGAAGCAGCCTCATGCGGGCATGCCGATGAGGTGTAGTTAGGGCCCCTGGCTCGGATGCAGTTTAAGGGGTTGTGCAGGTTTTCTGGGAGACCATGAGACGCAATACAGGGTTGCTGCAGCCTGCTCTGGGGGGATGCACAAAACCCCATTGTCCTTTTTGCACACTAGGGGGTTTGTCCCAGTGTCCTAGCCACAATTTCCCTGCCTTCACTTTTGTTTTAATTAGTTTGTTGGCTGACATCTTCCACCCCAGAAGTGGTAGCATTTCAGAGGCATTGCCCTTTTCGTCTAGAAAGGAAGGTGCTGTATTGTGCTGCCAGTGTTGCATGGTAAAGAGTATTTGGTTGAGCTTTATCAGCAATACTTGGAAGAGAGGAAACAGACAACCACAGTCATTTTGTTGTTCCTCAAAAATCATTGCAGCAATGGGATAGTTTGCCAGCCTGTTCACCTGGCTGTCAGGCTGGTATGCCAGCCATAAAATGCACAGGGTGGGGAGGAATCACTTTATCTCTTGACTTATAAAATGTGCTTACCTAACCAGCTCTTTGGAGCTGGGCATTGTCTATTTGCATGTCTGGGAAGCACCTAGCACACTGTGGCCTCTGTCTAAATAATACTCAAGGTGTACGTATGAAGATTAAAACATAAGCTACTCACTATCAGCTACTTTCTGCAAAATGCTGCTGACCAATCCCTTCCCCTTTCTCATTGACTAGATGAGCCGTATACACTCCCTGAAGGTCAGTGGACCAATTTTTCCCTAACTCAAGGCACCCTAGCTCTGTGTGTGGTTTGTGTTTTTTTTTACCAAAGTCCAGTTCTGAGGCAAAACTTTCACTGTGTATGTGGGATCCATCTAGGACTGTTTCCTAGTGACTTAGTAGGGGAAAGATCCTGAGGTAGCCAGGAATGAGACTTAAAAATGCTTCTCTGTTCTATAGATCTATTTAATCCTTTTTGAGAGAAGTGGGCTGCTGAGTAGGGGCCTGTATAGCTCTGTACAGATGTTCAGCTTGTTGGTGCCCTGTCCTTGGTTTCAAGCTAAATAGCAACAGCTGTTTGAATGTGAGTGTTGCTTACAGGTTTCTAGCACTGTTCTCTGAGCAGTATGAAGAGGAATTACTTTTCTGAGACCTTAACTATATAGCTGACCTCTCCTGCCTCTCAGTACTGGTTATATAGTACTGTTATATTATTGTCTTTGGGTTGGGGCAGGGGAAGCCCGGTTCTGCCTTCAAGGAAACTATGCCAGAAACCTTCCAGCAGCAACAGTGTTCAAATGCAGCTGTTGCTAGCAAATCTTCATCTACAGTCTGAATATGGTCTAGTGTCAGGTCTCTCATTAATCAACGTGTATCTAGGGATCTTGGACTGGTTTACATTTTAAGCTTCATAGAAGGTGAAGATTAGATTAGCAGAGGATTGTACAGAATGGACTGTTGTGGTTGCAATCCTCCGGTAATGGAGATGCCACATAAAAAGGTGATGACTGGAGAAAACTGAGCTGTCCCTAGGGGCCTGTTTTCCCTTGCTGTGTTAAGGAATTAAAGTTTTTCAGTATAGTGCTGCAGTCATGTTAAACATATCTGGGTCTTCCGTGGGTAGCCAAGATCAAACTGTTGTAACAGCACTCTATTAAAATGGTTAAGACCGTGCTCTAAACACCTGAATAGAGTGCTGCTTGGATTCTGATTTAGGTTAAAATAAAATCCTATTTAACTGTAACTACTCTGTTTGAATGTAATATGTAGTCCATGGTGGTGGTAGACGAGTACAGTGACTTACTCAGTTCTATAGGCAGCAGCAACAGCACTGCCATATGTTTGCTTTAGGGAACTGCGGTCCTAGAGTTCAAGTGCTGGTCATGGACTTTACAGAAACTTGATTTGACTCTTCTGTCTACAGCAGAATAGGCTGGCTCTGGTGTTGTGTAGAGAATGAGAGGAAACTCTCGTAGCTGGGCTATTGTCTGGTCCTAAGCAGTGTAGTAAATATGGTTTATAGCTATAGCGAACCGACATCTACAAACAAATGACAACTGAACATTGCCTTTCAAAGACTACTTTAGTAGCATCCTGAGAAGCTCTGATCTTCTCTCATTGGGCCTGCTATGCAGACTTCCTACCCAGAAAAATGTGAGACTCTGTTTTCTTGGGTTTTAACTAGCAGGGCATGATTTGAATTGGAGAGGGGGGAAGAAAGGACAAACTATACAACAGACTAAAGAGGCTTTTGTAAAAGCAAGGACTAGCATCTTATTGGAGCTGACTGCTGATATTGTCTAGTAAGCCAGCTCTAGTTAAACGTCCTTCATGCTGGGATACAATTAGCACACCATGACCTTGCCACAAGCTTTTACTCCACCTCCAAATACCTCTTCTGTGGCACACCACAAAAATACTACTTAAGGTGGCCACAAGTCTGTCTGGGGAAGGTGATGCTTAAAGATGTTCTAGCCTGTGCAGTTCTATAAGGACTCAGGATAGAGCTTGGAATGTAAAATTCTGACCAGAGAATTAGATATTAGATTTAAAAAAATCACAGTAGAAAAGTGAACAATGAATTTAAAAAAATATATATTTTCTCCTCAATCTGAAACTAATGGTTTAATCCAAAGATCACTTTCCCTTCCCCTTAATGTCTCTTACTCTCTTTTATTTTAAAGAGACATACAGTTTTGTGACAATTATTTAATTAAAAAAAAAGACCATTTATTAAAATCCTACACTGATAGAATATTAAGGTAGCATGGCATGCTGGGACTGGACAGTGGGATGATTCACTCAATAATTGCCCTGTTCTTCCCTCTGAAGCCTCTGGCGCTGGCTGATCAGAAGATATTGGGATGGATGGGCCACGGTCTGACCCAGTATGTCTTTTTGTATGTTAAGTGCTCAAAAGTCAGAAACTGCCAAAGTTGAGGTGGTGCAGATGGTGTTAACTCTGCCTCTTTATGTATCTATAACACTGGGCCAATGATTTGGCCATGTATGTTTGTCAAATACAATATTACTCTACTACTCGATTATGTGCAGTGTTAGAGAAGAGCTCAGAAGCAAGTGTTCATTCATTCACTATGCAACTTGGGCATATAAATGATGATCTTGGATGGTTTATCTAGCATACCAAGTAGCACCAAGTGTTGGTACTAAGACAATACTGTTTGGATCCCAGAGTTGGCAAGTTTAAGTAGCTAGGTGGCTGCTTTGGCTTGTTTGTACATATTGGTCTGGATGCAGTGAGCATGTATTTAGTATTGGGATAATTGAATGTGTGCTAAAATGGTTAGTGTAATAAAGGTAGGGGAATTAGTATCCTCATTACCTACAGTTAAAAATTAGTGTTTGGGTGTTTTTTTAAATTTCTATACAAGTAAGCTTCACATGCACCTAAAATCTCGTATTGGGGGAAAAATATACAATACTATCTGACTCTTAACAAAGAGCACATGTTAGCAAAGATGGGAATGCCCGGATTTTATATACCTCATTGCCTTGAAACTCCTCTTGCAAGAAGGCTATCTGGAATGGTGCAATTGTCAAGAGTATTTCAGACACTGAGTTTAACTGTTTGACTTCGTCAAATGCCTAATCCTCTTGTTTAAGCACTTCCTAGCTGATCTTAGCTAGGGCAATATTACACATCGTAGATTTTCAACTCCATCCTTGCTGGGGAACTGTCCATAACATACAAGGAGAACTGCACTTCTTCAGGTGAGAAGGCTGCTGAAAACTTCAGAATCTTGGTTGGGGGTGGCTTGCAAGCAGAACTGAAGCTGGAAAGTGTTTTTGGAAGTCAGCTGAGGAATGGATGGCTACCTTCCCATGGAGATATGGGGAGAATAAATGCAATCTTAAAAGGATTGAATTTAGTGAAAAACCAGTATAACAAGTGACTGCTGATTCCCCAGAAGAAAATCTTTACTTTTTCCCTCTCTAAGCAGCCAGCTCCATGAGTAGACTGGCTGCATGTTCCAGTAATGATGTCACATCACTAGCTCTTGGTAGCTAAAACAGAAGGGAACGAGCCAATGGTGACTGGTGCACCAGACAGCCAAAAGAACTGCGTGGATAAGCATTTTACTAGCACAGAATGTACTGTGTGCAAAGCACACAGTTATGGGATCTAAGGCAGGCTATGTTAAGACAGTTCTCAGCGTTCACTGTATTTGTTTTTATTTGTGTTAAACATTCAGGAACATTTTTGTTCAATTAAAATACCTACCTGGAGAAAATGTAAATGTTTGACTCTGCAACCTTTAACACAGAAAATATCCTAGTTGAAAGAACATTCTTAAGTCATAGTCTTTGCAGAACTGTTTCCCAATTAGTGTTTATAAGTAACACTTAAAAATAGTGTAACTAAAATCAGAAGGAATATTTTCAGTTTAATCTGTACATTTGATAGTACTTTCCAGTGTAGTCAGCTTTGCTCCTTTGTGTCTTCCACTAGGAGACAAAGACAACTTGAAAAAGTCAATGTAAAACTGCACAAATTATCAGGGGGACTGAATGGCAGGTGCAATACAAGAAGCCACTTTTAACTAGTTAACTAATTTCAAGTTGTTGCTGTCCTTTTAAGGCTTATATGCAACACTGACTCTACCCCTTTGTGCATGTGCGTTACAACAACTAAAACACAACTTAGTTTTTTCCCTATAATTGTAAACATCCTGCAAATTCTCTTGGTTTTTAGTTATGAACCCTTTAAGAAGGGAGTTCCAAAGACAAATGTTGACAGGTCCTTATCTGTAGCTGCTGCTGGTAAACCTGTTTGTGGAGGAATCTCTTTGCCAGCTTGTAAAGCAAGAGACTGTTTGTTTAAAAAGGAGTTTAGCTTCTACAGAAGGACACTATCCAATCGAGGTCTTTAAAAGAATTGTTCAGATTCCACTTCGATAGCACATCCTTTGAAATAGTGTCCTGAATTTTACAAGGGTTTTTTTCTGTTCCCCATTAAGATTAGTCTCCTTTCAACAAGGGAGAAACTAACTCTAGAAGAAGCAGTGAAACAGACCATATACAAAGTGCTGTCCGTTACACAAAGTAAATTGAAAGAAACAATATTTTTGCTAATTTACTTCAGTTACAGTAATCTCTGGTAGGTAAAAAAAAAAATTTCCACCCCTGGTTTTCAAATTGAATGTGTTTCTTTAAACTTTCTAATATAGTGGCTAGGTTGAAGGATGGAAGAGAGGGGAGAGGGATTATAATGAAATTCCAAAATATGTTAGGAATACCTCTTGCTATTTTTATTAGCTCCATAATGTTGAATGGTTTAGTTTTCTAATTGAATGAGACAATTTTTCTGCCACTTTCTAGCAGAAAGCTGGTGATCTAGTTTGTGATGAAGGAAGTGCCAATTAGCAGATGAATGCAGAAGAGAGGCTGGCGACTTTTTCATTTATATTATGTTAGTTTATTTAATATAAAATTGTATTCAAAACTATTGCACATTCATAACTCCTTCCATTCAAGGATCTCAAAGCACTTTATAAATATTGAGTTAATCCTAGCAACCTTGTAGGTGCTGTATAAATCCAAAGTAGTATCTGATGAAACAGCAGGGCATACTACTCCCACTGAAGCAGGTTTCCATGATCTAACATACTTGTAGACACATCAGTCACTTAAGATTTAAATGAATAGTCCAAATATTGTATGGTGATGTTCCACTTCATTGTTTGTTTTTGCCTGTCTTGGTTTCCAGCACCATTAAATAGCCATTAACTCATCCTTTAACCCAGTGGGTCTCTCACTTTTTTACTGGTGACCCCTTTCCCATCGCAAGCCTCTGAGTGCGACACCCCCCCTCCAATAAATTAAGCGCACTTTTAAATATATTTAACACAATTCTAAATGCTGGAGGCAAAGTGGGGTTTGGGGTGGAGGCTTATAACCCGTGACCCCCCCCCCCATGTAATGACCTCATGACCCCCTGAGGGGGTCTAACCCTGTTCTAACCCATGAAATGCTCATCCCTTTGGGATGGAGGCGTGTATTCTGCAGTAGGTTTGCTTGATTTTTAAACCTAAGCCATTCCTTCAGAGCACAGTCTGTAGAAGGGAAGCATTTCATCAGAAACAATCCCTTCAAAGAAAGGAACCTACTGAGTTTGTCACCCTAGTGATTATTAAAATTGATCTGTTTCCTGTTCAGTGTATGTGGGCCTGTTGACCTCCTTGAAGATAATTTGTGTAGTTAGCTGAAAATATATGTTGATTCCTTATCTGCTGCAGGCAGCTGTTTGGGATTCTGCAAAATGAAACTGGGCTTGGAAGACAAACTTGTAGACAGAAGTAGAAACTTCAGAGAAATGGGGAAGGAAACTTTTTTTCCCATTGAAGCTTGATTTCTCCTTGAGATGCATATACAGTGCAGTCAATTTGTGTCTGCGGGCAAATACGTGCCAAGCTGTATTGTAAAGCCTTGGCCACCCTATAATGAAACTCTCTGCTAGCCACATGCACCGTGTTTGTATATATAGCCATTATGAGACAGATCCTAAATTTAGAGGTGAATGATGTTGTAAATCAGGTGTCTAGTCCACTGACTTGCCTATTAGTATTGCCCTTTGTGCTACAGTTTCAATTCAGTAATACTTTATTGGCATGACAAATCAGGCAAATGTTGACAGTATATAAAGGGCCTTGGGTATCTGTCAGAGGTAGGTATGAATTGTGTTCTGGGCTTTATCTTGTGTGCCTTTGTTATTACCATTTCTGCTTCAGAGACAAGGTGAGAACATAGCACTAGGCCATCTCTGCCATCTTTTTTCTCCCAGGCCTGGGTACAGGTTCCATGCGCACACACACACCCCTTACTTTTTTTCTGGAAATTTTTATCATTCTTTAACTTGAGTATTGGTCTCACTGACTGGTTTAGTAGGCAAGTCTGCTAGAGGTCAGGTGGGGACTTTTGGTTGCTATGAGATTGTCACATCCTAACATCTGATATTGCCGATAAAGTAAGAAGAGGAAACCATGTTAATTGCACTTCATCTAGGTTTGAAGTGTTGGATTGAAATGCTCCAAAACCAGACACATGGGTTCACCCAGGTTGTTTTCCATGCTGTGGTTGGGGCCTCTCTGATTTCATAATATAGGAAGTTTTTTTCCCCTTGGGACTGTTCACTGTCCTGAGCACCTGTCTCTTCTGGATGGCCATATAAAGATCACAGAGGGAAGGGACTGTCCCTTGTTCCACTATTGTGTTCTGGGCAGCTTGACTAGTGCCTTCTTTCCCAGAGGTGGCCATGTTTGTGGTGCTGTAGCCTTATACTCTGACATGCCCTGGGATGGCCAGAGCTATGGATGTGCACGGTATTGTTTGTGGGGGGCAGGGGGGGTGTATTTCGATGTTTGTGTGACTTTTTGAAAACCCCAAACATCTGACAACTTGCCTTGTCAAGGATGCTCTGTGTTCAGGGATGTGCAAAACATGAGCATGAAGTGTCTCCTGCTCACTTTCCCCACTCCATCACTGACAGGTCACAGGTCTGTAGTGAGGGAAATCTGAGGGGAATTTATGCAAACTACAGGGTGGCTTTTGTTACACCTCTGCAAGTTAGTCATTCTGACAAAACTGTTTCAATGTGTCAAGTCAATAAAATACCAAGAGACTGAGGTCAGCAGTGACCAGGCATTTCTTTCAGCTGTGGGTTTTATGGGAGCAAGGAAGGGCTACAATGCAGCAGGAGTCCTCATGTGAGCAAACTCTGAGCTGAGAAACAGGGAGGTAGTCAGAAATTTTGAGTGGTTCCTTGGAACGTGCAGACAAGTCTCAGAAAAGGAGAAACTCAACTAAGATGAGAGGAAAATATAACTAAAACAAAGAACATAGTGAGATTGATTGAATGGTACTTGGCAGTTATTAGTCAATGAATTTTTCTGGTATTTGTCAAATACCTTGAAATGGCACCAAATAAGTTAATTGACCAGCTTAACAGCTGGTCAGTACTGTTCAGCAAATAGGTTAGATTGATACCAGTGGAATTCATCACATATATTCAATGAAATTCTCTACTGCAGTTGTAGAAATCTAATGCTTTTTAAATTTTTTTTAACTAAGCTGATGATGCTACAGTTAAATACAGCATATAATAAACTTGACACAACTGTTCTGTTCTGTTTTTAAATCTGAAGATGTGGCCTCTTGTGGTGGGGATGTGGTGGCACGTGTCTATTTCACCCTGGTTATTAGGCTATCTGAGACAGTAGGTGTCAGGTGTGGTTTTCCCCCTTTGCCCTGCCCAGCAGCAGAACTGCTTTCATATTCCATTTTAGTTATAGAAACATTCTTCCAATGCTGCCTTTGTGAAAGGGTGTTTGAACTAAAAAAATCCATGCTATCAAATTTGCTAATGTAATTGTTTCCCCTTTCTGTCTGCTTTTGCCTCTGACTCAGCAGCCCAAGTCCTGATTTAACCATGTGAGTCCCTGCAGTGACTCAGCTAGGAGGCTTTTAACTGGCTGCCAAAAGGGAAACTATTTGAAGCAGGCATGTTCTGTAATGCAGGGGGTGAACAAATAAGAGCCTGAAAATTCCTGGTTGGGTTTCTGATCCAGCAGCACTAGACATTCACACAGGAGGTTTGCAATGACTGCAAATGAGTCGAGGGGGAGAGTGGAGATCGTAGCTCATGTTGGCCTGCTTTGGAGGGGTCAAAATGGACAGTCATTAGACCAAAGTTATGTAAAAATTTCAGGGATTCTCCCTTTATTGTAATTTGTTAAAATTATTTACCCCTAGCACTAGTGTATGATTAGGGTTGGGGTGTTTGGGGGATGCGAACAGAGATGAGCTGCTCCTCTAAAATTGTAACAGCACATTTTTAAATTAGCTTTACAGAGCCTCAATGGGACCTAAATCAATGACTTTAAAAAAGTAAAACAAATTATTTAAATCCTTCTACCCCGTTCCCAGCTATGAGAAATAATCACTGGCTAACAGGGTATGGTTTTTGTCATGCATCACTTAGGCTGAGGATACACTATTCATTTTAGTGAAGTGGTTGGATACCATGATGTTGAGCATGGTATTAAAAACCTAGGTAGGATTTTAACAGATCTTTTGGTAATTCTCCACGGGTTTTCTGGCAGAAATGATCTTACAAAAGGAAATGAAAAATAATCTCTCATCTGCTAGTCTACTGCCAGCCTCTCGCTGGGAAGAGAAAAATAGTTCAACTGTAGAGGAATGATTATTATAAAAAAAAAAAAGGAAGGTCATTATGGAAAAATTAACACCAATTATGTATCCTGCAAAATAAGACTTGTACTTAGATATTTGGTTATAATTTATTCAATACTCAAAATACATTCACCTGCAAAAAAAAAAGCAGACCTGTCCACTTTTGTGTATTAACATTTGACAGTAATGCCTGGTCTCTTAAATATGCATAATTGTATGTCACTCAGTAAAATCTAGAAACCTGTCATAGGTGTCATAATGATGCTCACTCTGTCATATGGTAACACCCTGTTAAACAGAGATCTGATGACTGTTACTGTATAATGTCTCTCTAAACAAAAGCTACACAGTTGTTGTAATTGTTTTGTTTCTGATATTTTCCTGGCAAGGATTTGTAAACTTGTTCCTACTCCTTAAATAGTAAAAACCCACACCCCACCTCCAAAAAGCTCTCAGGTAGGATTTTAAAACCACTTTCTCTACTCTGTTGCCAGAATGGAAAGGCGGGAGAGTGAAAAGAAGTCACTTACTTGTAATCCAAGCAACCACTAATCTTGTGTTTTGTGCCACAATCCTCTGAAAAGACATGACATACAGTGTAGAAATAGCATGAGCATCCAGTTGACTCTGATTAGCTGAATGCCTTACAGTCCTGTAAAACGCATAACCTTTATTCACTGTTCAATTTCAGTGCATATTCAGAATTGATTTGGAAAGGCTTTTTATACATTATGTACTTGCATTCATTCTGTGAAAGGTGTGCTATAACTTCTCCCTTAGTCTTCAGTGAACTGAGCTGCTAGTCTCCAGATTTTTTTTTTTTCCTCCTAGATGTAACCTCACTAATGTTAATCCAGTCTCATCAATCTTTGAATCTGAATCCTTGTTCAGTTTCTGCACCTGTTTGGGGTTTTTTAATGGATTCATCTGTTCCCACTGGAATTCAAATACAACTTGCCTTTGAGATGCAGTGCTGCGGCCATGACCATCTTGGTCAAGAAATTTGTTTGGTTTCTGACTGGAGATTATAGCACTGTTCCCTCAGTTAGCCTTGGGGTGGCGAGTGGTTGCTTCCCCTCCTTTCCTGTGTTGCCAAACTCAGACTGGACTAGACTGAGGACGACTATCCTTCCAGCCCACCCAAGGACTACGTGCAGGACTAGTAATCTAATGTATTTTTTTGAATGTCTCTACTGATCCCTGCCACTGCCTGGTCTCCTTGATCGAAGCTTCACACAGCCTTGCTCCATCATACATATTGAACCATATGCTCTATACACAGTTTTTTTTAATTTTCTGAAATACAGGTGTGGCCTATTGAGCTGGGGCTGCTTACTGTTATGCATTCAGGCTGTGAAAGAACATTTACTACTTGATATGCACAGCCTGTTTCATAAATGTATTTAATGTGTCATTTTAGCACAGTTTATTTGATATTTTTGATTTGACATCTTGGGGGCTAATAGTGGATTTGATTTGGAGGTACAGAGCTCTGGGGTTCTTGAGGAAAGAGCTCTATATAAAGGCAAATAGTAGCCCTTCTAGTCAATGGAATTGCTGTGAATAAACTTTATTGCAGTAAGAAGCTTCTTAACTATGGAACACATCAGCCTATGAATGAGCATGCTATCAAAGAGGAATACTTCCATCCAGGAAGAAGTGAAATCTGTCCCAGACTTGGCCAGAGTGATGTGATTTAAACCGAGACTAACTAGACTAGCCATCTGCATGTTCCTCTTTTAAAGGAAGAATGTGAGCTATATTTTGTGTGATGACTGAGGAGCAGCTTCTCAGATGGGCTTCATCCTCTGAAAGTGAAAGAGCCAGGAGTTCTTAAAGGTTAACAGATTTGGTTTTTATTGTGCACGCTCAGAGGTGCTGGAGTGACAGCCCTCCAGACCGATATTCTTTAGCCACAGAACAAGCATTGTCTAGGCAGAAGCAGTGCAAGCTTCACCTATGCTGCCTTGCCGGTGACTGTCATCCCTGCCTGGACATGTGCCACCTGGGAATTAGATATACTTTAGTTCAAGCAGCAATTAAATCAGGGAAGTCCTGTGGGCTGTGCTGTCTAGGAGGTCAGACTAGGTGATCACAATGGTCCCTTATGGCTTTATAATCTATTAATTGAGCTGAGACTTCCCAACTCCATTTGTACAGGTCAGTGATCAGCCATCAAATGACTTAGTGGTCTTCCAGTTATGAAACTAACTGGAACGTTAGTGCCTGTCAATTAGGATAAAATCACTTGTGGTGCTGGACCTCTGGGGTGGAGTCTGTAGGTTACTGTGCTGTTTTTTATAATGGGTGTCAGAGGCTTAGGTGTGTTGATGAGGTACATCTCTCTATAGTTAAGGCTGGCTGCACATCAGTTGTTAGAACTATTTATGCTATGAACCTAATTATACCAGCACAAGGGAGAAAATGACTTGAGGCACATGAACTAGGCCCACAAGAGGGCAGCTAGGACACTGGTAATGTGCACTCTTCATAGCCATTTATTAGGCAAGTGGTAATACTTAACCAGTCCGTAACACCTGCCATCCAAAGATCTTGGATCTTCAAACACTGACTCCCTGCCTTGCAGGAGTGCTGAGGCTTAATTTTCTCCTTTTTACTGATGGCAGGCAGAAAGGCAAAACTGAACTAGAGAGGCTGCGACATGCTGGGGTAATGCAGTGTTATGCAAGAAGATCCCCAGACAACTAGAATGTTGCTGCCCTTGGCAACATGAGATGAGTGGTGAGGACCAAGGACAAGCTGGTGAAATGAAGTACAGTAGGCTGGATGTGCTGCTGCCTTGCTGTCCTGCGAAAAGGATGTTCATGGTCCCCTTTGCAGGAGTCTTCTGTATTCAGGATCTTATGTCCATGTTTTCCCTTTGAGTCTACTCCAACCCCAAGACAAGCATGTTGCTGGAGGAGGGCAGGACATGGCTCTGGTCAGCTGGTGCTGCTGCCAAAAGGGCCAGAGGGTTTGCTACCAAATGTAGAGGCCATTCCGCCCTCTGGGGAGCAATTGGGCGAGCGGAGCTTGTTGCTTGAGCAGCATTCCAGAGCAGAGACTTACTCTTCTGAAGTCTTCCATGAGGAGGATAGTTTGCTTTTAATTAGCTCTTTGCATTTGCTTTCCTTGAAACAAGCACAGTAGTTAAGCTGGGAATCCCAGACTCCTGACTGGTTCACTACCCAATACTTTTTTTTTTTTTTTTGGCATAGCATAGACATGACTTGACGATTTTGGGCAGTGATCTCATCAGATCTTGACTTAATGGGTAGGACTGAGTCAGTGCTTGTAGAGGGGAAACTCTCTCCTAAGGAGAACTCAAGGTGACTGGATAGGTGGCACCCTTGTAGTGAGTCAGAACAATTTATCTTGTAAAATGGTTTGGGATCCTCCAAATTCAGAGCAGCCATATAAATGCAAAATTTCTAGATGATCACCATCTAAAACTCTAGAGCAGTTTTTTAAAAGAAAAGTGCTGATATTCAGGTTTACCTTAAACTACAGCCCTTCTGGTTGTGAGAAATACAGCATTTTAAAGCACCGACTCAGGACATTAAAATACCAAGTGGAAGTGTGTGGTTTGAGTGGCATTTAAACATCTGTCTTCAATATTTTAGGCCATCTTGGAACTTTAACAGATGATAGCTCTTCCTAGCAGCTAAAGATTTTAAACTATGTGAATAGCATTACTCAGTGGGGCTGTTCTGCAAGTATCTGAGCAGTGGTAAAGTTTGGGTTAATAGTTAACATTGACACACTTGACTTGCAGGTAGGTTAGGTTAATAGGGACTTTTTCACTGGAACAAACGTAAGCAACTTGTGCACAAAGCATTTTTCCTTGGCAAGGTGCTCTCTGTTCCATACATTTGCATTTGCTGAAGAGCTTGTACTTCACAGCCCATCTTCTGCTGCTGCCTGAGCTTCTAGTGAAATCCTAATCCTGAATTTGTGACATCTCCGTTGCCATGGAAATGGGATGTAATGTCACAAATTCAGCATTACGACTTCACTAGAGGATCAAGTAGAAGACACCTCGGAAAAGAGTCGGATGAAAGCACCTGAACCAGTGAACGTGTACAAGAGGTAATGGAAAATCGAGTGCCAGGTAAATTAATGTCTGAAGTCTGCTGTGCTTTGTTTTAGCCAGTATGAAAATCCCTCTTGAATGGCTTGCTGAATCTACAGGGCCTCCCAGCATTTGTAGCACGCTCAGATCCATAAGGCCTCTTTTGGGTGAGGTACATGGCAAACTTGGCACATTCTGAGAACTTGGATACTGATGAGACTTCCATCTGGTGCTGGTCTCACTGTGCTGTTTTCCTGGCATCCTGAACCGAAGAGAGCTGTCCAGAACACCAAGACATGCCCAGCCAGGAACAGAGATTGGGATTGCGCAAGTTTCCAGGCAGCTGAACTGTCATGTGTCATTTGGCTATTTATATGACTAACAGGCTAGTAATCCTGTATGTCGTACTAAGCCACTTAACTATTTTCCTCCTCCCTTTTTGTTTTATTTTGTCTTGTTTGTTAAAACTGCCTTTAGCTTGAGCCATCCCCTTTTGAAGGGGAAGTCTTGATCTGGAATTTTTTAGGATGCCTTTGTAATCTTACAGAACACAACTAGTTGCAGTTACTGTTTACCTTACCTTATGCAGCTGTAATAGAGCCATTAATGTTAAGATATAAGTACTCATACTCCTAGGAGTGGTACTAATACTGGCGCTGTTGGATTGTTTCATCTCAATTAGTTTATGTGCTGACCACTTACCTTGGTATTTCTATGTACCTATTTTGACATCTTGGTACAATATGCATAAGCATCTTAATAGGTTTCAATCAGCTCTACCCTCTGATTCAGCTGCTATTACTTAATTCTTGCCTCCTTTCTAAGCCCACCATAATAATTGGGTTGGGGGGAGGCAGGTGGGAGAAGTTAATTTCCACATGGTCTTCACTTTCATCTTTAGTGATGAAAATCCATCTTCAATGGCTAGCCATGCATAACTGGTGACATTCAGAATAAGGAAAACTGCTACATTAAGTATATTCTTGGGAAATTGCCAGTTATTCCTCTGAACTTCAAATATGAGACAGACCCAAACCAAATCAGTGACCATATCCAGCCTTCATTTCAGGACCTTTTATAGTCTTTTATGAGGCTTTTTGCCAAGTGTTAAACTACATTCGTTTGAAGTGCAGCGCAAAAGCCCCATCCCTAGAACAACTCTATAGTAGCCTGGGGGCGGGGAATCTGTGTGACACAGAGTAGTAGTATAGAACTATATCACCCTAACTAAGGCCTTGGCTACACTTGCAAATTTGCAGCGCTGCAGCAGGGTGTGAAAACACACACCCTCTCCAGCGCTGCAAATTGCGGCGCTGCAAAGCGCCAATGTGGTCAAAGCCCCAGCGCTGGGAGCATGGCTCCCAGCACGGCTCCCAGCGCTGTACGTTATTCCCCACAGGGAGGTGGAGTACGGACAGCGCTGGGAGAGCTCTCTCCCAGCACTGGCGCTTTGACTACACTTAGCGCTTCAAAGCGCTGCCGCGGCAGTGCTTTGAAGTGCAAGTGTAGCCAAAGCCTGAGTGAAACCCCTAGACAGTCCAAGGCTTTGTCCGAGTCATAGGGACTTGGTTAGGCCTTGCCTGTTAGAGGTAACTGTTGTAGTTAGGCTCCCTGCAGGAGTAGTCAATAGATGGACTGCAGGCCAAGTCTGGACCACTAGATGCTTTTGAACACACTGTGAAATCTTTTTATTTACTTACTTTTTATCACTACTGTTGCATTTTGTATTTTCTCTGGAGTCTGCACCTTGACTAACTTTGACCAAGAAATTTGGACACACAAATAGATTACCCCTGGGTCCCTGACTTAGCTGGAGTATAAACAGGGCCTTTGGTAAGTGAAAATGCACTGCCATTTAGAAGAGGGACTAATGATCGTTCTTGTATGATCTGCCAGGTCTAGAAATGCTTGGAACTATTACAAATGTTTTCAGGCTGTATAAACTTTTCCAAGCAGTGATCCAGGATCAATGCTCACTAAAAGACATTTTAGTCCTTGACTTACTGTTTCTAAGAAGGTAAGCAGTCCCTGCTTACCCAAGGCAGAGCAAGCCCTTTTTTTTTTTTTAAAAGGGTTTTCATTCTTCAGTTTAACTAAACTTGTACCAATGAGGAACTACCTTTTTTCTGGACTTTGAGATGTTAAGCAGAATTAGAAGTAAATAATTTGTACCATCTTGCAACCCATCCTGCCAGTCATTCCATCTCTTCATGCATCTTTTGTTCTCTGGCCCTCAGTTGTCTTGCTTGTCCATTTCACAACAAGGAACGAGGAGTACTTGTGGCACCTTCGGGACTAACATTTATTTGGGCATAAGCTTTTGTGGGCTAAAACCCACTTCATCAGATGGATGGAGTGGAAAATACAGTAGGGGGAGAGAGAGAGAATTCAGAGAAGTGTAAGTGTGTGTGTGTGGTCCTGCTGGAGAACCTTAAATGGGTTCTCCTGACTCAGAGGCTTCTGGCTTTAACTCATGAGGATATAAAGGAGGAGAGAGAACCTCTAAAGAAGACTTGGGTGTGGATGGAGTAGTCCTGAGGTAGGAATCCTAGGAGCAGCCAAGCTTTTGGGGGTAGGGAGACTTGTACTGAACTTTATTGTGTTTGTTCCCCTGGGAAGGGATGCGTGTGTTTACTCTACACTCTGTAAATTCAGCAAAGAATCCTGTGGCACCTTATAGAGACTTGCATCCGACGAAGTGGGTATTCACCCACGAAAGCTCATGCTGCAAAACGTCTGTTAGTCTATAAGGTGCCACAGGATTCTTTGTTGCTTTTACAGATCCAGACTAACACGGCTACCCCTCTGATACAATTTACAGAGTATCTTAAAACAGGGTTGGGAATGACACCTGCTCATGTATGATTTGAAACACACTAAACGCATGGCTTGGCTGAATCTATACTCGAATACCAAACTCTTTTAACCCTGTTGAGGCAGTACTATGTTTGCATAAACTGGATACCACTGAGAAATTTACATAGTCTTACTTCTGAGTTCCTCTTTTTCCACTAATTAGCAATAATTGCTCTCCCTGTGCCAAATACAAGAATGTTTATTTCTGTGACTCTAGAGTGGAACGTGTAGGCACCAAAGTTTAAAATATTGATTTGAAACATGACAAAATAATTAGCAGTGCTTCTCAGAGAGCTGAACACCATCAAAATAGTCTAGTTCTCTGGACAAGCCTGGCCTACATGCCATTCCCAGCTGAATGGTGTGTTGCATGCTTGTAATATTTTCTCTTTTAAAGGGCCTGGAATTAGGCTGAAGTTTTGTTTGAAGTGAATTTTGCTGGACTGTTTTATGCGCTGTCTAGACTTCAGACCTACTTATGTTCACCTCTGAATGGTTTGGAGCTGTGACTGTGCTGTGTTAAATTTATGGATGTGTGAACTTCATAAATTGCAAAGTCTCCCTACATTACAACATAAAATGGGCCAGAATGGAATTTCTTTAACTCCTAACTCAGTGTAACACCTTCTGCGCAGACCAGGCTGCTCTGAAATGTCTGAGTACGTGTTGTGGTTACTGGTCATCAAATTCTTGACATGTTGGCCTGCTGGAGAGGACGTAGGGTGGGGAGGAGAGGAAGAATAATCTTCTTTGAAGGGTGCTGTTTACACCTGTGATTGTAGTACAGTGCAGGTACTCTTGGCACAGTCTAAAGTATTGAAAATCGAGGTAGCTTCAGGCTTGCTGGACAATGGTATAGTTCAGTGAGTACTAACCTCATGCAGGGAGAAGTGTGCCTCATACAGTGACGTACAGGTCCAGGTTGCTTTTCAGAGTTGTAGATATGTTTGTGTCAAGCTTCTAGCTTAGAACAGTCTCACACTATAAAACAATAACACACTAGTTGTAGATCAGTAATGCACTTTCTGAGTTGGAAATCTAAACTGCATCTTATGTTCTTAAGAGATTGTTAAACTGAACTATTCTGTGCAATGGCACGTGTGCCCGTTTTCCTCGGGGGAGAAGGACCGTATGACTGCAGTGAAATCTGATCCTACTTTTCTGGTTTCGTCTTTCATAGAAACCATGGCAAGTCCCGCGAAGGATAAGGATAACTATCGAATGAAGAGTTACAAAAACAAAGCCCTAAACCCTGAGGAAATGCGTCGGAGAAGGGAAGAGGAAGGGATCCAACTACGCAAACAGAAACGAGAGCAACAGGTAACCTGTGTGGAGGGGATGTCCAGGGGCTTAATTCAACCAGAAATGCTGTTACCCAACACTTGCCCCTTCCAGGGGCCAGCTGATGAAGAGTTGATGGGTCATTTTTCTCTTTTCTCCCCCCCCCCCCCCCGGCCGCTTCCACATATGGACGTGGAATGTTGCAGGTTTTTTCCACACCCTTGCTCAGAATGTGGCTCCTTTGGAGAACTGTGGGTGTCACAGGTATTGCACATGCTGCAAATGCAGTGTTCCAGCTACCACAATGGAATTCTCTCTGGCTTTCTGGGATCATGGATAAGGGGAAGACTTCCTAGACCTCAGATCTTTGGCAGGGAATCTAAGGACTTCATGGCCAGCTAAAAAATGGCACTGCCTGCTCTTGAGTGGGAAGAACAAGTAAATGAATGGGCTGCAGCTTTTCCTTGTCCTTGGTATTTTTTTAGTTGGAGTATGTGAAAATGAGATACAGTAACTCCTCACTTAGTCACCCCAGTTAAAGTTGCTTCCTTAAGTCACTATTCTATTAGAGAACATGCACATTTAAATTTGTGCAATGTTCTAACACCCTCCACTCCCCCTCCCCCCAGTGCCTCCTGTCTGCCAGTGGGACCCATGGATCAGGGCCTCTCCGTCTCCATGCTCCTGCCCGCTGCAATCAGCTGTTTTGCGGCATGCAGGGAGGTTGGGAGGGAGCGGGGATGAGTGAGAACATGGCATGCTCCGGGGAGGGGATGGAACTGGGTGGGAAGAGCTGGAGTGGGGATGGAGCTGAGGGCGGGGCCTTAGGGGAGGGGGTGGAGTGGGGGCGGGGCCTGGGGCAGAGCTGGGGGTCAAGCACCTGCCCCGGCAGTTTGAAAAGTCAGTGCTTGTGGCCCAAGAAGCCCATGGCTGTCTCCAGCTCTGCAGGGATCTAGAGGCCCAATGTGTCTGTTGTGTGTCCCAAGTGTACCATGCAACCTGGCAGATTGGTCTCCCCAGCACCCTGGTGGGGTTGGGGGACATTAATTGACGAACTGGAGCAGGCATTTGTGTGATCATCTGCTCCGAGGCCAGCAGAGACATCCCCATTGGGTGCTGGGGAAGGATGCAGCACAATGTCCCTTCCTATGTGCTGCCGCTTGCCTGCTCTGCCTGGCTCCTGTGTCCAGCCCAAACCCACAGAGCTTGCTCGGGGAGGACTCTGCAGGCCTAGGAGCGGGGGTGGTGTTGGCCCACACCATCACCAGAGCTCTGGGGCCAGAGGATATTCACTTACTTAGTCACAGCTGAGAGTCAAACTACATATAATGTCTTTTGTCTGGTGAGAAAAATTTCCCTGGAACCTAACACCCCCCACCCCCCTTTACATTAATTCTTATGGGGAAATTGGATTCACTGAACATTTTCTCTTAAAGTCACATTTTTCAGGAACATAATGACAATGTTAAGTGAGGAGTTCCTGTAGCTAGAACCACATGTAGAACTAGCAAATGCTGCAGGCTTCCTGCCCAGCTCTACCTGTGCCTCAACCCTGGTCCACAGCCTGGCTCTTCTTTTCTAAACTCATTGGGCCAAGTTCTGCACTTGCCTACACCATACAGCCCCAGGGAAATCCATGGATACTACTAAGGGTAGAACTTGGTCCACTCTTACCAGGATTCATAGGTCGAACTATTCTGCAGAGGTGCTAAGCTAGTGTGTTAAGCTGCCACTCCCCTATTAAGTTGCACTTGGTCTAGCACGTGTTTTGTTTGTGGAACCAGACTGCCCAGTTGTGATGGCTCTAAGTCAGGCATTGCCTTGTGAAGATACCACTCACTCTGGTTGTAATATCTTTTCAGCTATTTAAAAGGAGAAATGTGGAACTTATTAATGAAGATGCTGCCATGTTTGATAGCCTCCTCATGGATTCCTATGTCAGCACTGCCACAGCTGGGGTAAGGCTTCTCGAGTAACGTAGTCTCTCCCTTACACAGACTCTTAATTCTGTGGATCACAAAATCAACAAACTTTAACCCTTTACAAATGCATAGGTACCATGCCCTAGTACTCCTTAATTCACTACCATTCGTAACCCCATGCACTCATCACTTCTATGAATATTGCAGATGAGTTTTTTTAAAAGCCTTCCAGGATTCTACTTTCAAGAGTAGTGTGGTCCTGACTTAGATTAGTCTTCAGATCAAAAGGATGAGCACAGGATTCTGGTGGTACTAAGTTGTTCTGATTTTTGAGGTCTGCAACCATAATTTTGGAGTTGTGGTTCTGACGTTGCTTTTCCTGCCGCCTTAGGAGGGAATGATCACGAGAGAGATGGTAGAGATGCTTTTCTCAGAGGACCCTGATCTGCAGCTAGCGACCACCCAGAAATTCAGGAAACTGCTCTCCAAAGGTAAAAGCAGAGCTCCTTTTCTTAGCTCGCTCATAGGTAACTGTCTTAGCTGTCTGAAGCACTTAGCACAGTCTTGGTGCTTTACAGAGAATTAATAACTTTGGGTTTGGGGACAGAAGAATTCCATCTAATGTCACTTACGCCCATTGCTATGTCTGTTCCTGATTAACACTGGACGGGGAGGGAATACCAAACCTATATTGACAATTAGTGTTTTATCTTACTGGCTTTTCAGCATTTAAAAAATGCTTCTGTGACTTACAGCTGGGTGAACTGTGGAAAAAGCCTTCTTCTGGCTAGTTGCCTTGTCAGCTCAAGTAAAAGTTAAAATTGTTAGAGTGGATGATTTAATGCAATGAACTAGACCTCTGTATTAAATTTCAATGCCCCTACTGAGTTTTGACCCTGCCTCCTTCTTCCTAGAGCCGAATCCTCCAATAGATGAAGTGATAAATACTCAGGGAGTGGTGGACAGGTTTGTTGAATTCCTGAAGAGAAGTGAAAATTGCACACTACAGGTAAAGGAGAGTACCATGAAGGATTCATATTGTGAATAAAAAGCACTTAAATAAGATGACACTTCAGAGCTGAGCAGTGTGAATCTTTCAGCAGCGAGTGAGCAAGCAAAGGTGGTATCTTAGAAGTTGCAGAGCATGAGCCTCTTTTTTCTTTGAGGAGACTAAATTTTCTCACATCCAACTGAGGGTGTTATGAAGATGGTCATCTACTTCCTTTTCCTCCAGGAGGTCTCATTTTATAGGGATTAGTCTCCAAGGAGAATTTAATGGGAGCTTAGCCATTAAAGTCACTCATGAAAGCTTGCAGCAAAGGTAGATAAAGAGCAAAATATGCAGCTCTGCTTCACCTGGGGCTCAGAATAACAAATGCCAAACCTGTGCTGGTATCCAGGGGAATGGCATGGGATAGAGTTGGCTGTTTGAGTAGAACAATCTCTTCACTTCCCACCCAATACAAAGATCTGGTCAGGAACTCTTCTGGGCCACCTTGAGACTGCATTCCTCATAGTGGGGAATGGTCTGAGGCTTTGGGGTGTGGTGGTGGTGAGGTGGTGCTTTTTGGCCTGACCACTGAAAAGTGGAAGTGAGCTGCAGCCTTGTTAATCCCATGCTGAGAAGAACTGCAGTCTTGGCAGAGAGATGAGACACGTGTGCAACTACTTCAGTTTTTCAGGGTCAAAGACCTATAAAATGATATTCCCTTTGCTTCAGGTGGGTGTGGGCAGGGTCTACCCTGGGTAACCCAAAGTCCACTCCACTCCTAAAAAAGCTGTAGATTTCCTAGAACTACCATTGTTGTGCCAGAAACTAGCACGCTCAGTGAGCAGCCAGATTGTGGAGGAAGACTTGTTGCCTTGTAAAACAATTCCCCCTGTAGACGTGAGAGCACAAGATGAAAGGAGGATAAGCTAAAATCAATAGCTAATGTTTTGCTCTGGTTAGGGTTGTTGGGCTTATGCCATTGTGCAGCTGTTCAGTAACCTATTACTGATCTGCTTGTTTCAGTTTGAAGCGGCATGGGCTTTGACGAATATTGCATCAGGAACCTCCCAACAAACAAAAATAGTCATTGAGGCTGGGGCAGTTCCTATCTTCATAGAACTGCTAAACTCTGACTTTGAGGATGTCCAAGAACAGGTATGGTTCATTACAGTTTTCTGGGGCTAGGCTGAGTGTTAGACACTGGATTTCAACTAAGTGTTTAACATGCAAGAAAGTGGCAAGCGGCTCCAGAGCAGGAGCTTCTGTTGGTTTGGCCTAGTTACTTGGAGTCCTAGAAACATTTTCCTAGGACAGTGCTACCTTCTTCCTCTATTCCAAGACACTGTGAATGCTAAAACTGCTTCTCTTTCCTTCCAGGCTGTCTGGGCGTTGGGGAACATCGCTGGAGACAGCTCTGTGTGTAGAGATTATGTTCTTAACTGCTCTATTCTTCCTCCCTTGTTACTGTGAGTAGCCATGAACACTTGGCAATACAGTTCTTAAAGCCCCAATGTACTAAAGCAGAGTATCCTCTTAGGTAGGTCTGTTCACCCAACTTGGACACCAAGAGTGTGTGTTAGTTGGGAGTCAGATGAGACTGGTGTCTGATACAACATGTCAGGACTTGCTAGATAACTCACTTTCTCACACACCCTTACGCTTGCTGTGCACAGCACGAGCCCCTGTTACAGAGTATACCAGACAGTCCTTTCTGAAGCCACAGGGCCTATTCAGAAGTGCATATACAGTAAGTGCAGAGAACCCAAAGTAGGGTGACCAGATGTCCTGATTTTTTTTTTTATAGGGACAGTCCTGATATTTGGGGCTTTTTCTTACATAGGCTCCTATTATCCCCCACCCCCGTCCTGATTTTTCACACTTGTTATCTGATCATCCTAACCCAAAGAGATACAGCTACAGTATAAACATCAGGAACCTGTTAGTCTGAAGTCTTCCCAGGGTTGAGGAGAAGAAGGCATTTGCACTGTGCCCTCTGTCTCTGTTTAACACTTGAGTCCTGACAGCTGTTTCAGCACACTAGAAATGGAGATGGGAAGATTCACCTAGATAGAGTGCTTTCAAGTACTAGCCATATTAATTAAACTCAAAACTGTCTAAATTGCCCCATCCTATTCTGGGTGAACTGATGCTTCTTCTAGTGGCAAGATAAGTGCTTTGCCACAGATGGTGCAAGCAAGTCAACAGACTCTTATAATAGTTGCTGACTTCAGGCTCCTAGAGGCTAAGCTGGTGACTTTGCTGTCCAAGAGATAAGGGATTGGTTTTATTTGTGGTGGTGATTGTGACAGGTGCACAGAGCTGGTCATGGGGCAATGTGGTGCTTTCCTCTTGGACCATCTTATTTCATGCAGAGTCCTACGAGCTGGGTGGGAACTTCTCGCTCTGTATAAACCATGAAGTGTTAAAGAACAAAGCTTCTAATTTCAACTGGAATTGCTGGGCCCTCTATGAAAGTCAATGATTTAGCAATTTGAAAGCTGGTTTTCTCCTGAAATGCACTTTACCACAGGATAAATCTTCCATACTGTCACTGTTGGCAATGAGGTTGCTACCAGCAGAAATCCCAGTTTGTTGAAAGCATTATCAAATCTTTCACCATAATTTCTATACAGTTGTGTAGTTGGGGAGGGGGGAAACCCACACAAGAAGTGGCATTGATTGTATTGCAAATAGCTCTGTTCCTGGGTCAGTACTGAACTAGTATTCTGGAGGCCTAAAGCTGTTGATCTCTTCAGATGAGATCTGAAAATGAGGTCCTGATCATTTGTGGTCACTGAATTATCCCATGGACCTCTTCATAAGAGTATGGGCTTATCTGGATGGCTTAGCCAAATTCAATCATGGGAAATTGCATTCTACTGACCTAAATTTCCCCCCTGCAATTTTAGCTGAAGACAGTATGTACTTCCTGTTCGGAGTTGTGCTGTTAACCAACTATTGTTTCTGCCCTAGGGGTAGCCACAGTTCATCTTTCTTCATGATCCATGTGTGAGGCTCATGAAATATACATTAGCATCATCTGAATTTTTCAGACCTAGGCTTAGCAAGGTGGGGCAGCTGTCTCGAACCTTTTGGACTCTTATTGCGTTCCTTCATATTGAATCATGCTGGTTTACAGGCAACTCAAACTGACTTAACCTGGGAGTATAATATCTGATTTCTCTCTTTAGGCTCCTCACCAAGTCCACCAGGTTGACAATGACTCGAAATGCTGTCTGGGCCTTGTCAAACTTGTGCAGAGGGAAGAACCCACCACCTGAATTTGACAAGGTGAGGAATGAATCCTTTCCTGTTAATGGGAACAGAAGCTGTTCTGGAGAGGGAACCTCAGCAAGACCCTGAGGCCTGCTACCTCTAGAGGTCATTAGAGACATTCAGACTAAACATTTCTTGGAGTTTGCTGATCTCTGTCTAAACATCTGATGGGGATGGATGAAATTCTCCTGGGAATAAGGCAGGGGTCTGATGGGACATGGGCTGCTAGGCAGCTTTTGAAATGTGCCTGTTTCCTGATAGCTTTCCATAGTTGGGCTCCTTGGCAGTCCACTTGCTGGACTGACTCTGAGTCAGAGACCCCAAGGCCTATACCAGGGGGTGGGTAAACTTTTTGGACCAAGGGCCACATCTGGGTATAGAAATTATATGGTGGGCCATGAATGCTCACAAAATTGGGGTTGGGGCATTGGGGGGGGGGGGGTGTGGCTCCAGGTGGCACTTACCTCAAATGGCTCCTAGAAGCAGTGACATGTCCGTGTCCCTCTCCCCCACCCTGGCTCCTACACAGAGGTGTGGCTGGGTGGCTCTGCTATGCACTGCCCCGTCCACAGGCGCCACCCCTGCAGCTCCTGGGGTTGGCTGTGGTTCCTGGGCAATGGGAGCTGCGGGGGCGGTGCTTGGGGCAGAGGCAGCATGTGGAGCCACCTGGTTGCTGCTATGCATAGGAGCCGCACAGAGCAGCCCCCAACCCTGCTCCCTGGCTGGAGCACGGCAAGCCCCAGATCCCACTCCCCAACAGGAGCTTGAGGGCCGGATTAAAATGGCTCAGGGGTCCAATCCAGCCCACGGGCCGTAGTTTGCCCACCCCTGGTCTAGGCCATGCAGGCTGCCCCAGAGCTGGGGCTCCATTCTTTTCAGTGAGAACTCAAAACTTTTTGGAGTTTGTTCCAAATTGGAACAAACTCTGAACTTCAAAATATAGAAATCCTTCACAGCAGACTGACTTATTACCCATGGAAGGCCTTCTCCTCTCGGCTCCCCTTCCCTTTGGAGCCCCTGTCCTCTACAAAAGATGGTCAGTAACAGCATGAACATTAAGCAGGACTGGAGGACCTTTGCTCCCTATTTTGGTTAACACTGTGGTTAAGGTCTGTTACTTGACAACTCCCTTGATAAGGCTGGAGAAGCTGCAGTGATGAATAGTTAGAAATATGTGTAAGGCTGTGCACTGTTACATAGGTTACCAAGTATGGTGGTGGCTGGCTGTTCAAGATTATCAAAGGGGCAGGGAATGAGGTGGCTTTCTTACATGAGAAGAGTGCTTGTCATCCAAGCTGCAAACAGTCCAGCTGTTGCTCAGTTTATAAAGAATGGTAAAAAGCTTATAACTGGATGTTTAGTTTTGGAGAGGGATGACCCCTTATATGCTGAGTTAGTGACCATTGGAGAGGCCCTGTTGTAACTTGAATCTCCTTTGCTACAAGGTTATGTGAACTATGTAGGAACCTATGTATCCAAAACTACCCCTATTATATCAACAATTGTCAACACTTTGTCAGACAACTGGTCCCTGAACAATATCTGTAAGGTCCTACGTATCAAAAGTATGAATGGAAACTTTGGTTTCTGATGTTACTTGAACCAGTTCTTTGGTGCCGTTAATCGTGGTGGATTTAGAAATCTAGGTGAGAACCCCACCCATCCACAGGATGGTATCCAGTTCATTCACACACACTGACATTTGGCATAGCTTGCACACAAAGCTGCCTTGCCTCTTCTCAAGGAACCTTTTCTAAACTCTTTCTCTGGGGTGGGGGTTGGTTATTCTTATTTTAGGTGTCTCCTTGCTTGCCGGTATTATCCCGATTATTATTCAGCAGTGACTCCGACTTGCTGGCAGATGCCTGCTGGGCACTCTCCTACCTATCAGATGGCCCCAATGAGAAAATCCAAGCAGTAATAGACTCTGGGGTGTGTCGGCGACTGGTAGAGCTGTTAATGTAAGTGTGTTGCCCTGCATAAGAGACAAAGACCTTGGACCAAACAGCCCATGTGAATATGGGTTTGTCTTGTTAACCTTTGCTTATCAAGGTAAAGCTCACCATAGCACTGTTTCCAAACTAGTGCCCAATCGGAAGAAAAGTAAGGCTGCTTGTGTCAGAGGGATTATCTGTCTAGTATCCTTGGGTATGTGGGAATATGTGATGTGGGTTGTGTTGGTCTACCGGACGGGGGGAAGGTCTCTGTATAGTGCTGGAAAAGTAGCTGTAGTGCCTTATGCTAGGAAGAGCATGATACACCAGACAATGCTGGTCCTGAGATTAGTCTAACCCATGAATGGGCAAAGGCTATGGTATTGATGCCAGACTAAGACAGTACACTCTGTGCTGCTCTAATGCTTTAAAACTCCTCTATGGAAGCTTAAAGTAATCTTTTGTTGGCTTGAGTCTAATCTTAGAAGAAAAGGATCAATAACGGAATAAATACAGCACATTCTAAATAAACTTGTCTTTTGACACTCCTGTAATATTTATCCATTGAACTCTGTAGAGTCACTGCTCTATTTTAGATCTGTTGATGAGTTTGTGTGTTGTCTAATGCAGATGACTTTCATTTGCATTGCATCTTGAGGGTTTGCAAAATAAATGCATTTTCAGGAGTGTTCTGGCTACTGTTAATTGGATGCCACAACAGTGAGGAGGGGCATGAAAGACTAAAGTTAGGAGTGATTTGAAGGTGACAGGAAGTGGTCCATGATGAAGCTTATGGTTGTAAGAGGACAAAGGTTGTTCTTATGGTGACACAGTCCTTGCTCTTTCAGTGACTATCTCTGATTTGGACACATTTTGCTGTGTGCTTCTGATGGTGGAATTTTAACTGAATAGGGGGTGAAGAGGGTGGAGGGATTCTGTTACAAAGGGCTTGGACTGATGTTTCTTTCCCATCCTCTTTCTTGCAGGCACAATGATTATAAAGTAGCTTCCCCAGCTTTGCGAGCTGTAGGCAACATTGTGACAGGTGATGACATCCAGACCCAGGTGAGTGGGATGTGACTAGGTCTTCTCAAATTCAATGTTTGAGCAGGAGGAAGCATTTAAAATGTCTCCGATTTAAAAACCCAGATCATGACTAACAGGAGGGGATAAAGCTCTCATGATAGATCTGCACTCCGATTTCTAGGCTTGCCACTAAAAGATGAGATCTAGCTTAGAACACCCACCCTTTAATCAAAACTGGAATGGCTCAACCTGCAGGGTTGCCCATAAGATGAATTGAGCTATGATGGCATGGCTCAGGATTTAGCTACAACAACAAAAGTCCCCTCTGTGTATTGGTGCTTGTGAAAAATATAGTGTATACAAGCATCTCGTTATAGCCAATGTTTGTATAGGGAGACAAGTCTCAGGACTCCAGTCATTGAAACTTCTCACTTCCAGCATCCAAGAACTAGGGATGACTCATTCTGCTGCCACCTCCTTGAGGAGCAGGATGCAGTGGAGGGAGGCTTGTCTTCTGTCTGCCTCCTGAACCACACAGAGCACATTTCTGGAAGGACACTTTGCAATTGGGATGTCTGATCCTACACATGGCTCTCTGGGATAGGAAAAGCATTCTCTTCCTGCTGCTGCCTAATGGAACACCTCATTCAGTGGCAGGAGTTTCTGGAAAATGTTGGAAGAAAAAATTTTTCCCCATAAGAATCTAGTAAAGATGTGCTGAAAGTATCCACTATATGAAAGTAGAGGAAGGCGAATGGTGTCATCCTATCCTGTACTCTTCTCTTAAGGTGATCCTGAACTGCTCAGCTCTGCCTTGCCTGCTTCATTTATTAAGCAGCCCCAAAGAGTCTATCCGGAAGGAAGCTTGCTGGACCATTTCTAACATCACAGCTGGAAACAGGGCTCAGATACAGGTACAGTTTCTAGAAGCCTCGCCAGGCCCACCTGCAACACTCTTGAATTCATGGAGCACCATTAAAACAAAGCTTATGTGATTCTTAGTTGGTGTTTAAAGGCCACATTTTACACCCTGGACTTCCCTTTTCCTCTGGTTATTTGCAGGCACAATTAGTGTCATTGTTCTACTTGACTGCCCCCACAATGATCATTAGACATCTCAGTGACGCTAACTGTGCACACAAATGGCGCTTGGTCTGAAACATGCTCGAAATGTCTAATCACTGAGTGAACTTGGGGAGATGGGGATTAATCTGCCTCTTCGTTGTGGTTCCAAAGCTCAGATGTACACCTAGAATAATGCCTTTCAGTTGGTGTACGGCATTTGATTGTAATTATCCTTTCTAAGGGCCTATATCCAAACAGATGCACATAGTGACCAAAGACTTCCTTTGGTATTGGAGCAATAATAGGAGATTAAGTTCTTGGCTAGTAAACTTAATCTTACACTTGGTAGGAAAAGCAGGTGAGGGTCACTGAAAAGGTTATAGGTTTCTGTTCCCGGAGACTGCTAGCATTTTAGGAGTCGCTTGGCCTAAACGCTGCTTCTCTCGCTTCTTCCTTCAGGCAGTCATAGATGCAAACATTTTCCCAGTGCTGATAGAAATCTTACAGAAAGCAGAATTCCGCACGAGGAAAGAGGCAGCCTGGGCCATCACGAATGCGACATCAGGAGGAACCCCAGAGCAGATCAGGTACGTTGGGAAGCTGTTTTTGTCTGTACTTTGTCTCTGACTCCATGAAACTATATAGCAACTTTGGACAATCAGTTTGCCATCAGCATTTGTGGCCATCCATCCATCGACTCCTCTGGCTACCTTGGCCTTGAAAGAAGCTCCAAGACATATTCAGAGATCCAGCATGTCTTTATAGCTTTCCCTAGGCTCTAATGCTTTCAGTGAAGAGAATACCCTTTTGCTGTAAAGCCATTCAAGTAGGGATAACTTACTGGTGCTGCTTCTGTAGTCACCATCAAGACGGTAGCTGCTGAGAACCAGAAGAGTCATTGTTCGTAGTTCACAATCTGAGCTATAGATTAGGGAACTCTTTTTTTATAACTAAAACACACCTCAAATGTAGCATAAACAGTATTTATTTAAAAATCTTGTGCCACACAAAGGATGCACTTACAAGTCTTTAGCATCTTGGCCATGCAGTCTTTCTGGAAGTATCTGGTCTGCGTCATGTACCTGACATGCATATGCTCACACTCTGGCTCTGATATGATTCAGAACCCAGTGAAGCACTCTAATTTCCTAATCTATCAGTACTTGCACTTGGGTTTAAAACCCTTTCTGATTTGCTTCATTCAAAGTACATTTCTATGTCTTTAAAATTCTAAGTGTGCATCTAATAGAAGCAGCAGCATTACAAGGTGCCCCTATAACTTTGCCAGTATTGTGTGCTTTACACAGGAAAAAATGTAATATGGACTCTGCAGGTGAGTTAGTGGTGTTAACTTTGTTTTTCTGCAGCCTATGTAGGAAATGCACAAATAATTTTGCAAATCTAAATTTAAACAGACATTGGGTATACATCTTTCACCGTATCAAAGAGTAGAAATACCTGGCTAATTATAGGCTAAATAATTTAAAGATATATGCTGCAAAATTTTAGACCCATGGGAATATCTTTTTTTTTTTTTTTTAAATTCCAGTGAAGTTTTTTGGTGGGATTTCAAATAGTGCATGTGACTGTAAACAAGCAATACAGATGACTCCAGTTTCATAGTTTACTTTGTGTCGTTCAAGCAGCTTGGACAAACCAGACTAGAATGTTAAAACTTGCCTGCCTATAAAGTCAGGCACCTTAGTAGATCTGGATTCTGACTTCAATGGGAGTTGAGTGCTAACACATTGTAAATAAGGACCCTGGTTGTTAGCTCTCGAGATACAGGTTAAAGTGTTTAAACTAAACACCCAGCTTCGAGAGCTAATGGTGAAAAGGATGTTACCTGTGAGGCAGTATTTAAAATACAGATTTCCTTAAACCTGACAGTGTCCCTTTAAACCTAAATGCATGCCACAATGTTACTTAACCTTTCTTCTTGATCAATTGAATGTTTATCTTCCTTGTGCCTTCTCTTCAGGTACTTGGTAAACCTAGGCTGTATCAAACCTCTGTGTGACCTGCTGACTGTCATGGACTCCAAGATTGTTCAAGTGGCCCTGAATGGCCTGGAGAATATCCTGCGGCTCGGTGAGCAGGAGGCCAAGCAAAGTGGCACAGGCATCAACCCCTACTGCAGCCTCATTGAGGAAGCCTATGGTAAGTGGCTCTCACTGGCCTTGCTGCGTGACTTGTTCCCCGGAGGAAGTAATGCAGGAGGTTAGAGCAGAGGTTCTCAGATTATGGTCCGTGGACCACCATGGTCCATGAGCTCCATTCAGGTGGTCTGCAGATAATTCCCTCTAAAGTGTGCCTGGGCAGCCACACATAAGAGAACAAAGGGCCACCCACCTTATTATGGAGCCACGCAAGCATGGTTCCACTGATTAGGTGTCTGGACCCTGGAGAAGACGCACATGTAAAGTGAGGTGGTGGCCTGGGCGGGGGGGAAGAGGGAGTAGGTGGGAAGGGGCAGTGGGGTGAGAAGAGGGGAGGGCAAATTTGGGACATACAGGGCTGTGGTGGCCAGAGAAGGAGACTTTCCCCAGCTCCAGGGCTGCAGCTGCTGGGGAGATGCGTGCCCCTGCCCCGCTTCCCAGCCTCAGCTCAGGGGCTGCCATGGCAGGGGAGAGGGCACATCCATTGCCTTAGAAAGGTAAGACTACTGATATTAAAATATGAGTTGTGAGCTTTTATTTGTAGAACAAAAAATGTTTAAGGCTTTTTAATATAGCGCTCTTATCCAAAGTGCTTTACAATAGTTAGCCAACAGTACAAACAACATTTGGAAAGATCATTAAGTGGTCTGCCAAAACCCTCCGCAATTTTCAAGTGGTCCGTGTGGGGGGGGGGAGTTCGAGAACCACTGTGTTAGAGGCTGCTTACGCTCTATTGCTGAAAGTGTTGGTCAACTTCCTCTGAACTTCAAATGGGTATGAGATATGGGATGCTAGAAGTTCTGGATTAA
Organism: Mauremys reevesii; assembly: GCF_016161935.1. Taxonomy (NCBI): domain Eukaryota; kingdom Metazoa; phylum Chordata; order Testudines; family Geoemydidae; genus Mauremys; species Mauremys reevesii. The sequence continues at coordinate 17,199,776 of NC_052645.1, forward strand.
CTGCTATTTACCCCAGTAGTTAGTCTGTATAAGTACGCGCTCTGTGGCTTGTTGCATTCTGTGATTACGGGTAGCTAGGATGAGTACTAAGGAAGGTATAAGTGCCAAATGGATTTCTTGGACCAGAAATCTCTTGTATCCAAGACGCTGGAGGTGATTGAAGATAAAGTTGGGGCTCTCACAAATTGGCATCAGTGATGTCCCAAGTTAGGGCTGCCCCTCAGGAAAACCAATGACAATTCCATAATTTTATTTTAGGTACTAACAAGACACCTGCATAAAAATCACTGTTTTTACAGGGCCCAAAGGTGTGCTAGTCACTTAATAGAAAACAAGAGACGCGCAGTTCCTACCCTGGAGAGATCAGTCTAGTCTTGTCACTTCACTTCTCTTCCCACTTCCTCTTCTGTCTCACCAGAATGTGAGCTGCTTGGGGCAAGGACCTGTCTTCCTTTTTAGTCTGAAGTGCCTCATGCACTGTTGGTGCTCTGTAAATGATCTGGCCAGTGAGACTCCTGATTTGTGGTGTATCTCCAAATAGGAACAAATCCTCATCTTACTAAGGTTTTTAATTGGGCTGGGAGAGAGTCAATCCAAAAGCTCTTCTGGAGTAATGGAGTTAGTGGGTTTAAGATTGTTTAACACTGGGCAAAATGCAAGCTGAACAAATGGTGGTCCTGTGGCCCAAACAGTTGAAAGGGTGAAGGCTGGATGGAGGTAGGGAATAGTATGGATGTTCTGATCAGTCTTGCCACATTCCATTTTTCTCTTTCCCAAGGCTTGGATAAAATAGAGTTCCTGCAGAGCCATGAGAACCAGGAAATCTACCAGAAGGCCTTTGATTTGATTGAGCACTACTTTGGAGTAGAGGATGACGACTCCAACCTGGCTCCCCAGGTAGACGAGAACCAGCAGCAATTCATCTTCCAGCAGCCTGAGGCCCCTATGGAAGGCTTCCAGCTATAATGTGTTCAGATGGGGAAGAACACCACGAACTTGCCAGAAATCAACTGGGAGCAGCCAGAGTTATAGTCCCATTTCCCCCTCCTTACAAACGGAAGGCGCAAACACCCACGCCACCCATTAGGAAACAGTTTCTCCTTCGAGAACAGCTAGAAGCAATGCTTTGCTCTCATGGAAAGAAGGGGATTTTATTTTTTACACTTTTTTTTGCTGCTGCATACATGTCTCTAAAGCAGGCACCAAGGTGGAGGAAGGACACAGAGGTAACAAATTGCACCTCTTGTTTTAATTTGTGGTGATCTTTCACAAATTGTGTCACTTGTTACCTCGGGTACTTAAATGAAATTTCAGTGGGAGGGTGGGGAAAAACACAAATCAAAAGTTAAGCGTTTTCTTCTCTGACAACATTAATCCTGGAAGCTAGGGTTGATCTATTTAATTTTTTTTTGCACATCTTACTCTTTGTTAAAGACTCTAATCTGCCAAGAGCAATGTTTAGCCCCTCACCTTTTCGCAGCTCTCCTTCAGTGGACTGCGCCATTGGACATGGGCCAAGTTTCCCTTGAAACATACTGTAAATGGACAAAGGAGAAGTGGGAAGACTTTTTTCCTGGAGAGGAATTTTTCCCTTTGTTTAAAAATATTTTTTTCTTTTTTAAAGAACTGTTGTTGGTATTTAAAAAAAAAAAAGCAACAAAACCCCAAAGATGGTAATTGTGAAGAGGTGGGGGAGATGTTTTTGGTGGTCTTTGAAAAGAGGAAGCACAGCTGCAGTTGCACGGGCTTCACTTGCATTGCTACTGATTGAAGTCACAGAACTGTTGAAATGGTGAAACCCATCTTCATCTTTACTTGAAAATTTTTTCATGAAAACATGTATTAAGATTTGGATTTTTTTTCTGAATGGATGGGGTGGGGGTGGATTGTTTTATGGGGTGGGGAGGAAGGAGGGCATAGCTACACTTGACAGGAGCATTGTGTGCGGTGTTAACTCCAGTAGCAAAGGGCCTGAGTTTTCAGGATTACTTTCTGCTCACAGTTGGATCATGTACATTTTACTTCAAAAGGAAGAGTCAAAGCTCTGTATTTTTTATATATTATATATAGGTAGATATTTGTCTAATTGGCTTCAGAGAAAAATATATATGAAATTTCTGTAATTTATGTAAATAGAATACTGTGAGGCAGGTACACCTGGAAATGATGGTCTATGAACTCACTCACTGGTTGTCCTGCTTCTTTTCCTCTGTTTACTCACGTACTGTACAAGCAAACATAGATTTGTCTTAAACTCCTTTTCCGGATTGAGTTTACTTAGCCAAGAGTGATATAAAACACAATAGGCTATGGAAAACCCAAACAATTTTGGGATTTGAGGGAAGGGGATGGGGAAACATGGTTCACCAAGGTGTCTAATAGACTCGCTGTGTGCATCCCCTCCCTGTTCTTGCTGTCCTAAGCAAGTGCAAGTTTGGAAGCCTTTGGGACTGGGAATTTCAAGAGTAAGAAACAAAGCATGGTGCCAGTTGTTGTATGAAATCAAGATATCCAATTTCACAAGTCCTTCACGTTTAAAAAAATAATAAACAACATCTGTGCATTTGACTGGTGGCTGGCTGTGGCTAGAGTGATCTCTAAATGGTAAAGTTCTTTTATCACTTGCTGCAGTACAAGTTTGGGGTGGATTATTTAACATTAGATATAGCCTTGTGGCTCATGTGTGAAAGCTTAGCCATGGTGTACTGGAGTGCTGTGCCACTGCAGGATCTGGAGAAGCCTACCAGGGAGCTTGGACTCCTAGCAAGCACGTTAAAATTGGAACCTTTGCTTATCTGTGAAGAATGAAACTGAACATTCTATTTTTAAAAAATGTATTAAGGTTTGTGAGTTAACTTGTCAAGCCACTTACATTAGCCCAGTGGCTCACTCACATGCCTCTGGCTAGTGTGCATCCCCTCCCTCTTCTCTTTAAACAGAGTGGGGAGAAATGCTTTTGTCCGTCCTCTAAAGCAGTGGTTCTCAAACTAGAGCTGCTGCTTGTTCAGGGAAAGCCCCTGGCAGGCTGGGCAGGTTTGTTTACCTGCCCCGTCTGCAAGTTCGGCCAATCACGGCTCCAGGCCAGTGGGGGCTGCAGGAAGGGTGCCCAGCATGTCCCCCAGCCCGTGCTGCTTCCTGTAGCCCCCGGTGGCCTGGCCAGTGGGAGCTGCGATCGATCGGCCAAACCTGCAGATGCGGCAGGTAAACAAACCAGCCTGGCCTGGCAGGGGCTTTCCCTGAACAAGTGGTGGCCCTAGTTTGAGAACCACTGCTCTAAAGCTTGGGTTAGCTGCTGAGAAGGCTTTTATGAAAGAAAGGTTCATTGTGTAGTTCAGTGTAATATGTATTGGGGTAGCTTGTTAAAGGAGAGCATGCAAATTAAAATCTCTTCTAATGGATCCTTATGCAGTTGATGGAAGATGAAGAAATAAGAGATCTGGATTTATATTCAAATTCAAGCCTTAAGCAGAAGGCTAGGTCTCAAATGCCATCAGTATGATGGCAGAGTATATTCCCAGACAAGAACTTTTTTTTTATTCCTCGCATTAAAAGATCAGTGAGCAACTGAGGGTTAAGTGAAACTTACACACAGGGTGTTCTATCTTTCTCCTAATTTTTTTTGTAGTGTGTGTGGGGAGGGGGCACATGTGGGTTGCTGCTATTTTTCCTTCTGCTTATAGGCCTTTCAGCGCTAGCATCAATGAGGTGTTTTCCATGGCCATGCATACGGTACTTTGGGTTCTAGGACGTACCCTAAAGCTCGATTGTTGCACTGACACCTTTCCCTCACCTCTTCTCTTCCTGTATCTGCAAATAATCCAGCGGTGGATTTGGAAGAGAATTAGATGCTGTAGCAAACTGCTTTGCAGGGATCATTGAAACTAAAAAATGCTGCCCTGAATTAATGTATAAGGAGGCACCCACTTTGTGAAGAGTAGGAAGAGAATGTGGGTGGGTAAAAAGGATTGTTCTCCTGCATGGCTGTTTGGGAGACCTTCAGGGGCTGGATGTGGTAGCCAGGCTGCCTGAAAGCCTGCAGGGGGGGTGGGCTAAATCTGCAGAATAAAGCTGTTTATCAGTAGAAAATACCCAGTTGTTGACTAGGAACTGTTTCCACGTGAAGGGCTTCAGAGGAACAAAATTTATATGATCTGTTTCATGGAGACAGTGAAATTCACTATGGAATTGAACAGTTCTCCAATCAATAAAGCCTTATTTTAAGCTTAGGGTAAACATATTCAGTGTAATTTTTTTACCAATTAGTCTCTGGATATTAATATTCTATTTGAAATTGGATCTACAGCCAAGGGAAGCTTAATAACTTTGAAACCCAGAACTGGAGAAGACTTGTGTGGGACTCTCCTGTTTCCCTCCTCCTCAGCTCTGTCTCCCATCAGGCTTAGTCTTTCTGTGATATCTGGTCAATACTAAGCCCATCTTGCTTTTACTCTTCCAAAAAGGCTCCCTCTTTGGCAAATGAAAAGCAGTAATGTATCCCTTCCATTGACAGGTTCTATGTGGAAGGCCTTATGAGGTATGTTTCAAAGCCATCTGTGACCCTGTGGTCCCTTAACTCATGCGGGAGACATTCTTGGAGCTGCTATTCCACCAGTCAGCTATCTGAGGTGTTATATTCACCAGAGTACTATATTAGGTCTGTGGCGAAGAGAACATATCCTTCAAGGATAGAGCCTGATATCTCCCATGGCTTTAGGACTGCATCTCTAGAGCAAAAAGGTAACCAAACTAGGTAAGATCTTGATTCATCCACAATCTTAGTCTTCTGATGTAAATCACTTAAACCACAGTTTTGTGTGCTATGCATTACCTCAGGACCATGCAAAAGAAATGAAGCTCTTCATTCCATTGGAGCTTCTTCCATTCATGGCAGCATGAAGAAGCATTTGGATCTGCTTTGCAAGGTTGCTTTTTAAATTAGACTTTTGGCTCCTGAAATAAGATTGAAGTGAAATGTGGAACTACCTAACAAACTTGTGGCAAAAGCTGTAGAGGTAGTAAGGATGGCTTTTTGTTTAGAGTGGGCCTACTATCTTCCTGCTGTGAGGAAGCTGGCTTCTTTCCTTGATGGCGAGAGCCATTCCTACACACAGCTGTGAACTACTGTCTGAATTAAAACTCCAACCTTCCCTTAGCAACCACAAATGAATTCTTAGGCCCAAGCCACCTGTTGAGGTATTGCTCCTTCTTATAATTAGCTTGACAGCTTTTTATAGAAAATGGTGGATAATTGGGTTACCAAAAAAAACTTGCACCCTGCTGTCCCTCCCCTTCCAACAAAAAAAAACACAAAACAAATCTTAAGGCATCACTTCCTGCTGTCTTCTGAATCTGAACTTTACAACTGGTATTAGGGAACAAGTTTTTGGCTTTTGGAAAGCTACTCTTGCAGAGTGCAGGAGAATCCATGCTGATGTCAACCTTGTTGAATTTATGCTAAGTATCTGTAGATAAGCTCTCTCCAGAACCTCCACAAATGCTGTTCTGGGGTGTGCCACTTGGTTTTTAACAAACATTCATCTCCTCTTCCCTTCCCCGCCCCCCCCCCCATTTAAGCTACTTCTATTTTTCTCAGCTCACAAGTGCCACTTAGATCTACAAGAGATGTTGAAATTTAAGCATTCATCTTGTAGGTCTACTTTTATTTGATTACTGTTTTGTTAAACAATATATGGCCTTTTTTCTATCAGTATTGCACTGCATACAGTGGCTGCACTACAGACTATGCCAACCCCTTCAGTTAACCTCAGTGCTACTTTTGTGCTGTCAGCAACTGGGGCATCATAAATCCCCCTAGGTCTGGTGTCTACTTCATACACTTATCTTCTGGGACCACCATCTCTTAGCCTCCAAAGTGTTTTGGGAGCACCTATTTTATTTCCTGCATACTACATTGCTCAGTAATTGTGCACATCTAGCATACCTCCAAGTGTGGTATACCCAGTGGATGCTAGCTATAAAAACTAGCTCTACCATTCTCGTGTAGGGACTTCTGCCTGTTGGCAGTACCTCCTTTTTATTGGTTACCTAGAGCAATAGCACTACAACCCAGCACAAAAGCAATATCCACACAACATGTTGGGGATAATTTGAGGAAGGGTCCTCAAGCAAGCAGGCAATTACAGTTAACTGCTAGTGTTTGGGTTTCTCTGGTCTCTAGTACATGACTAGGGCAGATAACTCTAAGTATTTAGCAGAAGTTTAATCTGTGCAGTTATACTGGATCCCTTGCCTCATAATTCTGTCAGATCTCTGCATGTATCGTAACCTGAACCACTGAGTTTTTTTTTTAATTCCTAGACCAGCCTCTTCAACACTGCATTAAACAGCACAGCCTCTTCTCTCATTAGCTGTCTTGGCATGTTTTCACAATCCAGCAGTCCAGTTAGGTCAACATTGAAGAACTCATGAAAGGGTGCAGTAAAGCTTCAACTAAAACAGTGTTGAACCAAGGTGTCCCAAAGGGGATTATAACACTGCAGTAGCAAAAAATGGAAGATCCATTGATGCAGAGGCCTTGTATAATACTAAAAAGTGATCCAAATTCTAGTGTTAAAATGGTCTAAATCCAGACTGACTTCAGTTTGGCTCTATATTTAGCCAGGTTACAGATACTTGCTAATATGTTGCAAATTACCAGTGATGTCTAAGCAAATTACTACTTTCTCTTGACTAAAATAAAATTCTTTGATCAGAAAACAGGCTTAAGGCTGCCCACAGATAGGTACCATTCCCTCACATAAAAATGTGAGGACCTTATCTCAGTGGAGTTTAAAATCTCCACTGTCACATCTGGCTGAGAAGATCCTAATCTCCACATTTCCTAATCCATAAGCATTGGGGCCTGTATGCCATGCTGTAGAGCAGCACTAGTGCTGAGCTTGCATTCCCGACAGCAGTCTCATTCTGAAAGCTGAATTGCATCAGACTGGTGTGGCAGACTTCTCCAGATTAAGGTGGCTAGAGGCTGCTGGTTCATATCAAAATGATCCCTTTCAAATTACTCATTTTAGGGCAAAGCATCCCAAGCTTCTAGTATCTCCATCGGTTAGAGCGTTAGAATTAGCTAGTCAGTCTAAACTTCTAGTTTTTCTCCTTTGGCCCTGTGTTAGTCATCTTGAATACCTTATTGCTTCAGGTTGGGGCGAAGATTTCATCCTTTTACTGGGTGGAGCTTGGGCTACTTCAGTTAACCTAGAGCAAATAAGCTCTCGGTATTGTCTGAATTTGATCGTAGGATGTATGTATCCTCCTTCCATTTAAGACTTGACCTGTGCTTGAGGTCTTATATAGACAGGCAGCAGCAGTCAGGACACACAGCAGCTGTCTGCACAACAGAACTGGTGCAGTGACATCAAAAGAGCCCTAAAGGAGGTGGAGCTCTTCATCTGAATCCTACTTTCCTTTCCTTCACTGGAGGTGCAGATCTAGTTTCTCTAGTAAACCTGAACTCTTGCTTGCCACTTACCCTTCATTTATTACAGATATGGTAAACTCCTGAGTGAATAAGCCTTTTATCAGCACAGGTCTCTGCAAACTCCAATATAATCCAACTGAATATTTTTGTTTTAAGAAATGACCTTCTACAGCCAGTGTCATGACTGATCAGAATTTTAAAATCCCTTCTGGGGAGCACAGGAGGAGGAGAAGAGATGGGTACAGCTGTCAGACCTCTAGCTACAATACTGGGCTGGAGAAGACTACTGGAGAATGAATAGTATTTTGGAAACTTTCCTCATCAGTTCTGGATCCTTCCTTGGAACAATCCCGGGACCCAAAAACTGAAGATGTCTATTTTTTTCTTTTCTTTTAAAAAGAAGCAAACTGTTACAGGCCCTAGGAATGGCATTTTAAAAGGCTTATTCTGCTGCAGTAACAGTGCTCAAAGCACTAACCCATATGAAGCCAAACCCTTGGGGGTGGAGCTGGTGCTGTGTTCTGACTTTTTTTTTTTTGGTTTATTTATCAGCTCATCTGTGGGTTGTGTTATGAAATCACTAGTGGGCATGGCACAAAGGGGAGGAATAGTATGTGGTTGTTAGTTTACCCAAATCAAAAGTCTGGGAACGGGACTTCAGGATGTAGCCACATCAACAGCCAAGAGTGATTCAACCTAATTTTTTTTTCAAACTTTTCTTTTATAAAAGTCAAACAACTCTGGCTATTTTTCCAATGTGTGGCCCTTTAGAGGTACATTATAGCCGTACCATGGTTGGTTGGTAGGCCCTGTGAGGATACACACCTGACTCTAGTGTGGACTAGTATGATGTGTACAGATTAGAGATCTATACACATTCAGAGTTGAAAATGTATCTAAGTTTCCAACACTGTAATAGATACAATGCAAAATAAAGAGTCTGTTCCAAAGCTGCTCTAAGTGCTCAATCTGTCTGGATTATTTTGAGTTTGTCAAAATGTGGGGCTCCTGGCAGCTCCGTGAAAATGAACCAACAGAATGCCCATATATGAACAGAACATCCCAGTACCAAAAAGCTTACATGCCAATATATTGGCAAAATCATTGCCAATAAATGAGTCACTAACTGCAAGGAAAAATCTCCAAAAGCTTGGAGATGCATAAATGTTCAAGATGTAAAAAGCTGACATGGGCAAAGGACCACTTTGCAGGGCAAGCACATTTCCCTCTGTCTACCAATGAATTTGAACTGTGCCACCCCAGTCCTTGTCTATTGCTATATTGGGATCAGCCTGTCATGCCTATTTCACTCTTTAACCATAGAGCAGGAGGAGGAAAAAGTACTAATCAAAGCAGTCTTCAAACTCTGCATTCTGTCCTTTCCACTCAGCTGGGACTGAGGTGCAGCTGAAGGTCTGAGCATTCCTAGCTGTAGGCCATTTCTAGTAAGATTAAGCCCAAACTACAAAAGGTAGTAAACACTACTTCACCCATCCTCTATCCCACACTGTGTTGTAGATGGCATGTAGGCAGTACTGTGGAAATGGAGAAGGGTCCGTGCCTCAACATGCTTACACTTCAGTTACCCAACTAATTCAATCACGGGGTAAGGTTTAATTAAACCGCATCATGCATATATTGTAGATCATATTGGAGAAATTTTCATACACGTTACCTGCTCCAGCAGTAATTAATCCATGAATGTGCTCTTACTACATGTAGTAAGTGCTAGAGTTGCAATTTGCATCCAACCTTAGTACAGTAGAACCTCAGTTATGAACTGAGCGGTCAACACCACACATTTGGAATCAGAAGTACACAATCAGACAGCAGCCAAAAAACACATACAGCACAAGTACTGTTGAATGTGAACTACACAATCTAAAGATTTCAAAAAATTGACAAGGTAAGAACTTTGTGCTTGTTTCATTTCTTCCATCTAGTAAAGTTTCAAAGCCATATTAAGTCAATGTTTGGTTGTAAACTTTTGAAAACCATAATGTTTTGTTCAGTTACACACAACCTCCATTCCTGAGCTGTTCATAACAGAGGTTCTACTGTATGTCAAGACTGATGTACTCTTTAGACAAAATGTGGCCCTCTATTCTCTTAGCTACCCTTGCCGAGTAAGCAGTATGTTCCAGCCCAGACCTATGGTTCCTGGGGATCAAGTGTATAACTCAGCCTCCCCTAGTTGCAGAACCAACATGTAAAGGGGAAAGAATGCAATTTCCACCTTAGCTAACATCAGTTCCATGTTTGTGTGGAAGGGGCAGCTGTTCCTAAACAGCTTAACAGCCACTCATATAACTCAAACTTCCTTTGTGTAGGTGCTAGGGCTACAGGGCCTAGTCTGTCTGTTTCCATTAGGTCAGTTTCTGGACTTTGAGTGGCACACAGCTGCTCCAGACCACTGCTGCCCCTCTACCTGCAGTGCAGCTTAGGACATTTGAATCTGTGCTGGGGTGTAGGTAAACTCAACATTAAGGTGGCAAAGTAGCCTCTGCCTGTCCTTTAGGATTGCCACCTTTTAAATTGCACAAAACCAACAACCTTTGCCACAGCACCTGTCCCACCCCTTCTCTAAAGCCCCACACTCACACTCTCTACCCCCCACCCAGCTGCACTTTCACTGGGCTGAGGCAGGGGATTGGGAGGGGGTGCAGGCTCTGCAGTAGAGCTAGGGATGAAGGGTTTCAGGTGTAGGAGGGGGTTCTCACCTGGTACAGGGGGCTTTGGTGTGGGAGGAGGTTCAGGCTCCAGCTGGGCAGCACTTACCTCAGGTACCTCCCACTCAGTGGTGCAGTGGGACTAAGGCAGGCTGGCTGCCTGACTGCCTGCCCTAGCTCCCTGCTGCTCCAGGAAGCAACTAGCATGTCTGGCCCCAAGGCAGAGACACAGACAGGCAGCAGTGCACACTGCAGGCACCACCCCTGCAGCTCCCATTCTGCGGAGCCAGTGCTTGGGGCAGGGAGTGCACACAGCAAGAAGCCTGCCTTTTGCCTTGCTGACTTTTAACAGCCTGGTCAGCAATGCTGATGGGAGCTTCCAGGGTCCCTTTTTGACCAAGTGTTCTAGTTGAAAACCAGATGCCTAGTACCCCTGTCCTCCACCCACCTCGGGATGAGCCAACAAAAAAGCTGCCTTTGCCCCTGCCCTAAAGCAAGGCGGCGGGGAACTAAACCTGCTGCTGAAGTTACGGTTGAGAGACATTGCAGCAGCCAGGCTAGTGCATGAGGCGAGGCCTCCCCTCTCCTCACAGCTCCCCCACCCCACCACTTGTCTCCCTGCCGCCTCTCCTCACAGCTCCCCCACGCCATCACTTGTGTCTCCCTGCCCCCTCTCCTCACAGCTTCCCCCCCTGCTAGTACCTCCCTGCCCCCTCTCCTCACAGCTTCCCCCCTGCTAGTGCCTCCCTGCCCCCTCTCCTCACAGCTTCCCCCCCCTGCTAGTACCTCCCTGCCCCCTCTCCTCACAGCTTCCCCCCTGCTAGTGCCTCCCTGCCCCCTCTCCTCACAGCTTCCCCCCCCGCTAGTGCCTCCCTGCCCCCTCTCCTCACAGCTTCCCCTGCTAGTACCTCCTGCCCCTCTCCTCACAGCTTCCCCTCCGCTAGTGCCTCCTGCCCCTCTCCTCCCTCACAGCTTCCCCTGCTAGTACCTCCTGCCCCCTCTCCTCACAGCTTCCCCCCCCGCTAGTGCCTCCCTGCCCCCTCTCCTCACAGCTTCCCCCTCCGCTAGTGCTTCCCCACCCCCCTGGGCTAGTGCCTCCCTGCCCCCTCTCCTCACAGCGAACCCCAACCCCACCACTTGTCTCCCTGCCCCCTCTCCTCATAGTTCTCTCCCCCGCCGCTTAGGGCATGAGGAGGGGGCGCCTCCTGCCTGCACTGCCCCCCCCATGCGCTCCCTGGCGCGAGGCACGCCGGGAGATGTATTAGCACCCCCCTGGCGCGAGGCACGCCGGGAGATGTAGTCGCACCGGCTGCCCGCCTCGAATGCCGCCGCTGAGCTGTATTTCCCGGCAGGCCCCGCGCCGCCCCGCTCCTGGATTGGCTGGCGGGCCCGGCGGGTGACGACGCATGCGCCCTCTGTACCCGCTCAGAGGCCCGGCCTGGAGGCTGCAACCGCTTGCTCCGTCCCGGAGCTCCGCCGCGGGGAAGCAGGGCCGCCGAGCAGGAGCTGGGGGCAGTGCGGACCCGAATGTAGGGGGCTCGCCAATGTGCCGGAGTGTGGCCGGCGGCCGCTACTGATTGGCTGAGGGTAGGGAGCGGCGTCAAGCTCCTCGGCGGTGACGTCACGCGGTACGTCGGTGATGTCATTGCAGGGTAGGGGGTGACATCCCTGCCTGCAACCTCGGGGGCAGAGGGAGCCCGCGCGGGGGCGGGGGGGGGGTGGCACATGTGTGTGAATGGGGCTGGGCGCGTTGCGGGGGATCTAGGGCAGCCGGGGGGGCACTTGCAGGGGATGCTGAGGCAGTGGCGCCCGTGGGCTCTGTAGAATCGGGCGTGGCACCACAGGGCACGTTGGGTAGCGTAGTGATGTGAGCAGAGCGTGGGATGCTGCCGGGAGAGGGAGCGTTTGCGACAAAGGGGCTGAATGCACGGTGGGAAATCAGGGCTGCTAGGCCTGCGTGTGAGAGATGGGGCCATCTTGGTGCCTGTGCATGAACAGATGCCGTGCTTGCCTGGCCCCTGTTACTTTTTAACTTCTTCCCGTGGCTGGTTGTGCCCTGTGTTGCCCTCTGAGAAGAGGCATAGGTTAACCGTGTGTAGCTGTGCCCAAATTTGAGACAAAGTTTTTCTCTTGTCACATGTGGGATCTAGATTGTCCTGGGACAGATAAACTGCCTGTTTCATAATTAAGTGTCTCCGAAATGGGAGACTGCAGAGTTGCTGCAGCAATTGCTTTTCCTGTCATCTGAGTGATGAATGAGAGATTGAGGGTGGGAGGGAGAGAGAGTATCCCTGGAGGGGCATGAAACTAGAAAGAAGGTGGAATTTGGCTTGCATCTGTCAGTTGTGTTTCATGGAGCTGTTGATAGATCTTTTTGTTGCTGACCACCAGCTCTTCTTGGAAATTGCGTGCTTTCCTTCCAGCCAAATGCACCTGTTGTTTTAATAGACACTGGCCCCTCTTCTGTCTTGAGGGTCCTGATTCAAGATTTTGGCCTCCATCCATCACTCTTGAGCTAGGAGGGCCTGTGTGCTTAGTAAAGGTGAAGCATTCCCCGGTGGCTTGTGGAATGAAATGTTCTGAGAGCAAAGCATGAAGTGAGGGGTGGGACCTGGCTCTATCAGAAGGCTGCGGTCTGCAGAATACAAAAGTGAGAGAACCATTTAATCCAGAGGTTTGGAGGAACAGTTTACTCAGCTGGAGGAACAGTTATCCTGACATGAACCCTTTATGGCCAGAGGGATAGCTTGGAGATATAAGAGAGAGGATGCATGCGCGTTCCAATAGCAGAGTGGGGTTAACAAAGCTGCTGTTGAGTAAGAGGCAGCGTATGAGTCTTACAGCTAGTAGGGGATGGGGAGGGTCAGTGAAGAACCCTGTTCTCCCAGTTCTGAATGTTTCTATCCCTGTTGATTTCACCTAGCAGTCAGTCTGTTGCCGGGTGGTGATTTCTGCTAAAAATCCCATGAATCCTCATTTCTTAAAACTAAACTCAGGTGACATTTCTCTTTCGCCAGGGTTTATTGGGACTGAGTGGGGAGAAAAGCCTTGATGAAGAACCAAGGTGGGGAGAACAAAGCTGCTCTGCTGCCTGCTAGTCCTCCCAAAATGAACAGCAATCTGCTGCTAGAGGAAGGAGACTTAGCCGAGGCTGCAGCACCCCCTGAATCTGGGGACTCCACAAGCCAGTCCGGGACATGCAACTCTGAGCCTTCTGCTGCCGGAAATGCTGAGAGCCTGACCAGTGAGGAGCATGTTAAGAATGAGGGTGTGTTTCTGTTTTGAACTGACTGGCCAAGTCTGGCTGTGGCTCTCTCTCGGGGGTGGCTGTTGTAACAAATTTCCATTCGCTCACATGTGGGAGGCCTGTGGCTTTAGAAGCAGCGTCCTGGGTTTCATATCAGGTGTGTGTAATATCTGTATATGTGCAGTCCCAAAGTAGTAACCATGTGTATGGGATGGTGGATACAAAGGGGTGAAGATGCATCTACCACTGGTTCTGACCTGGCTGTATTGAATTATTTACTGTTCATCCATTGCTTTGACCTCTAGGACCTTCGGGTCAAAAAATCAAACAGACCTGCTGTATTGGGCATTATTATTAGCCGCCCCCTCCCCACCCCTACCCCCGAGCCTATGCATTTGCTCTGCTGTTGGTGCTATAGCTACAACAAAAATAACCCTCCAGCTAGGGAAAGCCCTCTAATTAAGTAAGTAGTTAGTTGAAATTAACCCTGCCATCCACACTGATGACCAGTAAATTTGGGGTTTGGTGAGATGTTGAGAGCCTAGTGATGCTCCCTAGATTGGAAGGGAACTTAGCCAGAAGTGCAGCTCCATTGTCAGAGCAGCTAGTTAGAGATGCAGTACCCCGGGAGAGTGCATGTTGCTGAAAGTTTGCTGGCCCTGGTAGGAAGCGTTTCCACTGCTCTCTGGTTATTACAGAGGGCTACCGCAGAGAGGAGCTAGCAGGATAGACTTTGTTAGAGAAAGTGTCATGTGTTTGTCCTCGCCTCTCCTGTCTCCCATAGCTTCTTGTGTGGAGGAGGAGACAAAATCCTCCCAGCCTGCCATGTGTGATGTCTCTGAAGAGCTGAGCAGGCAGCTGGAGGACATCTTGAACACATACTGTGTGGATGCCAGCCAGGAAGGTCCAGGAGATGATGGTGGGCAGAGCGAGCCCACGGAGCCAGACGAAGCAGACAAGTGCCGGAGCGAATCCCCCAGGAATGGCGAGCAGGAGCCAGGCTGCCCTGAGATGAATGGAGAGAAGGAGGGCTCTAAGGGGACTGAAGCGTTCCGAGCCAATGACGAGTGTGGGGAGCGTGATCAGAAACGGGCCCAGGAGAAGAAGAAAGCCAAGGGTCTCGGTAGGGGTTCCCAGCCTTGGTCTGTGGCCTGCCTGGGGTGGGGAACTTTCCTCCTGGGACCTTCCATTTTCATAGTGATTTAACTGCCCTATGCTAAAGCCAGTGAAATAAGCATCCTAACCATGCACTGCACAGCAATGTTGAAAAATGATATGGCTCCATGTGCCATAGGGATGTGAAGAAATATACCCTGTGCTCAGGCACAGACCAACCCAGAGCACTGATGGAGTCTCTGAATTCCGGGTGCACGCAGTTTTGGGCAGGGCGTGTACAGCTTTGCACTTCGGGCCAGGCTGAATGCACGGCTTCTGAAAACTGTTTTCCCCCCCTCAGTAAAGAGAAGGATGCAGGTGAGATCCTACAGAGACCATCAGTCATTCCTGCATTTGGGTGAGAAAGTAAATTGCCCTGTTTGATCTGCATAAGCTGGCAACAGAGGATTTCCAAATAGGGTACGCATGCAAAACGAGCGTGCAATTGCCTGTCTAATTTACATCTACGTTTATTGTAATTACATTTACAAATTAGGCATGAAATTGCTCACACAACTATGCACTAAACGTCTTTCCTCCGCTGCATTTACCGGAGGTTGGGGTGGTTTAACAGTTAAACCTGGACGTGTGAGTCCAAGACTCCCAAGTTCTATTTCCTGCTGAGGCACATGCTGTCTGTGAGGCCTAGGTCAAGTTGCTTATCCAGCCATCTATCTTAGTATTGATATGAGCCCCCCCACTGCTGTAAGATCGGAGCATCTCATTGATTTAATGTACTTATGCTCATGGGACCCATGTGCAGATGGGGAGCTAAGACTGAGGCTCAGATCTTCAAAGGTATTTAGCTGTAGAGCCCTGCAGTCTGACCCGAACCCCATGGGATTTGACTACAGGTGTCGAGTCCGGGTCAGGTAGGAAAACAACCAGACTGGCTCTGGTCAGCACTCCTCCCGCCCGGGGTCAGCACTCGGGTGGCTGCATGTCCTGCTCAGACCGAGCACCACCACCTCGCTGCAGTGTGTGTGCTGCAGACTGGTTGTGCTGAGGAGTCACAGTGCATGCAGGCACTTGCAGCTGCCCCCACACTGGCCCCATAGGCCTGAGGAGCAGATCCAACCCCCAGCAGGAGATGGCAGTGGTGCTGATGCAGGATTGGGGAAGTGTTGGGGTCAGGTTGGGAAACAACTTGACCTTCTTGGGCTTACGTCAGGTGGGCTTGGGTCTGGGTCAGGCTTAAAAATTAGGCCTGGGAAGGTGTCTGTTTAGACACCCACCTCTCACTGAAATCCTAAATTCCTTTGAGGACTGGACCTAAGTAACTTTCCCAAGGTCTCACAAGAAGTCAGTGGCGGAGCAGGGAATTGAACCTAGGTCTCTGGAGTCCATCCTCCCAAGGAAACCACCCCAAGCTAAATTACACTGGTGGCTCAAATTCACGTGGAGAATCTGGGAAGTGCATCCGGGATCCTAGCTGTGGTTTTGTGTGTATTTGGAGCAGGGAATTTAGCAGCTTCTGGTTTCCACCTGGGTGCTTCCCCTTTGTCTTGTGACTCAGAGCTCTGTGTGAAAGAGCTGTTTCTGCTTTATGTCTTGCATTCCAGGCAAGGAGATCACTTTGCTGATGCAGACACTGAACACGCTGAGCACCCCAGAGGAGAAGCTGGCAGCACTGTGCAAGAAATACGCTGAGCTGGTCAGTTCCTAGCACTACAGGCTTTAGGGCGGGAGACATCTCTCGCTGCTGAGGGATCAAGATTGTTTGGCGACACAGGAGACAGACATGGCCCTAGGTTGAGGGGGACAGCCCATGTATAAGCTGCAGTTATTAAACCTGGGGCCTAGCTGCATTTTTTAAACCCAGGTGTCCAGAGTTTTTAAATCCAGATTGGATATTATTCTAAAAGATCTGCTCTAGGAATTATTTGGGGGAAGTTTTATGGCCTGTGCCATACAGGAGATCAGACTAGATGATCACAATGGTCCTTTCTGGCCTTCTGAGAATCTAGAGCAGGAGATAATGATACTGACCCATCTCTCATGGAGTTTGTGAGGGTTGATTAATACTGAGCATGTCTACAGCACCTTCCATGCAAGAAGCCTCACAGTTCCTCTACAAGGTGGGTAGCCTCATCACCATTTTACAGGTGTGAAAACTGAGGCACAAAGAGGGGAAATCACTGCCCCAGTAACACTGACACAGCCACAAATGGGATCCAGGAGTCCTGACTCCCAATTTCCCCTGCATCACTCCCTCTCCACAATATAAGAGCTACTGTAATACCTGAAAGAAGCACATGGATATGGATTAGCCGTACAGGGAACAGCCTGACTCAGAGCCGTCTTCACAGAAATAAGTTCCATCGGAATCCGGAGTAGCAAATGGTGCCCAAAGAAGTTCCTCTAGAGTGATGAATCCAGGGATAGAGGCTGAGGCCCAGGCCATTGAGATAACACTGCACTCCACGCCCTACCTGCATCTAAGCCAAGGACAGTATTTAATGCTAGAGCCAGCCCCTGGCTGCAGGAAAGGTGGTGTGCCCAGCAAGAGCTCTTGCTGGAATAGGGGGCTGTATAAGCCATGGATTTCTCCAGGCCTCATTACTGCAGTGACTGTTTGCACTGTGATGCTATTGTTATTCTCTTGGGGGCTAGAACATTCTCCCCCTGAACCCAGAACCCTCTCCCTGGGGTGTAGCTGGAGTCTGCTTTGCTGCATCTGTCCCTCTCTGCCTCTCCCTTCCTCCAGCTGGAAGAGCACAGGAACTCCCAGAAGCAGATGAAGATCCTTCAGAAGAAGCAGACGCAGCTGGTGCAGGAGAAGGACCATCTGAGGAGTGAACATAGCAAGGCCATCCTGGCCCGCAGCAAGCTGGAGAGCTTGTGCCGCGAGCTCCAGAGACACAACCGCACCCTCAAGGCAAGAGCCTCCTCGCTTCCCACCTTGGGGGCTCTGAACCTCAGAGAAAGGCACCAGCAGAACAGTTCTCTGCTTTATCTCTCTTCCCCAGA
The DNA here is from genome assembly GCF_016161935.1 of Mauremys reevesii. Lineage (NCBI taxonomy): Eukaryota > Metazoa > Chordata > Testudines > Geoemydidae > Mauremys > Mauremys reevesii. The sequence continues at coordinate 17,217,252 of NC_052645.1, forward strand.
TCAGTGGTTGCCAACCTGTTAGGGCAAATGTACTCATTTACCAAAGTGAGGGCTTGGCTGTACCAGCCATTGCCTACTGCCTGCCATTTGTTAGGGTGCTAACCTTGCACTGCTTCTTAGCTTGCACAGACAGTGAGAGACTGGGGATTTGGCATGTCTAGTGAGACTGTCAGACAGTTTAGAGCAATTGGTGCTTTGTGATGGGCTAGAGCATCCTGGATGAAGGAGGTGTGCAGTGGCAGTGCCCTGGCATCCAGCACAGAGGCTCTTTGGTAAGATGGGAAGCTGGGAGCCAGGAGTACCAGTCGCACTCTTGAGTTTTCATAGCTGGGAACCCCTGGGTAGGAAGCAGTATCTGGCGTTCAGCCTTACCCCACATGGGAGGTCAGTCTGCTCTGTGTGAGACTGTCTGAGGGCAGCCCACTTTCTGCATAGCCCTGTGTTAGATTTCACTCCACGATACTGCCCATCTCTTCCCCGTCGCTAAACCTACCCAGCTCAGGACAGCTGAAATGGGCAGATCCGACTTGTCCATTGTCTCAGGTGGATGGATAGTTGGAGATGGGGGGAAAAGGGCACCAAGGTGGGCTCGGGGACGGGAGGATGCAGGGCAGAGGCCACGCAAACCCTCTTTCCTCTTTGGCCTAAAGGATAGCATCTGTGCCCTGGAGGGCAGGGTGGTCTGGGTAAGTTGCTCTGTGGGTCAGCTGGTCCAGATGTTCCCTGTGCATTACACGGGGGATTGACCTGGGTCCCTCTGTTCCTTTTCTTCTTCTCCCATAGGAGGAAGGCGTCCAGCGCGCACGGGAGGAGGAGGAGAAGCGGAAGGAAGTGACGTCCCATTTCCAGCTGACGCTGAATGACATCCAGCTGCAGATGGAGCAGCACAACGAGCGGAACTCCAAGCTGCGCCAGGAGAACATGGAGCTGGCAGAGAGGCTGAAAAAGCTCATTGAGCAGTACGAGCTGCGGGAGGAGGTGGGGCACCCATCAGAGGAGAAAAACAGGGGCCTAGCAGGGATAGGGTGGGAGCTCTGCAGAGCAGATGGAATCCTGGGGCAGCTGGGAGGGGGATGTTTCCTCCACCTCTCTCTCTCTCTCTCTCTCTCTCTCTCACTCACACACGATGTGGATTCCTGGAGACTGGGATGATAGTCATTTATGTCAAGATAGCACTGCAGGGCTCTTGGCTGCACAGAGCTAGTCCCCCCCAGACCTACCTGATACTCCTTATCGACATTTTACAGGTGGGGAAACTGAGGCATAGAGCAGTGAAGTGACTTGCCCCACACAGCGAGCCAGTGGCAGAGAGAGGATTACAACGGAGGAGCCTTGTGCTCTAAGCACCAGACTGCTGCTGCCTCCCCCATGCAGTCATGTGGCTTATTGGAACTGAAAACATTGAGGTCCCTCCTTTGCTAACCCAAATACTATGAGCTAGTGGGCATGTCCCACATAGAATGCACAGGGCCACTGGGCGGCCTGTGGAAGTGTCCTCCGGGGTCATATGCCCTTCTGCTCCTGCAGGATCGCTGACACACCATGTGGGGAGCAGAGCGTAGGTGACCATGTTAGTAACAGCCCCTGTATTTCCCTTGGCAGCATATCGATAAGGTGTTCAAACACAAGGACTTGCAGCAGCAGCTGGTGGATGCCAAGCTCCAGCAGGCCCAGGAGATGCTGAAGGAGGCAGAGGAGAGACACCAGCGGGAGAAGGACTTTGTAAGTCTCCAGCTTTGGCAACTATCTTAGCAAATCCTGTTGAACCTTTTAGCTCTCGCTTCCCTGCTAAGGCTTTCCTAAGAGCAGCTGGCCTGCTGGGAGGTAAAGAATTGCCCAGCCAGATGAGGCTGTCCCAGTCCAGTATGCTCTGCAGTGGCCATCCCCAGCAATAGAAGCCTTGGTCTGTTCTTCAGCACTGGCTGTGCTCTGCTACTGGATCAGTGCCAAGACCCTGCCTTGCAGATGTGTCTGATTCTGACCCAGCTGCCCCTACCCGAGCTAGGATGGACTCAAGCTCTTCCCTGGATTCCAGTTAGCTAACTGCATTCCCATCTCCCTCGTTCTCCTCTAGCTGCTGAAAGAGGCCGTGGAGTCTCAGAGAATGTGTGAGCTGATGAAGCAGCAGGAGACCCATCTCAAGCAGCAGGTGAGGTAGCACGGCCCAGGCTGTCTGGCTCTTATGGTTCCCTTTATCCTGCAAAGAGGTGGAAGGAAACCTGGTTCCCTGGGGGGAGGGGGCAGTCTGCACTGGTGTGTTGGCTCCTGGATTTCAAGGCTTGGAAGGTCTCCATCAGCACAGGAGGTACAAGGCAGGGTGGGACCTCCCTATGCCCTTTAACCTCTCTGCTTACTTGGAGGAAGGAAGAGGCCCCAGTTTTACCAGCATCTTTCTCAGTGCTGGGGTTAGGTTGTCCTTTCACATGGGACAGAAGGCCTGATCCTGCGAGGTGCTGAAGTCAGTGGAAGTTGAGGGCATGCACCACCTTGCAGGATTGGGCCTAAGCAAGATGGGAGGATTGTCCCCCTCTGTCTAGTCCAGGACTCTGAGCATAGCAGCTTGGTGCTGCGAATTACACCATACAGCTCTGAGTTCTGCTGAACCACAGGGGCTTGAATCCTAAGAGTCAGCTCAGTTCTTCACAGAAATCCAGCCTCTCCCATGCTGGACACTGAACTGGGGAGGAATGAAACAACAAGATGCCTGCTGTGCAATGTCAAGGTACTTGGCGCTGAGCTGTAATTCCCTCTCTCCCTAGCTGGCCCTCTACACAGAGAAGTTTGAGGAGTTTCAGAACACGCTTTCCAAAAGCAGTGAGGTGTTCACCACATTCAAACAGGAGATGGAAAAGGTACGGTGGCTGCCCCCCTGTTGGCCAGAGAGCTGGCATGGGCCTCCCTGATGTGTTAGAGCCACTGTCTGTCACCATCCCCACTGGGTTTCCAAGCTGGTAAAGCAGCAACTCTTTGATTATGTGGAGGCCAGCTATCACCATCCTCAGAAATCCTCCAGGAGCCACCTACTCCTAGGAAGTAAACCAACTGGATTCAGCAACCATTAGCAGAAGGAGCCTTCCTGTGGAACGGGATGGGTGGAGTTGGTCTGGGATGGGGTGGGAGAGGTTGGTCTAGGGTTAGCAGTGATGGGCAGATGCTGCACCTGAGTCTTCCCAAAGGTTATTAAGGGAGTTTGGAGCTGGGCGTGGGAGTGGCTTAGTCCCATCTCTTATTTAGGTTTGTTGTGCCCTGGTCAATGGGTGGCTTGGGGAGGCCTGGTCAATATATTCCCTCTCAGTGAAACTGACTCCAGTGGGTGAGATGAGGCAAGACGGAAGGGCTGCTGCACTTTCCTGGGCTGGCTGGCATCTGACCCCTTGCTCGGGGAATGTCCATGCCCCCTCGAGGGTGCTGGAGAAACTGGCCGATCGTGACGCTCTGTGTCGCTGTTTCACTTTTCCTTTTATTATTGTATTTCTGCAGATGACAAAAAAGATCAAGAAGCTGGAGAAAGAGACCACTGTGTATCGGTCTCGCTGGGAGAGCAGCAACAAGGCTCTGCTGGAGATGGCCGAGGAGGTAAGCCCCATCCTTGGTACCATGCTGCAGCACCTAGTCAGGCATCTGGTTCAGTTCTGCATTTTATTGGGTACACCGAGACTGGCAAATAGCCAATGGTGAATGCGTCAGAGCGATCTAGTGGTTAGAACAGGCAACTGGGAGTCAGTACCAGGAGTCTGGTTCCTGGCTTTGTCACTGACTTGTGATCTTGGGCAAGTCCCTTCCCCTAGTGTACAGAGGGGCAAATTAAGGCAAAGGGGATAACGAGACTCACCAGACTCGTGGTGGGGAAGCAAGGGTTAATGATGATGCTTGAAAGGAAGGTGCTATCGAGATGGACAGTCACTCCCTGCGCCCCGGGGAACAGGTTGGTTGAAAAGGATGGTGGCAGCATATGAGTGTTGGGTCCTTCGCTGACTGCTGATGTGTTTGCCTGTGAACTTGGCCTGTTTCTTCCAGGAGTTTCCCTTTGCCTCTCTTCCCCTGCCTCAGACCCTCTGTTGCTGTATTAGCTGTAAGACTCTCAATTCCTCACCTTCACTGCTTAGGGACCGTTGATTCTTTTTGCAGAAAACCCTTCGGGACAAGGAGCTGGAAGGGCTTCAGGTGAAAATCCAGCGTCTGGAGAAGCTGTGCCGAGCCCTTCAGACCGAGCGCAATGACCTGAACAAGAAGGTGCAGGACCTGTGTGCCCATACGCCCCAGGCCGAAGCAGACACGCTGGAACCCCTAAAGGACCCATCTCGAGACAGCTCTGGTGAGCCGGCACTAGGGGGCGCTGTAGCACAGCAGTGCCCCAGGGAGGATTGTCTTCGCTCAGCAAAGCCGATGCACTGCACGGAACCTGCAGAGAACCCTGGAGAACTGAGCATAGGAGCTTTGGGTTAGGTTGGGACTGAGGAATGCTCTCGCTGTGCTGACTAAGCGCTTGGATCAGCAGGTGGAGATAGGGGAAGGGATGGTAACATAGGAATGGTTCCACAGACTGATCTAATGTCCTTTCCTTAGTCCCAGGACTGGGGGCTTTGAGATTTTCCAGTTTAGGCTTTTGGAGATTTTTTTTAATATATATACATATATATATATATATAAATATATATGATATATAAAACGATGTGCAGGGCAACATACACTTTTATATATGGATATATATAAACTAGATTGACCCACTTCCCTGCGTGTGCGTGGATATCTAATACACGGATTTTCAACTGATTGGCCCTTTTGCTAAAAGACCTTGTTAGTGGTGGGCTGTGATGCCCTTTTAAAAGCTAGTGCAGCCCAGGGGGCCAGATGGGCGAACTGTCTCCAGTCCCTCCCGCCAGCTCATAGCATCCAAACAACTGGAAATGTCACGAGTGCAGTCTGCAGCCATTCTGCTTTCAACGTGACTTTAAAGCAGAGAGTGGAAATGGGGAGAATTTGAAGCATTTCCCAGCCTTGGATGCTCCTTTTTCTCCTTCCTGGTTTTAAACCAACCTGGCTGTAGGCAGGCTGCTGGGGTGTGCTGGCTTATTTTTTCCTGGTTAGCACTTTCTCTTTCCCTTAGAAGAAGGAGGGAAGAGGCTGGTTTTTTGTCATACAGTCCATATATTGTATGGGAGCAAAAGGAAATGGAGAAACCGTGGGGGTTTTGGACACATCAGAAAGCCCCCTAGTGGCTGTCCCTCTGGGCCTTTGATATTTCCAGAACCTGCCAATATCTCAATAGCCTTATAATTCACAGTTGCCTCTATGCTATACGCACACATGCACAAGTGTATTAAAGAGTTAATCCAAAGGTCTACTTCCTACTTGTTTTGCACATGAATACCGTGAGGGGGTGAGGAGGTCCTCCAGGTTATTGTCTAGATTCCTATCCCTGTGGAAGGGCCTCTGTGCTGCCCCACGGTAAGTGTTTACAAAGCAGTGGGTCCATAAAGACAAAACCTCAGCTTTCTCCTTGGCTGAATAGTTGGGCCCATGAGCAATGTGCTCTGGGCTGAGCCCCGAGAAGGGAGCTGTGTCCACATGGATATTCTACTGGCTGTGACGTGTTGCTGCTGCTCCAGTGCTCCGGCAGGCTCCTTTTGACTTTGTCGTAACAGCACCTCATTCACAAGTACCCTTCCCCAGTAACATACCCATCTGACCGTCTTCCTGGCTGGCAGACTGACAGCTGCTCTGCAGGGAAAGATTGCTGAGAGGAATGGATGCATGCAGTCTCTCCCTTCAGCAGAGTGTGAGAGATGCGCACAATTTGTCCATCCTGTCAGTCCCATGCGATGGGGAATCTGCTGCTTTAGCAGGTCCTTATGGGGGCAAAATCCCACTGACTTCAGTTTGGGAGTCTTGCCTGAGCAAGGACTTCTGGGTTTTGCCCTCAGATAACCATCTCTCTAAACTCCTCCACTCGCGTAAATCTCCCCATTTTGGGGGCAGTCCCTCACTAAAACTTTAGTTCACAATATACTTTATTTTCAGTACCATCCTCCTTTGCTTAAAACCAAACATGATCAGCTCAAGTAAATTTCAGTCACTCTCCGCTCTGTTATGTTACTTGGACTGGATCCGTTTGGTGGGGAACTTTAATTTTTCTTCCCACTGTTTCTCTTCTGGCAACACTGCTTAGCAGCTTCTCTCTAGGCATCTGCACAGGGCCTTGTAAACCATCCACAGTGCTGTTTTGGGGATCAGCCAGCAGAAGGTGCTACTATACACTCATCCTGTCTCCACTTGAGTTCTAACAGTATTGAACCAGTATGACTTTTCCGGTTAATGCAGTAAGTCTCTAGTGGAGACAGGACCTAACAAGCTGGAATCTTTCTGGTCTTCACAGAGCAGAAGGTCTTAGCCTGCTGATTAGCCTGGGTCTCTCCTTCAGTCAGTGAAACGTACTCCATGGAGCTTGGCTTCGGTTTTGTCTTCTGGCCCCCTTGCTTGAAGTATCACTACTGTCAGCTCAGGGAAGTCTCTCTCTGCCTCTCAATGCAAACTGGGACTTACTGAGCAAGAGAATGTATTTATGACCTGACGGGACCACGCCTCGTTTTTGGAAGGTTAGTTAAGGTGAAGGGCTGCAGCCTGTATCCAGACTTTCCTCAGCTCCTGCTGTTTAGAAATCCACAAACTCTTTTTGCGATGGTACAGATAACCTGTGTCTGGGATCTCTTGTATGTATCTTCATATCCAATAGAAATGCACATAAACTACTTGCTGGTGTGTCTGTACTTCTTTCCCCCTACACCGTGAGCCAAGTTTTCTGTATCTTTCTAGAGAGAATGATGTTCTTCTCCTGTATCCTAATTACAGGCTGCATCCACCATGGAGTGTGCATAAAATATTTGCAAGTAACCAGGGAGAGCAGGAAATGCTGGGCATGGGGAGGGTCAGTGCTTTGACGCCGACGCGTCACTAGATCCATATAGCTGCTTGTGGGGCTGCACCATAACAGGGCCCTCTTTTGTGTGTTAGGAGGAAGCATTGATGAGCTGGGAGCCAGTTCAGCATTTTAGCAAGAGCTGGGGGCAAGGTGCAGTACATTGTACCCTTTCCACACAAGGATGCTGATGCTATGTCTACACTACAGACTTCTGCCAGCAGAGCTTTGTCGGTCTGGGGTGTGAAGAGCAATGATCACTGACCAACTGAGCTGTACCAACCAAAGCCACTAGTGTAGATCCAGCTGTCCCACCAAAACAGAACTTTAGCTTATCTTGCTCAGGGCGGCTGGAATAAGCAACGTCAGCAGAAGCGCAGTTTTGCTGGTTTTAAGCTGCATTCACACTAGGAGTATTTTGCCTGTATAGTGCTCTGTTACAGTATAGTGTAGACATGGCCTGAGCCTGCCGGCCTCAAACAGGGTTCAAGGAATCAGCTGCTTTACCTCAGGTCTGTCCCTTTGTTCATCGCTTGTCCCCTGTTCCTCCTCCCCATGCTCTTCTCCTTGGTGCCATGTAACCTCAGTGGCACTGAGCTTCAGTTTTGATTTTTGCCCTCGTGGGGATGTGTCACTCCAAATGAGCCCAATTTTACACAGGTCTTGTGGCTGTCATGAGTTGGGCTTGCACTGTATCCTGTCCCCAGGCAGAACAACCGCTCCTGCTCCTGGTGAAGCTGGGGGTGGCAAGGAACCAGCCTACCCAAGTCAGGATTGTCTTTGAGCGTCCCTTCAGGCAGTAAGTGGTGCCTACGCTCGCTTAAGGAGAGCTAGAAGCAGGGATTTCCATTAATGAGATGTAAAGGGATGAGATCTCAATGGAAGCACAGCTTCTCCCCCTGGGCTGCTAGGCAAAGAATTGAGTAATGCACCAGCCCACGGAGCCGGAGGCCTTTGGGTGCTGAAAACTGGCAGGCTTGGCTTTAAATGTAAGGCGTCAGAGGGAAATTGACGACTCTTGATGCCATCCCAACAGCCTCCCCCCTGTGAGGGCCTTTTTCCTCAGCTTGCTTGTACTAAGCACTCCTATGGCTGACCCTGAGGATCTCCCCAAATGGTACCTCTGAAGCACCAGTCCTGGCACGGCTGTTAATGATCAGCTGGAAGGGACTGAGGACTGGAGGGCAAAAAGCGGGTGGTGTCTTTTGAAAGAGGAAGGGCTTGGCAGGAAGCACCTATCAGGAGATGGTGCCCAACCTCCACAGCTGTCCTGGAAGTGGATTCTGCTGCTGGAGCCTGTCAGCACTGCAAGGTTGGCAGGCAGCATCCATAAGGCTAGTATTGCACCTGTGGTGAACCCCGGCAGGAGACAGACCACTGTGTCCTTGCCAAGCGGCTGGGTTACTGCAGGCTCTGGCATGTGGTGTTCCAAGAGGGGGATTACGTTCACCCAGCTGGGCCCAAGCCCTCCTTTACAGCTAGCTTTTAACATTTCCTTACCAAATAAAATGTGGTTCTTTAACTGGACAGTGCACTGTTACTGCAGCCAGCCTCAGTCACAGCACACGTGAGTTGTGTGGTAGTTAAAGGTAAAATTTCACTCCTGTAAATAGCTTGGCGGGACACCTGCCATGGGAGCACCTGTGCAGTTTGCTACCATTTCTTGATAACCATAGTTCAGGCCATCTGGAAGAAGAACATGCTGAAGAGGTAGCTCCTTCGGTTTGATGTGCTGTGTGTTACAAGTCATGTGCAGGAAGGAAAGGGGATGTGATCTTCATAGAAATGTAAGGCTGGAAGGGACCTCAAGAATTCACCCAAGTCCAGCCCCCTTTGCTGTGGCAGGACCACTGCTCACTGCAGTCTCACACACAGCCCAAGGTTCCCCCCAAAAGGCAGCAGGACCCCTTCCATGCTGCTTTCATCTCCCTGCATGTGTTCCCTTTTCTGACAGCCTCATCTAAAGCAATGGCACCATGAAGGGTCAGCCTGTTCTCTGGACTCCCGTTAGAGAAGGATTTGTTACAGGCTGAGTCATTGCCGTCTCAAAATCAGAAACCTATTTGGTGAGAAATGGCCAGGCAACCTCCACCTACCTACTGGTTTGTAGTCCCCTTTGTTGAGGAATGGAAGGGATGGCTGTGTAAATCATCTGGGCCCCACAGGCTTTTACTCAGCTCTTTATACATCCAAGACAGATACAAGGAGATCTGGGTAATTAATACGTGGGAATCTTTCCAACAACGCCATAAAAGCCCAGATCCCATGTGCTCTGCATGGATTTAAGGACATTAAACTAGCTGAAATTCTTAGAGCATTTTCTGTGAGGGAATGGGTTGGTCATCTTATCCCTGAGCCAGCAGTCAAATTAGGATAATGGTGGTGCTTTTCCAGACTCCAGCCACAAAGCCAGCTTTGCCTGCGTGAATCACCCAGGCAACGTCGCTCAGGATACGTCTATGCTGCAGGTGGGAGCAAGCCTCCCAGCCTAGCTCAGCCCAAGTTAGAGTGCTAAAAGTAACCATTTACTTCAGTCTTTTACAGTATGTGTTAACCCCTTAAGAACTTAAGAACAGCTATGCTGGGTCGGACCAAAGGTCCATCTAGCCCAGGGGTTCTCAAAGTGGGGGTTGGGACCCCTCAGGGGGTCATGAGGTTATTACATGGGTTGTCACAAGCTGTCAACCTCCACCCCAAACCCCGCTTGCCTCCAGCATTTATAATGGTGTTAAATATATTTAAAAGGGTGTTTAATTTATTAGGGGGGGGTCACACCCAGAGGCTTGCTGTGTGAAGGGGGTCGCCCGTAAAAAAAATTTGAGACCCACTGATCTAGGCCATATCCTGTCTTCCAACAGTGGCCAATGGCAGGTGCTTCAGAGGGAATGAACAGAACAGGTAATCATCAAGTGATCTATCTAATGTTGCCCATTCCCTTATGCCTAACAATCTGTTCCACCTTGTATTTAACTGGTTTACAGAGTAGCAGCCGTGTTAGTCTGTATCTGCAAAAAGAACAGGAGTACTTGTGGCACCTTAGAGACTAACACATTTATTTGAGCATAAGCTTTTGTGTGCTACAGCCCACTTCATCAGATGCATAGAATGGAACATTTAGTAAGGAGATATATACACATATGGAGAACATGAAAAGGTGGGAGTTGCCCTACCAACTCTAAGAGGCTAATTAATTAAGATGAGCAATTATCAGCAGGAGGGAAAAAAAACTTTTCTAGTGATAATCAAGATGGACCATTCCAGACAGTTTGAGAAGAAGATGTGAGGATACTTAACATGGGGAATAGACACCGAGTACCTTTCCCAGACCTGAAGAAGAGCTCTGTAAGTTGGAAAGCTTGTCTCTTTCACCAACAGAAGTTGGTCCAATAAAAGATATTACCTCACTCAGCTAGTCTCCCTTAGGTGAATGAGGCAGTTCACACTTCTCCGAGCCATTGTTCCAGGCTCTCTGCAGATTTCTCTCTGCTGTAGATATGCTTGGTTCACATGTTTGAGATTTTATTCACAACCATAACAGTTAGAGACTGACTTTTATTGTGATTATTTTATTTTATGTATGAAAGCTGAGATTGTGGAGAACAAGATGACAGATTGAGACAGGTGCCATGCCACTGTCCCACTGCAGACTAGCCCATTCTGGGCCCTGTCAGGAGCAATATTTCCCCTCTCGATATCGTTATGTGCACCTACCCACTACCCTGCAAGGGCCCACAGGCAATTCCTATATGACACAGTGTACAGCAGGGTTTTGCCATCAATGTCAGCGGGAGCAGGATCCAGATCCATGAGGATGGAAGGTTCAAGAGAAACGGCAGAATCAGTTTTAGCATGGTCAATATTTTAATAATTTTTTCAACATTAAAAGTCTGTTTAAAATCATGATATACTTATAAAGGGATTATATTAATGCTACAGCTCATGTGTAGTAAAAGTATTAATAGCTTTCTAGAATAATTTTACCAATACAACATATAACATGGATACTATATATTTTAATATGTAATTTAGTATTATCCTACATCAGTTCAGGGCAACTGCACCTGCATTCCTCCTCTGTGGTCCAGCAGGGCACCCACTCTAGGCTGCTGGCTCCCCAGCTGTGGCCTCTCTTGGGTGGAGACCCATGGTTCTCTCCCTTCTGATCAGGGTATTTCCAGGCTGAACGGTTGCAAGCACGTTTTCATCTCAAGGTAAAAGCAATACAGACAAAACATATTAAAGACAATCAAAGAACCTCCGCACATGCTAATAAGCTTTCCAAAGATCACCCCAACTCCAACATGGGCTCTGGCTGGTGAGCAGCCCTTCAAATCCCCACACAGGTGTTTTCCAGTGGTTTCAGTTTTAACAACACCCTTTGCTCAGACCAAGAGCCATCGTGGATCGGTGAGTGAGTCCTTTATCCACAATGGGGGTCTTCAAAGAGACCATGAAAAGGTAATCAGCCAGACAATGGGTCCTCTTCTGGAGGCAAAACTTCCATAAGATGAGTTATTGACTAATCAAAGGAATTATATTAGCATACTACTCCTGCCTCCTAGGGATTTCCTGGGAAACCCACTTAATTTTAAAAGTTCATATTGTTTCAAAAAGTCATTTGAAGTTCCTACCATTTCCCAAGATTGACATTAGTCATGCCTCCTAGGAAAATTACATACAATCCCATAATGACCTATAAACAACTGTATTTTAATACCGTCAACACCAAAGGTATTGAATTTAATTCAGTAAGGTTAATCCAGGAGATTTCCCTGTTTGCCCCAGTGAACTTTAAATATGTCTACACAGTATTTTGGACCAAGCCTCCCAGCCTGAGTCAACAGACATATGACCCCATCCCCCCATGCTTCAAAGCCTAAACTCCGGCTCAAACTGAAACTTCAAAGCACTGTCAACACTGGTATTTGTAGTGTTCTAGCACAAGCCCCCCTGGCCCATGTCTCTAGACCCCAGGCTGGGAGGCTCACTCCAAAATGCTATATAGACATTCCTTAAGTGTTAAAAAAATCATGAGTCAGGCCCCAAAAGTCAGGAGAATGGCTTAAATTTTTAAAATAGTAAATGTCGAATGTTGTGCTTTTAGGGGGTCACATTTTCAAGCTTTTCTCTGGAGCCAGGAGGGCTAGAAGCTGACTTTTCTTTTAAGCTGAGATAATCACATGACTCCCTGAGCTGGGGCTTTAGGAAAAAAAGACCCTATGTTGTGAGACTCAAGATAAAATTGTGAGGCCCAGCAACACCATCTCATTTTAATGAGTCCAGCGGTTTCAATACACATTTCTGCTAAAAGGAAAATTGGAATATATTCCATATAGGAAAGGAAAAGGTGAGAGTGTGCTAGAGCAGGGATTCTCAAACTGGAGTTCAGGACCCCTTGGGGGTCGTGAGGTTATTTCGGAGGCGGGGGGTCATGAGCTGTCAGCCTCCACCCCCAACCCCGCTTTGCCTCCAGCATTTATAATGGTGTTAAATATATAAAAAAGTGTTTTTAATTTATAGGGGGGAGGTTGCACTCAGAGGCTTGCTGTGCAAAAGGGGTCACCAGGACAAAAGTTTGAGAACCCCTGCGATAGAGGCTCTGAGCCAGATCTTCAGCAGCTGTGAAGCGACACTCTGGCGGCGCCCCGTGCCTGAGTGATCCTGTCTCACACCAGTTTCCACGCCACTGGAGCTGTTCTAGTTGCACCCATCTCACTGCCAATGAACTCAGGCAGGAGACCCCAAGGACATGAAATCCAACCGCTGGGCTTGAATTCCGCTCTCATGAAACGGGTGGCAGTCACTGAAGTCAGGGCAGGGGAGACGTTACAGGGGAAATAAGTCAAAATCTGCCCCTCGTCGTGGGAGTGACCTGAGCTCCGGACATCTGCCTGCCCCCGCCCGAACGCGAGGGAAGCTGGAGGAGGGCCCCTTTCCCTTTAAATGCAAATTGTTGCGTGGGCCCGGCTGCTGTTGACATCGAGTCTTGCAGGGCGCTCAGCCGCTGGGAGCAGCACGGGGGGTCCTCAGGTCAGTTTCACCTCTTAGGGGGCATGGCATGGCATGGCACGGCACGGCACGGGAAGGGAGGGGTGGTGGAACGGAGCGGGGCCGAACGTTCCCTTTTGGAACGCTGCCCGGCTGCATTGTTGCTCTGCGGGTTCTGTTGCGTGCACGGGGCTTGTGCAGCTTTATTCTGCAGCTGCTTCTGCTGTGGGGTTTTTGAGGTGGGGGGAACAGGGAGGTTAGAGACCATGGTGCGGGAGTCCTGCAATTTTCTGGGAAGAGGGGAGGGGAGGCTGGTGGTGTCATCTTGATCTCACACTGTGACATTTCTCTTCTCTGGACGTTGGCTCCCCGGGTGCAGCGAACTCCCCAGGCTTGTAACGCTGGGGTGGAAATGAAAATAGGTTCTGAATCTGCTAATTGACTGTCCAGTGTCTGGGGGATGGAGCTAAATGCAGTGAATATGCTGCTGTTATATATTTTTTTTAAACGGGATACTCTGGAATAGCTGTCTGGGTAACTTATGAATCACAGCCATTTTCATACTGAACAAAGAGGGATCTGTTTCCACAACCTAGGACTGGGCTTTGATCAGACCCAGCAGCTATCGCTTCAGCTGAGGTGCCATTGTACAGAACAATGGGAAATGAGTATGGAGGAAGACTAGCAGGAGCCCTGCTATGTTTTATTAAAGCTTGATCAATGGTGCCGGTATAAAAGTCGGAAGGAACCCCTGTTCTGCTGAGATATCGCCACAGGGCTGGGTTTGGGCTTGTTGGTTCGACCTGCCAAAGTGTTCCCATGCTAAATCGGGTCCTAGGAGCAATCCAGTGTAATTAGGAATCCTAGACTGCAGTAGTGCCTAGAGGCCTTGATTGGGACCTGGGCTCCATTGTGAAAGGAGGCATTGTGCAAACACACAAAAGCCCTGTACTGAAATGTACAGTCTCTGAAGAATATAGCAAGAGAGTTCTGCACAGCTTAGAGTGATGGGCTAGAGCCCTTCATGTCTTGGTCACAGGTTCAAATCCCACATCAGCAGCATATTAAAGCAGTCATCATTCAGTCACCTCCTATCAGGTGTATGTTTAAAACAAAACAAACCCTTTCAGTTGGAACTAATTAGCCCCCGGCTGATGGTTCTTGCTGAGGCTGGAGATCCAAATAATCTTTCCCTGCCTGATGTGATTTCCCCTCCATCCCCCCGCAGACTTGCGGAACGTTGGGGTGTGTGAATCTTGCCCTGCCCCATCTCTGGGGGGGGGGGGGCACAGTTTGCTCCCCGGGGCCCTTTTTGCCTAATTCTTAACAAATAACAGGCAAAATGACTGAACAGTCTTTCATTTGTTCATTTAAATATAAAATGTTGTTTATAAATAATACTAGCTTGTGCAGGTCAAAAATCACTGCAGGTAATTAATTAAATAGAAATAAACCCAGAGCAAGGGTCATCAACACCCTCATCTAATTCCTCTTGCCTTTAAAAACCCCCAACATGTCATTGACCTTCTCTTCTTGACCTGGACTCTTACTCTGAGCTTCAGCCCGCTTTTCCAGCCTGGCCTTTTCTGTTTGAATGTAATGGGCCAGATCCCGAGCTGGTATAAATCAATATAGCTCCATGGATGTCAATGGGTTGGGTCCCCAGCTGGTGTAAATTGTCCAACTCCTGACTTCAATGGAGCTCTGCTGATTTAGGCCATCTGAGGATCCATCATAGGAAGATACAATCTGCTGGTTGAGATTACAACTGGTCAGTGTTAAATGCTTGCTTGAGAATGTCACTTTAAAAAGCAGGATTTTGATTCTTCTTAAACACTAACATCTTTATACAGAGCTTGGAGAACAATTGAATAGCTGCTTCATTTCCTTGCCCCCACCTCCCTGTCTTGTTAGATACAAAGAGAGCCTTGAAATGTACAAATATACTCACACACACAGTGCATTTTAATATTTTAGGGGACAGATGTAGAAAGAAGAGAAAGTAAGACTTTGGGAAAGGCACCAGGGGGAGGGGGTGAGAGAGATCCAGGGTATGTGGTTGTTTGGATATGTGGGTATTTTAAATATTTCTTCTTGGGCCTTGAGAACCAAATACATCCCCTCAGGCTGTGATCTCATCTGATTTTGTTAAGCAGGGTCAGGCTGGGTAAGGGCAACAGGCCCCGCTCAACATAGTGACTGGTTTGACAATGATACTGCGGTTACTGCAGCTTCCCGGGGCAGTGAATAGTCAGTGTTCTGTGGCCCGCACTGTACTCTGATAGGAGACCTCCAATGGTAACACAGGTGCCTGTGGATGAAAGTAATACTGACCCCAGTGCCTCAGCATGGTGCTAGGGGTCCTATGCCACCAGGGTGCTGTCCTCTTCTGGATGAGATGCAAAACCAAAATAGTGACCTTCAGCTCGGACAGAACTGGCGACCTAAGAGCAAGAGCCACTACAGGTCTGAGTCTCCCAGCTGGGACCTGCAGCTGAGGTCTGTCATCAGTGGAATGGTCAAGGTCTAAATTTCTCAGTCCAAATTCCAGAGAAAATAATAATAATAATAAAAAAATAAGTAAATTAAAAAGATTTTTGGGGGTCTGTTCAAAAGCGTCTGGCTTGGCTCACGGTCCGCTGATTGATTACCCCTGTTGTAGGTGATCCACACGGGAGCAGCTTCTATCTGCACTTGAATAGCTGAAGCTGGAGAAAGGGGGTCTAAGAGGGGTTTTGTCTCCCTTGTGAACAGCGTCTCCTTTTCGTGCCCAGAGGTTCCTTGCTGCAGTGGGTTACTGAGCCTGCGACTGGCCCCCGCCTGGGGACCAAGTTCTCAAGATGGAAGACAAGAAGAAGAAGAGGAGTCCAAAGCCTGGCTTAGCTCAGCCTGTGTCGTCCAGCGCTCTGCGCAAACTGCCCGTCCCCACCAGCAAAAGCACCACCTTCTCTCTGGGGCTGCCTCACCTGCCCTCGCCAAAGCAACGGGCCAAATTCAAAAGGTCAGTGCTGGGGGCTGGGTCGGGATGACGGGGAGCCTGCGTTACAAAGGCTGCATGTCCCCAGGCATTAAACCTGAGATTGCGAGCACCAAAACCACACAGGCCACTCCTGCTTGAGCTACCCAGGGCTCGAGTTGTGCCTGAATCTCTGCGATGCCGGCCAGGCACTTTTGTGGAAGGTGAAGCAGCGTTCCAGTACAATCACTTACTGCAAATGCCGGGAACACGCTCCAGAAATTGTTTTTTAGGATTGGAGCTACAGCACTAGTTCCCTTTATCTGTAAATAGCAGGCTGCTGTACTTACAAAGAACCATGAGCTCCTTGGAAGAAAGACAAGAGTAACAAGTTAGGAGGCTGCATCTCTCGGCATGGAAAGGCCTCCAGCCAATGTTCATGTGAGTTTGTATTTTCTATCTAGGGTGAACAAGGAGAAATCTCGTCTGCCTCAGCCTGGGGGCAGTGGGGGCGCAGCACTGGGGGCCCCTCTGCAGCACTCCTTCCTGACCGACGTCTCGGACGTTTATGAGATGGAGGGTGGGCTGCTGAACCTGCTCAATGACTTCCACTCGGGCAAACTGCAGGCCTTTGGTAAGCAGGGGGCAATTCCTCTAAAGGGGGGGTTCATCCATCTGAATGGGGTCCCCAAAGCATCGGTGCCGGCAGCTAGGGCCACCCAAAGCCACCATGGCTGGCACTGGAAGATCTGGCTAATCTGGGAGGCTCCTGCTAGCAGTTGTGTGATGTCTGGGGCAGGCCCAGCCCATCTGTAATGGAAACCCCAGGAGAGCTGGTTAGGAATCTCTACTGCAAGGGGATGTGTCTTGGTGGTTGAGTGTAACCAGGTCCCCCTCCTGGGCGGCACAGGGAAGGAGTGCTCCTTCGAGCAGCTGGAGCACGTCCGGGAGATGCAGGAGAAGCTGGCACGCCTGCACTTCAGCCTGGATGTCTACGTGGAGGAGCTCTCTGAGGACCAGAAGAAGACGGTGGCAGATAGTAACCTAGATCAGCTGCTGACTAATGTGAGTACCAGAGCGTTCTCTCCTCGTGGGCTGATCCCTGAGTCGTCCCTCGAGAACGCATCCCTGCTCCCTCCAAGCCTCGCACTTAGAGTGTGCTGCTCTTAGTGACTAGCACAACACGGCCCCGACCCGCTCTGGGGGCTACCACGATACAGATAATGCCCCCTAAGGATCTTCAAAGGCAAAGTGGGGCCCTGTTCCCTTTATTGTCAGAGCTGCTTGTGCTTGTTCTAATGATGCTTCTGTTTCCCTTTTCAGTTGGAAGAGCTCAGCAACTCCATGTATCCTTCTGCCGGGGCCTATGGGGCCATGGGATTCTTCAGGGGGCCTGTTCTGTATGTGCACAGCTGGGTGACCCCCTCAGGCAGGGAAGGGAAGAGGGAATCCGCTTAGAGACACTTGATCACCACTCTCCAATATCTCCCCAGACCATGGCATTGGATCTGAGGTGCCATTAGTAGATGCTGGTCATCTTCTGCCAGAGACTCTAGGCAGGGAGCCCTGTAGAGCTTGGAGGCTTCTTGGGAATTGCCAGGGGGTTCAAAGACGCCAGGACTCGGCTGGTGCCAAAGGTTTCCAGGCGAGCCTGTCATGGAGACATCTGTAGGACACGGTTTTAGAGGGAGGGTTGGGTTGGAAGGAGGAGCCTGAGGGTGGGATCTGGAGGTGTAACATCTCTGAGCGGCACAAGCCATGCTTTGCCCGTTAGAGGGAGCCCTAATGCACTGAGCCGGAGCGGTGATGGATGCTGGCTGGAATCCACTTCTAAGGGTAACCAGGCGCCACCAATGGAGTGAGTAATGTGGCTGAGTCTATGAAGGAGCTGGATAACTGTGGGACCAGTTTGAATTAGCATGTGGTACTGGCCACTCTTGGAGACAGAATCCCAGCTGGGGTGGCTCGGTGGTCTGATCCAGTATGAGAAATCCTGCGTCACCGGCTGTGCAGGATAAGAGGGAGAAGAATTTCCTGCTTCAGGGTGTCGGTGCTCTCTGTAGAGGTCAGGAAGGAACCCTTCCCTCCATCTCTGCCATGCACAGACTATGGCTGGAGGGAGGAGACCAGGCTTTTTATTGGACCATTGGTCTGTCCTGTTGGGGCAGGGAGATGCTATATTTATGGATCATTGGCCTGATGAGGCGGGATACTGCATGGTACAAATCATTGCCAAATCCTATGTTCCTGTGCTGCACAGGCTACCGGCAAGGGTGCCAGAACCTTTGTACAAGTGGGGGCAGGGGCACTGGTGCTGGACCGGAGGGGCTATGGGGCCATGCCCACCACTTTTTAACATGGATGTAGTTTGGGCGGGGGAGAGTGGCGTTGCCCCTCCAAACTGCAAGCCTTGGGCAGGCATGGAACGGCCCAGCCCCTGCCAGCGCCACTCTGTGCCTGCCCAAGACTTGCAGTTTAGGGGGGCAACACTGCCCCCGACCGCCCCAAACCATGCCCATGTTAAAAAGTGGAGGGGCCATGGCCCCTGGGTTCTCCTGGTTCTGGTGCTGTTGCTACTGGGTATAGAGACTGGCTCAGTTAGAAGGTTTGTGTTAGGAACTCCAGCCTCTCCTCCCACAGATCAGTGACGAGGCTGCAGCTTGATCAATTCTTCTTCTTCCTTAACATAAAACTCAGCCAAAAGCTGCACCTAGCGGAGAATCCAGACCTGGAGGATGCTGCCACTGCCTAGCTGGCTGCCTGGTCCCTACATAAGCAACAGAGGGCAGCATTGAGGATTCTGGAGCCAAGGGAGAGCTCCACCAGCTTGAATCTCTGTCATGGCCACCTCTGAACTGTACAGAAATGTAGGAGTATAAAAGGAAGAACACCCCTAAGAAGGGGTTTGGGGGTTGGGCTGGGGGAGGGGCATGTTGTCTAATAATTTTGTATCAAAATCCAGGATTTTTAGAGCATCCGAAAAGGCCAAACACTGTCAAGGTAACTTGAAAAGTAAACAAGAAAATCGTAGAGGAAAGACGGGGAATCAGCAGTGCTGGATTCTCTCTCCTGATCGCTTCCCAGCTCACCATATGACCTTGGGCAAGTCGCTCGCTGCACCTCTCTGTGCCTGAGTTTTTTCCTCCCCCTTCTTTTTAAAAATGGGGTTAATGATACTTGAGCAACCTTGTATAAAGCTTTTTGAGATTCCTGGATAAAAGGTGCCATAGCAAACAAAGCATTGTTAATGGGCGATAGAACATTTCATTTTCAGGCTGTGGGTTCCACTCTGATTCAGTTTGGACCATTTGAGGGGCTGTGAGTGAAATGAGTTTGGTGGGTTTCAGTCTGGTTCCTAGTGGACAAACAGCTACATCACAAAACCTTGCAAAATACTCCAGGCCTTTTGTAGAAATTCTTTCTGTGTGGACTGGGTACTATTTCCATTCCAACAAGGATAGAAGCGGTGGCTTTGCTAGACCAGACACCAAATGTAAGAAGAGAGGAGTTTAAACAACTAACATTTCTACACTTACACACACATCCAGTTTTAAACAGCTAAGCTGCTTCAACTTGACACTGAAGGTGAATAGATGAGTGTATGTTTACATGTCAGAATGTTTTTCTAGTAGTAGAATGTAGCACTAAATAATGAAATTGTAATGTAAATAAACTAGGTGTGGTATTTTGCTGTTTTCACCATGACTTTAATTAATGTGTAAAGAAGGAAAAATGGACGGAAGTTTAAAACAGAGGAGTGAGTAGCCAGGACTCCTGGGTTCAGTTCCTGCATCTTAGAATCATAGAATCTCAGGGTTGGAAGGGACCTCAGGAGGTCATCTAGTCCAACCCCCTGCTCAAAGCAGGGCCAACCAACTAAATCATCCCAGCCAGGGCTTTGTCAAGCCTGATCTTAAAAACCTCTAAGGAAGGAGATTCCACCCCCTCCCTAGGTAACCCATTCCAGTTCTTCACCACCCTCCTAGGGAAAAAGTTTTTCCTAATATCCAACCTAAACCTCCCCCTCTGCAACTTGAGACCATTGATCCTTGTTCTGTCATTTTCTACCACTGAGAACAGTCTAGATCCATCCTCTATGGAACCCCCTTTCAGGTAGTTGAAAGCAGCTATCAAATCCCCCCCCCCCCCCATTCCTCTCTTCTGCAGGCTAAACAATCTCAGTCCCCTCAGCCCTAGGTTTGTGATTTTCAGAAGTGACTAATGGTATTGGGGGTCCAATGTGAGACCTGCATGGGGCCTGATTTCCAAAAAATGCTGAACATGTTCCACCTTTTTTACAATGTCTTGGATTAGGCTCCTAAACACTGAGGCTTGCTCCTGTTTTGCAAATCTTGTCTATTAACCGCTGTCTGCCTCAGTTAGCCCATCTGTAACATGGGGATGAGGATGAATGGCGGAGGCATGTGGGTAAAGCACCAGGAGATACTTTACCACAGACCGAGGCAAAGTTTCCCTTGGAAAGCAGTGGGTTCTGGGCAGGGGTGCACCCAGAATTTTGCTAAGGAGGGGGCCAGGTTACTGGCCCAGCTACCCCAAATCTGAGGGGCAGTGTGACGCCCTGTGCTTGGTCACAATACCGCTCGCTTGCATTTGGCCTGGCCACCCCTCCAGCCTGCCAGCAGGAATGGGGCTCTGCTGTTCCATCACCCGGCTGGTCGGGGGGCTTGGGCCCCCTTTTGCCCCTCCAGAGGCTAGGGGTTCAGAGGGGGAGCCCCCAGCCTGCGTGGCACGTGGCCATGGGGCCCCTCACTGCCCTTCCCCTAGTGCTAGCCCGGGGGGGGGCTGGATTTGGGTGGGCCCGACAGTAATGGGGCTCCTCCCCGCGCGTGACCGCCAGAGGGCAGCCACTCCTGCCGGCTCTGCGGGGCGGGGGGCGGAAGAGCCCGTCCCCTGCCTGCTGTCGCCACTCGATGACGCCATCGGTCGGAGCCCGGTTACCGGGCAGCGCCCGCGCCGGTTCGGGTGGAGATGGCGCCGGAGCAGCAACGGCTGGTGAAGGGGGTGACGAGGCTGCAGGTGAGGCGCGCGGGCGGGGCGGGGGCAGGTATTGGGGATAAGGTGGGGCAGGCCCGGGGGGGCTGTATATCTGGGGTGCAGCTGGGCCAGGCTGGGAGGGTATATCTGAGGGGGTGCAGCTGGGGTAGGCCTTGGGGGTATATCTGAGGGGTGCATCTGGGGCAGGTCTGGGGGTATATCTGAGGGGGTGCAGCTGGGGTAGGCCTTGGGGTATATCTGAGGGGGTATATCTGAGGAGTGGGGTGCATCTGGGCTGTATATCTGAGGGGGTGCATCTGGGGCAGGTCTGGGGGTATATCTGAGGGGGTGCAGCTGGGGTAGGCCTTGGTGGGGGGTATATCTGAGGAGTCGGGGGTGCAGCTGGGGGGAGGGGGGCTGTATATCTGAGGAGTCGGGGTGCATCTGGGGCAGGTCTGGTGGGAGGGGGGGCTGTATATCTGAAGGGTGGGGTGATGCATCTGGGGCTGGGGCAGGACCCGGTGGGGATGACTGTATATCTGGGGTGGTACCTCCGGGTGTAGGCACATCTTGGGGAGACAAGGGGTAAAATTCTCTTAATCTGTTTCTGCTGCCCCAGCTCCTGCTGTTTCTTGTGCTTATGCTTCGTCCCTGCTGTAAGCGGGTGCAGCACCACTGAAGGCAGTGGCGGGCTGTTCTCTTACTCCAGGGCTGAGTTTGCCCCTCTGCTCTAATTTCACTGAGGGTATCACAGCTCCTTGGTGCTCCTGTCTTGAGTGTTTTTTTCCTGTGTGTTTCATAGAAACAGGCACAATATACAAATAACATTAGGGGCCTTGATCCTGCACCACTGATGTCAGTGGCAAAATTCCCATTGACTTCAAAGTGGGCGTATTCAGAGTTTGTAGTTGAAAGTTAATTTGGATTAAAGTAGGGTGTGAATTTAAAGCACAGTAGCCATTCCTGAGTAGCTCCATGGTATGAGACATTGTAGAAAAGCCCTAATATGGTATGAATAAGTCACATGTTCCTTAAAGAGTGGATGCCTTTCTCGGACACTGTCATCATTGGAGCTTTGCTTATTCTCTCTCCCCCCTCCTTCAGATTAATCACTTTCATCTAGAAAGTGACACTGACTAGAAACACAGTGAAGTTGATGGGCTGTTTTCCTTGTCTTAGCCAGAAGAAATACAAAAATAAACCAACAAGTTGCCTAAGCAGCAACAATAAGTTAGGGCCTGATCCTGCAAATATTCACTACCAGATATAATGCTCATGGCCATGGGTAGTCTATTTGACTTAAGTGGGACTACCAGGGTAGTTAGCATCGTGCTTTATAGCGTTTGCAGTATTGGGCCCTAAGATTTTATTAATGATTGTTTCCATTCTAATAATCTAAGATGTTGTGAAGTAATAGTAATGTTAGGAACCATTAGGAAAGGGATAGATAAAACAGAAAATATCATAATGCCACTACATAAACCATTGGTATGCCCACACCTCGAATGTTGCATGTAGTTCTGATCGTCTGAAAAAAAGATATAGCAGAATTGGAAGAGGCACATAGAAGGACAACAAGAATGACTGGAACAGAGTCCATACAAGGAGAGATTTAAAAGATTAGGATTGTTCATCTTTGAAAAGAGCTGAGTAGAGGGGAGGATATGATAGAGGTTTATAAAATCACAAATGGTGTGGAGAAAGTGAACAGGGATGTGTTATTTACCGGTGTCATAACACACTAACTAGGGGGTCACTCAAATTAATAGGCAGCAGGTTTAAAACAAACATAAGGAAGTATTTCTTCACACAACACACAGTCAACCTGTGGAACTCGTTGCCATGGGATGGTATGAAGGCCAGAAGTATAACTGGGGTCAAAAAAGAATTAGATGAGTTAATGGAGAATAGGCCCATCAATGGCTATTAGCCAAGATGGTCAGGGACACAACCCGGTGCTCTGGGTAGCCCTACCTCTAATGCCAGAAGCTGGGAGTGAATGACAGGGGATTGCCCTGTTCTGTTCATTCCCTCTGAAGCATCTGCAAATCTTCTCTGTGTTGGGAAACGTGGTCAACCATCTCTATGACTATTTAGGGATCTCTGTCTTATCCTTCGTAGGCCTGTGTCAGGGGTTATCTTGTGAGGAAGAGGTTCCAAAGCTTACAGGAGGACTATGAGAACACGGTAAAGGAGATTGAAGGGGATTTGGGTCCGTTGCAGTGGAAAGGACGCTTCATACCAACGCCTGTCTTTCCTCAAAAGGTATGGTCCATTCAGTTCATGGTATGCAGTCGCTCCTGGCAAAGGCTGGCATTGCTGATATGATCGGCATGTTCTGTCTGAATAGGGATTTCTTACAAAAAAAGATGTAGCTAAAACGGTATTTAGCACTTTTGCATGTAGCAGGTAGTTTCTGGACTTCATTATCACAATTTGTGCTTGGATTCAGAGTATGGTCTGGCTAAATGCTATAAATGCAGCCATATTGGGGGCAGCCATCTCACACTATAGACTGACCTAGCCATGTGTTAACCACTCGAATCATGGTGCTGAAGTCTGGAAAGAACAAACTGTCTCTTCTCCATGACAGACCCCATCTGTCCATAATACAACCAGGCACTATCTGAGACCTGCTCTCTTGTAGTGTTTGAACATGGCTCATGAACAAGTTTTATAAAAAAAATAATAATTGTAGCTTGGAAATAAACTGTTAACCATTTCCCAAACCATGATCATTTAAAACTCTTTTATGGGCAGAGTGAATTTCTGGAAAGTAGTGAGGAAAGTTATCGGAGCTGGTTACAAACATCTACTAAGCAAGATCATCTTAGCCAGGAAGAGCCTAACCTTGTTGGATTTTTTTATTACGTCCCTCTGTTCGTTACCTCTCCTCCATGTTTAACTTCTCAAACATTGTTTCTCCAGAAGCAGATGAAAGTAAAGCGATTAATTGATCAAGAGTCTGGATCCAAAGACAATAACAATACAGCTAAAGGGCAGCAAAAGCATTGTCCTCTTGAGACACTAGAACCAGAAAAGGATTATGACTCTAGGAGTTGCATGAAACCTACAGCCCAGCTTCAAGATGAGGAGATGGTCTCAAGAGGTGAAAGCAAGAGAGTGAAGCAAAATTTAGAGTGTGATGTAGATAAATCCACTGGACAGGACTGCAGCTTATCAGGAGAGAATACGGAATGGAAGAACAATAGCAATGCATCATCTGTATGGAGCAACACTGTTCCGGAGATAGGGTCTACTGTAGCCAGCCAAGGTAAGAAACAGGAATAGGGATATACATTATAGCCAGCACCTCTGAACCCTTCCAGCATGGCATGTGTAACCTGGCAACATACTCACCCGCCTGAGCTAGATTGTTGTGGAGACAAAAGCCTCAGGAATACAATAGAGAGACTAGAGCAATGAATCTCATCCAAGAGATCACATAGAATGGAGTCTGGGCCCCCTCGCATGAGTTTCCTGTTTAAATAATATCTCCTCTCCAAGGTCTTGTCTACACTAGGAAATTATCCATTGCAGATATACATTATTTAACTGCAAGGACAAACTAAACTTGGTTCCACACCAGCTCAGAAACCTTGATCAACCCCTGTTTGGGGCAGGGTTCCAGGTTTCTCAACAGGAAACCCCTCTTATCCAAATCCTCCCATTTTCTAAATGTTCTGCTTCCCAGTGAGCATCAATTGCAGGGGAAAGTACACCATCTTATCCAAATCTTTGTTTGCCTAAATAAATTCCATGTCACCTCTTCCATTAGCATAGGGGAAGGGAGAGGCCCTTGGTGTATTTGAGATCAGATTAAAGATTTTTCTGCAAAACTTTGATCGCAAGCAAGCTAGATTTTTCTATTCCAAGCAGCTTTATGCATACCCTTCAAGCTCATAGTCTTGCCTAGGCTGCGTATGTTAGGAACAAGCTTTATGTAGCTCTCCTTTCTTTGTAGGTCCTAGAGACTAACTGAAGATCTTCAAAGTGGGCAATATCTCAGTGTTATAACCCCTCTACATAGGCACCATGATCAATTATAGAGCAGAGTCTAGGGAACACTGTCTTGGAAAGACTGTCGGCTGTAGCCCTAGAAAACTGATAGTCCATCCGGATGGATTTTGTTCAAGAGCGTAGGGATTGTACCCAGCGTAGGGATTTATCCTGTTTGTGGACATGTGTTTGTTCTGACGCAGTTGGAAGTAGGTTAGTATCCAAGGTCTCTCTTTCTTGATGTACCTGACACAAGAAAATAAACAGCCTCTCATGGAGCCAGAAAGTGAATAATACAGATGGATTGGCCCAGCTTTGGCAGCAGTAACCAAACAGGAAAATTAACACACTAGCTTCTGTATAGTATAACTCTGCACACCAAGGAAGATGACTGATTGCATTCCCCACATTCTATGAAAGATGCATTAAAGGTAAATTTTCTAAATAGCTTGTTCTGAGTCTGTGTGCACTGGATTGGGTTAACAGTCATGTGTTCTTGGTTACTACAGTGAGGATGGCAATATGAGAAGCTAGAATAGTACAAAGTAGAGTTCTGGTTCCAAATGGGGTGACCTGCCTCTCTTTGTTGCAATGGATTGTTGACTTTGAAATCTGTTTGTATGTTAAGGTGGTTAACTGTTTCACTGCTGATTGTTCTACCAAAACATTCAGTTCCCCTGAGATGGTAGGTGGAATTTGGGAAGAGTACCTCCCGCCCCGTCTGGCCTCTGAACATGAGAGGACTAAAGGGAACATGGCTAGGCTATAAAACCAAATAACCCCTTAAATAGAATTAATCTCTGTTTTTCCATTTCTGTGCAGAGCTTCCATTCAAGAGCATAAAACAGGAGCTGCCTCAAACTCTTCCCGACCTTCAGTGCTATCGAAATCACTTGGCCATGGAGCTGCTGTGGCTGCAACAAGCTATTGTGAGCCGTAAGAATGTAAGAGCCCGTCCTTGCCTCTTGCTGTGTTCAAAGGTTGGCTTGTCCAGGCAAACGTTTGCAAGAGGAATCTTCAGTTAATCACTGTGGTGGGGATTGGATTTCCATTCAGTTACATGAGAGTTTAATCAGATGATGGAGGTGCATTTCTCTTCTCTGGAGGAGATGATAATGCTTAACACTTGTACAGCACTTTCCATGTGTAAACATCAGCTAATTAGAGGAAGATATGGCTGAGGTTAACTATAGGCGTGTTACAAAGACTTCACTGCTCTTCTAGAATGTACTGCAGTCCATATTCTAAACCACACTTGTTCATCTAGTTTATCCAAATACATTTGTGAGGTAGGGTCTGTTATGTCTTTATTGTTCTTTTTATTATTCTCTCACTTACATGCTAATCTGTCTTCAGTGCTAATCTCCAGGCATGAGTGTGAATTAGCAATGATCAGTTAGTAAAGAAATAAGGATAGAATAATGCTTATATTGTACCTTCCATCTCAAGGTCTCAAAGTGCTTTACAGGTATGGGTCAGTGTTATCACATCCATTTTATGAATAGGGAAACGAAGCATGGTGAGGTTTGGAGACTTGCCTGAGGTCAGACAGTTAAGTCAGTGGCAGAGCAGAGGTAGAATGCAGGAATACTGACTCTCCTGGAAGTCCCTTGCTTCAACCACTAGACCTCTACCTCAGTTTCCCTCACTTTCCTACCAAGATGTGCATACAGAATTCTGTTTTCCCTGCCACAGTGGCTGGGATTAGTAATGCAGTCATCAGTGTGTTTCTTAGTAAGCGTTCCTGCTGCTGAAGGACACTGAGGGTTGACAGTCTTACACTATAACCTACTCTAAAACAATTAAATGTGGAGGATGTTGTTTAAAATGCCTGTTACTCTGCTAGGCACCCCAACGCTGGTAAACCTGGCACGCTGGGGCTTATTTCTAACTGTAGGCACAAAGTGGGAGAGATTTCTAGTTGCCTAAACCTAGGACTAAGGGTGAGGTATTCCTGACACTTGTTTCTGACTTGCTGTGGGACCTTGCAATTTGTGCCTTGGGTTCTGTGTCTATAAAATGGGGATTAGGATATTCACCTATCATGTGCATGCATGTGCACACACAGGCTGGGTGGGCACGCCCAGATGGGTGTGCATGCATGCACGGCTTAATTAAGTTTGTAAACTGCTTGGTTGCATGTGACTATTGCTGTGTGTATACTTATCAACATCCCTCTGCTCTGTCCACTTGCTCCTCTTGCGAATAGGCAACATCCAAAGGACAGATCCTTTGCATATTAGAGCCGTCTGCCTGGCCATGAGCAAGTAGCCAGCAGAGGGAGGAAGATGCCTAAATCTAGCCCTACAAGCCTCAGTTGCATTCCTTTCAATGTTTAAGGATTTCTCACCACATATGAGGATTCCAGTGGTAGCTGGGTAACCTGCAGAGACAGATGCTCCTCTGGTTTCAAGTCTAGCAGGATTTAAGAAATATCATCATTTGACTTCCTTTTTGTCTTGTAGTATTTGATCCTGAAGCAAAGGCTGGGGACTCCTGAGCGATAGGAAATGTTTCAGAGGGATGCAGCGTATGCTCACCTTGTTGTGGAGGAGCAGCGTTCTCTGGGACTAGCTGGACTGTGTCCCATCCACTGCAGGAGAGGAATCGTCATGTGAGCAGCATGAAATGCCGCTGCCTGGGAAAGCACTAGCTCCACTGTGGCATAGACGTTCCTCATGGTTAACTTGTGACTTCCACTGGGACTTTATTTGTCACATTCGTCAGAATAAGAGTTAGTTACAGTGAAGAGGTTTATTTTTAAACTTGAAAACTCTTGGTGAAGTCACATGTTCAATATCTGCCCCATGCTAAGGAGGATGTTATATGTACTGAAGGGGTTATTACCCAGCCCTCACCCAGAAGAACCCCATTTCTGCTGACTGAGCCTGAGAGGGAAATCGCAGCCAGACTGATTTTTTGTTTTATGTACTTTTCTTTAAAAGATTAGTTGATAATTTGTGGTTGAACTGAGCGGCAGGGAAGCAGCCTGGTGCTCTGACCACCAGGAATGGGCTCCCCTCCACGGAGCAGGAATGGCTTTTTTGTTGTCAGCTTGCTGAGCCGTGTATTTGGAAAGAGTCTGTCTCCCACATATCATGACTCTGTTCCCAAGACTTGGAGATCCCAAAATACTCCATGGCCAAGCCCTGCAGACTTCACTCCGGCAGAACGCCGGCTGAGCGAGAACCACGAGGTTTGGCGCAGTGTGTACGGAGTGTATTATATAACCAGATGCTTTTCCTAGTGGGCTTTGACTGTTTTGTTCTAATGGGCAACCCATGAACATCAGAAAGGGGATTTTTCCCCAAGGCACAGTTGATCCCTATCCCACACCCGTAACACTTTGTGAGTGCAGATGCTCTGGGTTCTGTCTCTTTCCATGTGCCATCATACGCATATTTAATGTACAGCCTGGAACCATTCCAATGAAAGCCTGTGTCAGTTCCTGAACATACTCATTTGTTCCTCATTTTTGTTTCTGAATAAAGTATTGTCTCTGCCATTGGCTGGGCCATGTCTTGATCCACAGACGCTATCCAGTGAAAAGTAAAGCAAGCCTAACCTCAGTTGTAGTGTCAAATGCTAGGGATGGGCAGAGGCTATTGCTGCAGGTGACAGAGTATACGTTGAAGGAAAGCTCTCCAGGTGTAACCAGTTCACAATGTAAATAAAGCTCTTGGGTGCCTCCTTTAATGCATACGTCTTCCTGGCCAACTGACTTGACTCCATTTAGTACAGACTAGCCCTGTAAACATATGGAGGGGTACTTCAGAATTTGATGGGTCCAGCCAATGTAAACTTTGAAACTCTCTGGGCTGGATTCTGGTCCTGTTGAAGACTAATGAGCTACTAACTTGAGCAGGATGAAGGTTTGGCCCTCTGTGTTCAAGAACAGGAGAGGAGCTGTCACAGGCTGGTCTCATCACTCCCCCCCGCAGAGATGGGGAAATCAGTAACTTTGGGAATCAGGCTGGTATCTTGAATCTATGCTCTCAGCAGTGGAATAGAGAGCGGGAGAAGACAGGGGTAAGTATAGCTTTGTTTGCACTAAAATATTTTTTTAATAGCTGGCATGCAAGTAAGAGGTGTTTGGCTTGAATTCCTCTGCAAACTGGTCTGCAGTAGTTCAAGCTTCCCCCCCCACCGCAGTCCTGCTACCATCTTTCTACTGTAGGTACTTTTCTGGCCTCCCCCTTACTACAGGAAACCTGTGGCAGAGCAGGGACTTGAACCTGGGTCTCCCTGGTCATGGGCTAATACCCTAATCACTGGACTATCCGTCCTCTCCTGTAGGCCAGCAGGTTAGTTCAGTCCCATAGTCCATTTTGATGATGGTCGCTACGGAGCTAATTAATGCAAATGCAGGGGCGGGGTGTGTTGCTTTGTGATGCAGAGGATAGTCAACTAGGCACTGCATTGGCACCTGCCAAACTCGTATCACACAGGCCACTGAGCAGTTATCAGAGAGTGACAACTCTTCAGACACCTCCACTCAGCTGGATTTGAATCGCCACTGCAGAGGTAATCAGCCCTGTCTGCTCTCCTGAGCCATCCAGTCTCCTGATTTCGGAGCTGTGCTGGGCTGTGAGGGTGCTGTTTGTGTGTAGTAGAGGAGAGGTACTGAGGAGCTGTTTGGTTCTCTGTTTGAGTGACTCAGCCTCCAGGCCAGCCCACAAAACTCCCTCCTCTTGCTGGGCCTGCAGCCATGGAAACGGCAAGAGTCCCTTTTAGAACACAGCTCTGAGAAGGGAGAGGGAGCACAAAGGCAGCCAGCCAGCAAGGGCTTGTGCTTAGCACAAGGGTCGCTGGGGTTTTCCTCTTCCAGCCTTTGCTCTGCGCTGATCGGCTTGTCTCTCTCTGATCAGTGGGGTGGACACGGCTCCAGAGGAATGAGCTCTAGCACAATAGCTCTGGCCCCTGTGGCCAAGAACGTGATGGTATATCGCAATGGGGACTCCTTCTTCCATGGAAGGAAGTTTGTGGTGAACCAGCGCCAGTTCCTGACCTTTGAAGCGTTTCTGAATGAGGTGACCAGCACCATCCATGCCTCTGTGGCTGTGAGGAACATCTACACCCCCAGGCAGGGCCACCGGGTCACTGAGCTGGAGGAGCTGCAGAATGGATGCCCGTATGTGGCAGCTGGCTTTGAGCGGTTCAAAAGGCTAGAGTGAGTAGATCAAACTGTTAACTTCAGTCTCGGGACTTAGATACCTCTTCCTTCCCCAATGGCCACATGGGGATAGGTAACTATGCAGGTGAAAACAGACAGCATTTCTGTGTGTGTTATGTTCTGTAGCGAGTCTGAGGCAGAATGTGGAAAGAAATTGGAGGCTGAGCAGGTAATGGGGGGTGCATGAGAAATTAATGCAGTGTGTTTGATTTGCCATAAATATGGCTGACAGCGCTGAGCTTAGAGTCTCCCCTTGTTTTGATTGACAGAGCCAGCTCACCAAGGAGCTCATTCCTGCTCTCATGCGTGCCTCATTCACCATCAATAAGAACCAGTCTTTATCAAAAGAAAACCTTAGTGTAGCCAGTTGGATGTTAAATTCTTTTGTGCCACACAACTTATCAGTAATCTTGGTTGTCACTTCCCATCAGATTATCCACCCTTAAAATTAATAGTTGGGGAAGTTCAAAGGACTTTAAATAAGTTTAATATTCGGGATTTTAAAGGGCATGCAACAATCAGCTGTGTGTTAGCCTGAAACTGGGAAGGACGAGATCTGTCCTTTTAATCGCTTCACTCATTGGAATCAGTTGTGAATATTCCTAGATGTGCTGGATGAGACTGGAAATGTAAATCAAGGTGAACTTTCACATTAGAGGAATACAAAAATATCTGCAGAGAAATGTATGTTCTGGCAGGGTGTTGGTATGTGCTGTGCAGTATTATGTTGCGTTATACACAGCTCTGTGTCTTAGGGAGCTCAGTGGGAGTTAGCTGGGGCTCTCTGTTGTGGGCTTCCATCACAAGTGTCCCTAGAAATGTCAGCTACTGATGAATCATCCCCATTCTACCAGGTTTCCTATGTTCTGCATGGAGCGGGCATTTCCAAATGCGTATTTGTTTTTTTAAATGCAGCCTAAAATATAGTGGGCCAGATTCATTCCTGGCATAACTCCTTTGGAGTCAGTGAAGTTTCATGGGGGATGAATTGTACTCGGTAAGTAAATATTGTGGAGGAAACCGTCAAGCTGTATTTATTGAGCAACACTGGCCAGTGCTTGGAGTCTTGGTCAATGTCTCGCTCAAGGGATAAAAGATGATGTTCACCAAAACGTGAAGTTGGCATATGTGGTATCTGGAACGCCGCCTGTTTGGCTGAGAATTGTTTCATTATAAGAGTTGTTGGTTAGTCTAGCCTTCTGGAGGGCAAATGAGAGAAGTCCAGAAGAAATGATGATTTCCTGCTGATACGCACTTATATACAATGGGAATGGCTTCAGCGTGAATTTAGGCAACACTGTTCTTGACTTCTGCAAATATCTGTGTGCCGATCAGCTGAGAAGTGACCAACCCAGTTAACATTGGTCCAGTTCTTGCCGGTATTGACCTAAAGAAGTAAACACTAGACAGAATCCTCTTGTGACTGTAACCAGTTAAAAACCAGCTAGAATTTTGTTCTTGTAGCCTGACCAGTCCACAGTCTCACTTCTATTCATGCTGATGAGACGTAGAATAAGGTATTAAGTTTATTATATACAAATGAAGTTCTCTCCAGGTTAGGATGGTGGAGGTTAGAAGAGCTGTGTATTGATCATTTTCTTGCCTCCGTTTTTACAGCTATTTAAACCCTGGAATGAAGCAGCTCAGTGGGAGCAGGAAAAAAAATAGCTTGCAGGTGAGTCCATGGGGGAGACAGGTGGTTGCCTTGTTCAAAGAGTGAGCAGAATGTAAGGCTTGGTCAGGGATTAGGACACCTACCTGCTACTAGCAGAGAACTTTGTCAGGAATGACTTTCTACAAGGCTGGTTGCATGTTTCTCTAACCACTCCCTGCATAGGGGTTGGGGGTGAGGGGGTGGCAGTGTGAGATCTACCTGGGTATGTGACATTCTTCCCACCATGACTAATGCTGTAGAGAAAGCAGTGCTCTCCTGCCAATCTCTTCAAAATGTCCACAGCTCGTAAATAAGTTTGTCAGAACAGCAGCTGGCTGCAGTGGAAATGGGCTGTGGGTGCGCCCCCCACCCCACCCCTGTTGAAACATTAATGGAACTGAGAATGTCAATCCTAAACTGTGCAGGGGAGGCAGTTGTGCAAAATGCAGAATGTGCAGGAGTCAAGAAGAAGTGGGTGACAGGAATAATTGTGGCTGCCTAAGAATGCAGGCCCTGAAAGCGCTTTGGGAGTCAATGGGAGATCCTGTGTGACTGCCAGCAGAGCTCAGCCCTTTGTTTACATTCTATCACCACCATTAGCACTTAGACCTGTACACAGACTTAACCCTGGCAACCTTGGTATGCACCTGGCCTTGCCAACCCATTTGTTGATGTGGAGGTGTGTGTGAAGAGGCTCTCCAGGACTTGCCTGCCAACAAGCCCCACCTAGCAGCAATGAGACCATGCAGCAAGTTAGGATGTCCAACCTGGCAGGCCGCTCTTAAGCTCTGCGTTTGAGTGACATTTGTGTGTGCTGAATCTGGCCTGTAGATCCGCCCCATGGTTCCCCAGAAGCTGAACATGGCAGCGCGATGGCAGAAGCACGTCCACCTGCCCTGCATTATACAGTGAGCGCCTTTTGACTTTGCTCTAAAGATTCCCTTGGGGAGCAGGAGGTCTGGGGAGGCTGGAGGCAGAGTCCTTGAGCTCAGGAACTGGGGGAAGCTGGCTTTGGAGGGTGTATTCTTGCCCCAGTCCCTCCCAGAGCTAGTTGCTATTTCTATCTATGCCGCCTTCATTCAGAGCAAGCTCCTCCCTGTCAGGACGGAGTCATTCTGTAGAAGTAAGAGACCCCTCCTCTTCAATGACCAGCCCTCTGGAGCTGGATATATTCTGGGCCCCTGCTCCTCTAGCCCTGGGTTAAATGAATCTTGCAGTTTTATGTGTGGATTGGTTTTCTATGAGCACAATCATTTCATCTTCTGAAACAGAACAAGCATGGAAAGCCCCATTAGTACCAGAGTTTCCTGGGCTTCTAACTGATTGGACCAGATACTGATTTAGTGTAAATCCAGTGTAACCACATTGGCTTCAACTGGGTTAACTCTGGATTTACAGCAGTGTAAGCTGAGAGCACAGTTTGGTCCAATATACGAAGCACTGGCTGTGCATATGGATTATTACAGGCCGAGACCTCACTGTTAAGTTCTGAATCCAGTGTGCTGTGCCTTGGGATGAGCTGTCTTGACTGGGAGGAAATTTGTGACACGCTAGCTGGAGATCACACTATCTGTACGTCTGACCTCAAGGGTCTGGCATTATAGGCCATCTCCAGTCCATTCAAAGGGTTCCTGCTGAGATAATAGTCTTTGTCTGTAGCTCTGACCACATCACTCCTCAGTTTTGAATCCCTCCGCTGACTTCACCTGTTTAAAGTTCAGGCCTCTTCTCCTCATCTTTGAGGTTCTTCACAACTCTGCCACTCTGTTTATCCGCTCTTGTCTCTTCTGCTTCCTCTGCCAGCGGTGCCAGCCTTTTTTTATTGCTCCCCCCACAGGCATCTCTGTGCTTCCTCTCATGCTGCCCCTTGAGCTTGGCATGCTCTCCCCAAGCTGATCCATAAAGCCACCACCCTCCTATCCCTCCTCAAGGCCCACTTCTTCCATGGTGTCTCCAGTTGAATGCCCAGCTGATAATGGACAGAGGGAGGGGCTGTTGGCTATAATTGATATATATCTTTAAAATAAAATTTTGACATGTGTATGTATAAACATTGTCCATATTTTGATGGCCTCCCTGTCCTCCACACTTCATATATTGTCTGTTCCCAGGGGTAAAGGCGAGATAAGTACATGTGTTGCTCTCCTCTATCATTGCCTTGTTCACGCTGCTCCTACGTTGTCTTCTGTTCCTGCCTCTTCATCTGTTGTTTTAGATCAGGGGTCTCAAACTCCTGGCCCGCGGGCCATCTGTAGCCCGAGAACCTCCCCAGTGTGGCCTGTGGGGCTCCAACAGTTTTGGGGCTGGGTCTCTCCCTTGGCCCCACCTGCCACCCCTGGGGGTTCCCTCCTCCCCCCCCGCCTCCCCAAGGCGATTTACAATGTCCCAGGGCCCCGGCCACCACCAGCAGCGCAGCGGAGCTGAGCAGCATCTGCCAGCTCACTCCACATGTCTGCTGGCCCCTCCATGTGGCCTCCACGGTGCCTGGGGGCAGCAGCGTGGGAAGGACCTCCGGCCCACCCTGTCTTGGAG
Organism: Mauremys reevesii; assembly: GCF_016161935.1. Taxonomy (NCBI): domain Eukaryota; kingdom Metazoa; phylum Chordata; order Testudines; family Geoemydidae; genus Mauremys; species Mauremys reevesii. The sequence goes on from NC_052645.1 coordinate 17,251,465, forward strand.
CCCCAGATAAGCGCCACACCCTTGACCCCCTCCCAGAGCCTGCACCCACACCCCCAAACTCCCTCCCAGAGCCTGTACCCCAGACCCCTTCCCCCACCCAAACTTCCTCCCAGAGCCTGCACCCCAATCTCCTACCCCAGACCTCCTCCCCGAGCCTTAGGCAGGTGGGGGGGGCGGAGTTTTGGTGGGGTGGGTTCTGGGTGGCATGAGTGACATTATTGGCTCACTGGGAGGATTTGAGGCACTGGCTCTGAGGTAAACTGAGTTTGAGACCCGTTAGATGATAAACTCTTTGGTGAAGGAACCATCTCGTATGTTTGTACAACACCGAGATCCAATCCCGGTTGGGACCCTTCGGCTCTACCACTAGGCCCCCGATAATAATGAGCTGTTGAGTCGTGTGGCTGTTGGAGAGCTACCGGCTTGGATGTGTGGAACGTTCTAGAAGAGTTGGCTCTTTGTTGATGGGGGTTGGGGGTACAGATACAGGGGGCTGGGAACACAGGCTCATCACATGTATTTTTCTTGGCCCTTTTATGAAAGCATTTTCCGGAATGGGGATTTGTTGAGCCCCCCTTTCCGACTGCTGCTCTCCAAGAGCACCCTGCAGGAGTGGGACGCCATCCTGGGCCTGCTGACGGAGAAAGCCAACCTGCGCAGTGGAGCTGTTCGAAAGTGGGTATCCATAAGTGGCACTACTGGCTTTTCCTTCTGTCCATCTGGTCTACGCTGTGTCCCCTTACGCTGTTTAATGCGTAGTGCAAGAGGACCGGGAGTCAGGACACCTGGGTTCTAATCCTGTTTCTGCCACTGATGTGCTGTTTGGCCCTGGTACTCAAGTTTTACCTTCTGTAAAATGGGCTAATACTTCCCTCTGGGGGCTTGGTGAGAGTTAATATTCATTATGCTCCGGTGAGAATAGCTATAAGCAAATCATTCTCCTCCTTATATTCTGTCGTATGTGTAGGGGGGAAGGGGAATCTTACTGAACAAATATAGTTCACCCAGTAAATGAACTTCTGCTGAAACACACTGGGCCACATTCACCACAGTGTAATAACTCCACTGACTTCAGCAGACCTTCACCAACAGTGAGCTTGGCCCAGTCTCTGGCCTGTTTTCTAGGTTCTGCTCCCATTTTCTTGATCACAGGGTGTATTTCCACCCAAGCAGGCTCATTTGCTGCTCCTCCCTCACCCGCCCCACTCCCATGCTTTTTCTAACCCCCTTGCCATCTTCTCCCATAGACTCTACCAACTGGATGGAGTCCCGGTCTCCAGTGGCGAGGAGCTGGTGAACGGTGAATACTATGTGGCGGTCGGGGTGGAGAAGTACAAAAATCTGCCCTACTTTGAACTGCTGGTGCCTAAGAATTCTGGGCACCGGGCATTACGGTAGGTAGGCAGGTACCTGTGGTCTAAAGATAAGCTTACAATTTATATTTATGCATGGGAGTGAGGGGAAATAAGGGAACAAATGACTAGTTCTTCCTGTAACTTAATAATCACTCAAGCCCCAATTTTCAAAACTGTCTGACTTTTTGGGTGCCCAGTTTGAGACACGCGGGGGCCTGATTTTTCAGAGCTGCTGAGTCACCTCAGCACTTAGGTGTCTCAAACTGGGCACCTAAAACTGGAGATGCTCAAAGTCTGTGACCACCTTTGAAAACTCTGGCTGGAACTAACCCAAAATCACTTCAAAAAGAAATGTCACAATGTTGAGCCAAATTTCAGCAATGCTCTCCTGGTGTGATTGGAACCTGGCAAAGAGCACTTGGAGGTGTTCACCTGGAAAGACAGGGAGCCCTTCCCCCCATCCCCTAGCAAAAGTGTGTTTGAACCTTGGAAACAACTTTAACAGCTTTTATTGAGTTTCCATACCAAGTTTCCCAACTTGAAATGGGAACATTTAAACAAATCCATTTCTTTATTATTAGGATTCTGTTGTGAGAGTGTTTTGAGGCCTAGGATTAAAATAATCTGAATTATGATAGAAATTGGGGTACAAAATTGGGGGGTTTTTTAAAGCATTTTGGTGTCAGGGGCTGTTTTTAACATGTACAAAACCACCCTATGAAATCCCCATGCCCAGCACCAGAAAAAGAAGTAGCTTGGCTGAGTTTCCCAGTAGTCCTGTAGCAAGGGCCAAAGAGCAGTTGTCAGTTGGGAATAGCAGCAGATTTGGACGGTCTGGGATTGGCAATGGGATAGATCCTTCCACCCCTAGGATGGTGCTTCAAATCAAGCCTAGGTCAGCAGTGACTAAGAGCTTTTTTTCTTTTAATCACCTGCCGGCTGTTTAGTGGCCTGTGTGAAATGAATGGTGGGTATTGGTTCAATTTAGAGTCAAACAGCTCTTCACAAGCATCACGAATTCTCATTCCTGTGGGTTTTCTCCGCAGAGCAGTACAGGATTGACTAGGTCCCGGAGACAGCTCCCTCGTCAGGTTAGGGCTGAGGCACATTGGAGGGGGAGCCTGCACTGATGCTACCTGCGCTCTGCCTGCTGTGAGAATAGAGATCTCCCGTGCTGTCAATCCAGCACCTTTCACCAGCACTGCACTCGCTTGTGAATGTGGAAAAGGGGAAAAAAAAATGCCAGGGTGAATATTTGTGCATGCGCATCCCATGGACGCACACCCTGTCTCTGAATATGTTGGATCTCGACATGCTGAGGTTAGTTTTTTTTGTGTTTCAGGAACCATCCAAATAACAGACGCAGGAGCCACAATCAGGGGGTAGGTAGCTCAGCCTGCGTGGGCTGCTACATTTACACTACAGACCAGCCATCAAGCTGGTTTAGACATAAATTTATACATAGTGGACACGTGTAAATGGATGCAGCAGAAAAGCTGCCCCCAACACCGATTCTGATACAGTATCTTCTGGATGTGAGCAATGGGACCTGGCTGGAAATGCCTATCTTTGCTTCATTTCTCTCTGTTTAAAGCAGTAGCGGGGTTCTCCACAGCTGCCCTATGAAGGCACCCTACTTGCCTGCTCTTTATAGTATAATAATAACTGGCTAAGCTTGTGAGGCCTTTACATCAACTCAATGGCATTTTTCTGTTTGGACATTCCAGCCTAATAATACTGCTCATTTTAGCTCTGTGTTGGCTGGGTTTAAAATGTTGACAATCCTGAACAGGGGAGAGAAGATGAGAGAGAGAGAGAGAGAGAGAGAGAATGAATAAGAATGGTGGGGGGAATGGGTAGCCCTCACACGGGGGAACAATGGGGTTGCACACAGAACCTCTATTGGGGGCAGGGGGAGAATGAAGGGGTCTGATATGGGGGAGAAGTGGAGGGGGCTGCAGGGAGTCCCTGAAATAAAGGAGGGTGGCAATGGGGAGAATGGAGGGATGCAAGGAGCGCCTGGTGTGTGCAGTAAGCCCAGCCTACAGAAGCAACCAAGTATGCAGCCCCCTAGTAAGATCGTTAGTAGATCTTAGTGTTTTGCCATTGTGTATTATCTCCATCCAACAGAAGCTGCTCCAGAGCAGGCCTTAAACATCCCCTTCTTTGTTAATTTTGGGACGTTGATGTTGACTTCTTCAGGTCTTATTTTCTGATGGTCCTGATTGTGGTGTCCTTTCCTCTGGTATGCCAGTGCCCAGTAGTGACCAGCAGGAGACATTTATGTAGCCAATGACCATCTGGTTCTCCCTTCTGTTGCACGGTGCCCCATAGCGCTGGCTTGCAAATTTGGGCTTGTGCCCTTCTTTTTGCCACTTCATGATCAATAAAGGCAGCTGCTCTGAGAATCCATCTTGGAATGGACAGGAGAGAGTTCTTGTGTGAGTAGGAAGCGGTTGTACAGGGATCTCAGGTACAGGAGCTGGGTTCAGCTGGGCACTCCACTGAAAACGAACTGTCCCCACAAGTCCAGGCTGCCATGTCCTTTTCGAGGGGTGTCTGTCTTGTTACATTTGTTGAAACATTTCCTGTTCTTGTTCTCAGTTTGGTAAAAGCTATGCCACCTCCCAGGATGGAGCTAGCGACTCTGCCCTCATTGATTCACCTCAGCAGGTAATGACTATAGCAAGCACTGGGTGTGACCCACTATAGTTAAGCTGCATAGTAGTTTGCATTAAAACCTTGTTTTCAGAACTGGTATCATATGGGATCCTGCCAGTCAGCTCTCAGGTGTGCTGGCGGGGCCACATTGGGCAGATGGCCTAGTGTCTCTCTAACCAGTGCTGTAGAATCAGTCTCTCATTCTCACAAGCCCTAGGATAAGAAACCCACTAAGGAAGTTATTGTGAATGTTGATTTCAGCCGGACTATCGCAGGGTGCAGTCCACAGGAGCCGCAGAGAAAGACAAGACCCCCGTTCCTTCTCCAGCAGTGCGCAGACAAGCCGGGAAATATCCACGCAAAGAGGAAGAGTCTGTTTTCCACGCCAAGCCTGTCCGTGCAGGGCAAAACAGGACAAATAGCAGGAACATGCAGCACTGGCCTGACCAAGGTAAAGAACGTCACTAGGGATGTTTAGGAATGACAGGAAATGGCCTTAATTTGATGCTAAGGGAGCAATCTAACTCCGAGGTGCTAAAGGGGAACAGTCGCTAGTGTATCTCCTAACTGCCGTTGTAATTCCATTCCTTCCTCTCCTCAACAAACGCCCCATGAATGAAACTTTCTTGAGACCTGAGTCGCTGTGAAGCTGAGGTACTGAACTCTGTCTGGAGTTGCCTGGAGCTGCACCCCACTATATTTGTTGGGGCAATAATTAAAGAGCATAAAGGTGAAAAGCAAATATGCGTCTGAACGCCGAGCAGCAACCCAGGGAAGGAACTGTGGTGGATGTGCAGCTGCTCTGCAATAACTTATGAATCCTGGATGTTTACTGTGTGACTATATTGGTTTAGTTTAATAGGGGGCTGCAAGGAAAACAAACAGGAAGGAAACACAGTGGTTCAAGATAAGACACCAGGCCCCCTTAGGAAACACCTGAGGTGCGTTAAGAGACAATGCCAGGATGGGAAAAGGCTGGGAATTACAGATCAAAAGCACCATAGGAGTTTAAAAAGGAACTCTCTCTCTCTCTCAGGCGTGGGAGGAGTTGTTGGGGAGCTGTTTGGGGAAACCAGACTGACATAGACTCCTCTATGGTGTCAGGAGTAGTTAGGCCTGCCTCAGTTACCATCAGGGGAGGGTAAATGTGTAGGTAAAATAGATTGATGTCTTAAAAGCATTTTTCTCTAAGTGCTTTGTTCCTCCTGTTAAACAATACTTTGGTTTAAGAAGCCTGTATGATGACTCTATTCACCATTGGTCACAGGCTCCCAAAAGGAAGAACCACAGACACCAAACCCAGTTGGACCTGCTGGGTAACCTTGGTCAGTGGCCAGGCCTGGTCTAAGAGGGGGAGAAATGTATGATTCCACCCCAGGAGAGATGAAGGCATAAGGTCTAACAGGGCAGGAGGGGTAGTCTGGGAGACATAGAAAGGGGACAGAGGTGCAGCTCAGCCTGTAACTGTGTCAGGAACACTTTTTTAAATGAGGTTTTTATTTTTAACGTGCCAGCATCTCTGTAATGACCGGCCCAGTGGTCTTAATCTGATTTGCTGTATAAAATCAAGCTCTAAACATGGTTAACAGCTTATTAATGTTATTTCCTCGGTGCCAGCAACATGGCAGGTGGTGATGAAAGGCCCCCAGGGACACTAGACTGGACCTAGCCATTCCTATAGCTTAAGCTGCATTAAGTCACAGCTAGTGTCTGGGATACCCTCTTAAGATCTTTCTTCTCCTCACAGAAGAGGGAAGTGTCTATAAAGTGAAAGACCCGAGAAAGGAGATGCGAGGTGCCCGGGAAGTAGTGGAGGATGAATACACAAAGATGGAGCTACCTGTTGATCAGGTATGAGGTGTAACTCTCTCTAGTAAATTACTAAAAGGCTTTTTCTCTCCTGCATTACTAACTGTCCAGGAGTTCAGGCTGCTGCTGTGAGAGACAAGTAGTTCCCACTGGGGTCCATGGGAGTTATTCGTATCTTGCAGCAGGAGAACCTGGCCCAGGAGACCAGCCTTCCAGGGAAACTGTCTCATCAAAACTTTTCTTAAATATTGAGAAACAAAACCCCATAGAGCTATCGGAGGCTCCTCTCTGCAATACAAACTATGTAATAGTAAATGCTGGAATCTGAGAACGTGTTTGATGACTCAATGGTCTAGCAGTGGCCTAAGTAGCGTCTTCAGTTTTATTACTTCTTTTAAATCAAATTCTCTTCTTTGCTATTTTATTGGTGCCACCACAATTTCCCTCTTCAGAATGTGTGAAAGTGGAAATAACCACAGGGGAGGATTGGATACATTTCCTGGAGATGGCTAGAGTCCTGCAAATCCGTTTTTGTGGATCGGATGTGGATACAAATTTTGCATCCGTGCAGGGCTCTAAATACAGGATCTCAAAGGCAGAGAATCAGCTGTCTGCAGCTCATAGCCTATGAGACTGCTTCCTCACCTTCTAGATCCTATATTCTTGATTCTTGTGGATGAAGATCAGATGTGGATCCACATTTTTGTATCCGCACAGGACTCTAGAGATGGCCTTTCTACAGAGCTGTAAGAGTCATACAGTTTTCCAACAGAATGGAGACTTGGAGATAAGATAGGTTTCCCCTGATTTTTGTCCTCATTTTCTCCCTTCTCCAGAGAGCTGCAGAGACTGTGGAAGAAGTTATACCAAAAAACAAAATGACTCCTCATAGCAAGGTACTGCTAAACAGTCCAGTATACTTGTAAAGTATCTGTGTGTTAGAGTGTGAAAGTAAGCAAGTTAAGATTAGATATCTAAGACACAACTGGCTTTAATTTAACAGGAAGGTACTCAGTACAAATTCTTAGACTGACACAAATTTGCTATCCCCTAATTAGTGACTTATAAAACAACTGATACAATAAACTCTGAAAACCAAAATAACTGCACACAATATCAAGAGAATGCTATGCCACTTACTGTGTGATAGTGTCTCACCTTGTGTAACTGTAGTTGTGGTTAAAACCTTCACTGTAAAAACCTTTTTATCAGAGGCTTAGATTTTGAATGTTTAAAAGATTGACAGATGAATCTTGGCATCCTCCAAGGGTGGATGTTTGGCCTCTGCAGCTGAATGTCACCACCTGCAGCTGCCCTAATCTTTAATACTATAATGCAGCCTGTTAAGACTACTGGGATTCTGATGGTACAGTGCATGCTGGGACCAGGTTTGTGCAGGTTGCACCTCTATTAAATACGGAGGCAGAAGTATTTTTATTTCATATAAATCAGGCGTTGCCAGTGGTGCTTTTAGACGTGCAAAGTATGGATGCGTGTGGAACACACAGAATCAGCTGCTCAACACATTTATAACAAATCTCTTCAATCACTAAACAGCAACAGTCTGAAACTTTTTTCTTTTGCAATGACAAATCCCAGTTTTGTGGGAGGTTTTTAAAGGTGCCTGCTCTTTGGGGGCAGTAACTTTTCTTATACCAGTTTTCATAAGAATTTGTAGAGGTAATGCATTTCGTCCCATTGCATATGTTATGGGACTGCTCCTGTTCCCTTTTAAGATCAAAGGTAAAATTCCGACTTAAATCGGAGCAGTTCGTAGCTAAAGTCAGAATTACCTAATGGAGCACTCTGCCCTCTGGGGTGAATTTGGATCCGTGTATTCTGTATTTACTTCAGAGGATGGGGCAGCATTTCTTTGTCCGCAAAGAGTACCCTGCTGTCTCCTGCAAATGCTGATGTTGTAGTTGGTCTTTCATACACAGACCTCAAATTGCTATACAAACACTTATTATTTGAGCCACATAGCCTTCCTGTGCTGTAGGCAAGAATCACTAGGCCTATTTTAAAGATGTTTAGACTGAGGCACACAGAAGTCCGCAGTAATATAGCAAGGCCATGGCATAGCTGGGAACAGTACCCAGAAATTCTTAATGCCAGACCCGGGCTGTAACCACTATACAATACCATGTTCGTTACATTAAAAGTCACTTGTATTGTTTTGTCTTTAAATGGGACAAGGTTGGGAGCACTGACAGATCGCGGAAGGCCGTGACAATGCGAAATTACACCAGTGACTCAGAGGAGGAAGAGAACTGAAAGAGCCATTTCTCTGACAGTGTGAAGCTCTGAAGAGTTTATGAAGTGACTGATGAAATGGAGACCAAGTTAGCTTTATTCTCTGTGCAGTGGTGGATAACATAAGCACCTTGATCAAATCCAAGGACTTTTAAAAATGCTTGTTTTAAACAATAAGAATGCCTTCATTATCTGGGCTTTGTAAAGCAGGCTTCAGGTGAACAATGAATCAGATAAATTTATATTTTAAAAAATATATTATGAATGTAATATAAACCCTTTTTTTTCTTCCTTTCTTGGGGAAGGTGCTTGGGGAGGAAAATGAGAAATGCCTGGGCCTACATTTTTTTTAAATTTCAACAGTCAAGGAGCTGGTTTGTATCTGAAATGGGGGGGAAGGAAATAATTTTTACTGTATAGAATAAGTTCTCCTCTTCCATGAAAGGGGAGTCCTTCCAAACACCTCTGCAGCTGAGAGACTAGCTGGGTTCTCAGTTAAGTAGTAAGTCTCAATCCAGGAGGGACATTGGCTCAGAGCAGTTGGTAGTAATTTATTATCCAGTAAGTGCTGAATAAGACAAGTTAAGGATAGACCCTGCTCTGAAGAGCTTACAGTCTAAGAGGCACACATGGAAGAAAAGACATTCTGGAAAAACTGAGGAGGAGATAAGTATGAACCATTTAGTTTATTCAGCCTTTGTGTTCTAGAAATACTGCGATGTAGCAATTAGAATATAGGTGGGAGTCTTAGGGCGGTAGCTACCTCTGTAAATAAGCTTGGTGAACCATTTTCTGCTGTCCTGTGTCAAATATTCCCCTGATATATGAAGTTTTTTTTCAGATTTTAAAATGTTCTATCTTGTGATGAGATGACCCTTCAACTCTGCAACCTGGTTGTTTACATTTTTTTTACAGAGTAAACTCTGGTTCCAAATCCCTCACTGTGTGGGTGGGAATGTCAACATGTCCATCATGGGGCTGTACACTAAATGGAGATTACACCATGGACTCCAGCAGTGTGGAACTTTGGGAGACCTAAAAGGGAGGTCAGAGGAAGATCGGGACACTCATTTTTTGCATAGAGTTCTGTACCTAAATTAAGTATTGGGGGCTCAAACCCCAAATATTCGAGGCTTAGTGCCCCAAAACAACAAGACCTCAACCGTGAAAAGGCAAAGAGACTCCAACAACTATTTTCAGAAATCATCTTCTTTAGGTACCAAAATTCACCCTTCCATGTTGCCTTGGTTCTAGACCACACCGCTGGTGGCTGATTTGGGTCCAGAGCGGCAGGGGTACCCATCCCCAAACAGTGGCATTACCTTCTGCACATTCATTCTTCTTCCACTCTCTCAGTGTTTCTCACTCGTTCACGGAACCAGCTATACATAGAGCAACTCCCAAGATAGTAAGCAGCATTCCTACCACGGCTCCTAAGGAAACAGGACATACAAAAATGGGAGGAATCATGAGCACTCACCACTAATCAGTTAGGCCTTGTCCTCTATTCAGATGCTACAGTGATGATGTGGTCTGACTAGCTAGATAGAGAGGATCAGAAACATGCTAGTTCCAGATGAATTTCAGCAGCGTTGTTAATAGCAGGTTCTAAGACACTTTTCCTCATATCTGTGCAGAGATTTATTTTTTTAAACTACTAACTATATTATAAAACTACTACGGACAGCATAGCTCTAGAGCATAGTTCTTAGGAAAATAGTCCTTGTTTGCTCTAGTCAGGGAAACCTTGTTAACACTGTGCTAACAATAGCTGTGTTTAAAGACAAGTGTAGCTATTAGCATGGACCTATGGAGCTGGGCTTCATCCCAATGAGTTACAAACAATCTCAACCGTGTAGCCATTTTATGAAATTATCTAGTGTCACACAGTGGACTGAGGGAGGGGATGAGGAAGAATCATCTTCATTGGTATTTTAGGTTTTTATATAACATCTTTCTGGCCTAGAGGGGTGTTCACCAGTTCAGTTCTGCTCACATGTCTTTATTGTGTAAAGGCCTGAACCTGAGGTATGCGTACCCTCAACTCCCATTGACTTGAAGCGTACAGGATGGCTCTAAATCTACAGATTTCACCCTCTCTCAACAATAATCCTAGAAAGCTGAATAAGCTGTTGTTAGAACAAAATGCCATCACGCTTTCAATTTGCTTGGTTTCTTCCCTCCCCTAAAGCCCTCGCAGGACAACATTCTTACCTTCTGCAGCTTCCCCACCATGTAGCTCCTTAATGTAAAAATATTAAGTTACTACTCACAGAGTAGAGTTGTCCAAAACCTAGTTTCAAATCCCTCAGTGAGACAACAGCAACTGATGGTCACACAGAGACTAGTGCTATCTTATATCCATCCATGAGAAGGTAGGATTAACCAGATCATCACTCTGTACACATCTAGGGGAGGGGTCCTCAATAAATTCATCCCCAGCTATGATAAGATGAACTATTTAACTAACCACACATCTTGCCCCTAGAATTACATGATCTAGCTAGACCTCACACCAAACAATGGTAATCTAGACGTTCAAGGTATGGTGCTGAATCCCAAGCTGTGTGCAGAGCACATCTATAAAAGCACTGCACTGAAGTCTGACTTACTTTTACCACCAATGTCCTCCCCAAGAATCTTCCCAGTTATGACTGTGACTATCAAAGCCAGAGAGTTACAGAGAGGCACCGCCAGGGACAGGTCTGAAATTGAACAGGGAATGTTGACATGGTCAGTTAAACACAGTTTAAAAACTAAATCTTGTAAAAATCACTTTCTGATGACCAATGCAAAACGGCTCTATCCTGTTATGTGTAGGCTTGGAAGGCTTAGATTTTTGTTGGTAAACATTGATTTCAGGGTACACACAAACCAACAGAAATTATTTACAGACATTTACAGATAGGCAAAGGGAGAAAAATGCTGCTTGAGAACTTATATTTTAAGGAAATTTACTTTATATATTTTAACAAGTGATGTGACCATTTGTGTGTTAATGATTATAAATATTTAATTTTTTGCATCTCAATGGCTGTCATTAAATAATGGCGGTCTCCCCCCATAATTTCTTGCAACTTTGAAAATGTAAATTGATAAAAATACAAAAAATTTGTAATAATAAACATTGATGTTATGTCAAAATTAAAAAAAAATACATTGTGCAAAGCCTCGATATGTGTAATTGATTTCTTGGCTGGGCCACAGAACTTCTCAAGGATGAAATTGTCTATCTAGCCCCAGCTATCCCTCTACACTGAAACATAATAGCAAGGACTAACCTGTGGATGCCAATGTGAGATAGTAGATTATTGATCCACACTGGTTAAACAAAAATGGCACCATGTACTACAAAGAAAACACAACATATTCAGTCACTGCACATGAAACAACAATATACACAGCATGAATGTTATGTGAGGACATGAAGCTAGTTGTTAGAGTGGGGGATTAGGAGCCAGGACTCATTTGTTCTGTTCCTCACTCTAGAAGGAATTGTGGTCTAGCAGTTAAATCACAGGGTTCTGTTTATGGTTGTGCCACTGACTCCTTGTGTGAATTTGAGTCAGTCACATAACGTCTCAGTTTCTTAGTCAGTAAAAGGGAGAGTGTGCTTATTTCACAGGAATGATATGAGGCTTAATTAACTAATGCAGGGGTAGGAAACCTATGGCACGCGTGCCGAAGGCGGCACTTGAGCTGATTTTCAGTGGAACTCACACTGCCCGGGTCCTGGGCACCGGTCCGGGGGGCTCTGCACTTTAATTTAATTTTAAATAAAGCTTCTTAAACATTTTAAAAACCTTATTTACTTTACATACAACAATAGTTTAGTTATAAATTATAGACTTATAGAAAGAGACCTTCTAAAAATGTTAAAATGTATTACCGGCACGCGAAACCTTAAATTAGAGTGAATAAATGAAGACTCGGCACACCACTTCTGAAAGGTTGCCGACCCCTGAACTAATGTGTGTAAAGTGCTTTGAAATCCTCTTGGGAAAAGTGGTACCATATGCAAGCTAAATGGAATATCACAAAGGATAAAAATCAAATTTCCAATAAAAAACATCAAGCCCAGAGCAGATATAATTAAATGGTCAAGAAAATTAATGTTAAAGCCAGATTAAGCCACAGACATTCAACGCAATTTCCATCCAGGAGGCCCCCTTGGCACTACCTGAAATGGTTTCGAGGGGGTTCTAATACCTTATAATTGAGGCACAGGAATTTCATCTCTGCAAGCAGCTGCAGCACTCGGTTCCTTTGCTTCACCTTCTCCAGTCCCTCTGTCCCTGTCTTCAAAAATGGGTTTGTCCCTCCCCACAGAATAGCCACTAGGACCAGTGCAGACACTTCCCCTGCAGCACAATAACAAATCACCACACTTCAGGGATTATTTGTGCCCTGTAATATGAGTTTCTCATTTTGGTTCTTACATTATCCCAATTCCATGGCTGCATGCAGTGCAGGGTGGAACTTGCCATTTGCTCTGCAACTAATCTTGTGTTCTGAACATCAATCCTGCGTCTGCCACTGTGACCATCACAAATCCCTTCACTTTTCCCCTCTCTCCTCCTGAGTTAAAAGCCCAAAGTACTGAGCACCCAGAACTCCCTTTCTACCCTTTCTCTCACCCTTACTGCTCTCTCATACTCAATGCACTCCCACCTGATTGGAACAGTCTCTCACTCCATGTGTCAAACTATCAAATCCTTTTTTAAACCTCACTTCTTCCACAAAGCCTCCTAGCAATGATCTTACCAACCAACTCTCACAAAATAACTATTGTCCCCAGCATAGTATTTGTCTGAGGTTGACTATAAGCTCCTAGGTGTAGGGGCCTTTTCTTATGTCTTCTATAATGTAGCAAGTACATTTAGTGCATAACAGTGTTATTAAGTAAATAATAATCAAGCTTAACGATGATGTGACCAGCTCCAGTACAATAAATGCAACCCAATCATCACATTTGCAAAGCACTAAAGAATGAGTTGTTAAACAGTTCTGAGCTTTTATGGTGCATTATGTATTTTAGAATAGTGCAAAACACTGAACAGTGCTGTTTGAATGCTGCTGACAGTGCAGTATTTTACAATAAATGTTACTATGTAATGTTCACGCAGGTTTATTACACACATTTAGTTGTGCTGCAGTTCTTTTTCTGTCCATTTACTATTTCAGATTATTCCAGTCCATGAAAGCAGGTTAAATAAACTATCAGTGAAAAATTGGGTTCTACATTACTGTATGGGTCTTGTTAGCAGTGTGCTGTGGCCAAGTGAGTGCTGGTTTGAGATGTGTTGGCACCAAACACAAATCAGTTTACATTTTTGGCACTCCCCCAATGCCACCAGCCTGGAACCATGTGGCATTTGTGCTTTGGACCTAGGGTGACCAGATAGCAAGTGTAAAAAATCAGGATGGGGGGGGGGCATAGGTGCCTATATACAAAAAAGCCCCCAAAATCGAGACTGTCCCTATAAAATTGGGACATCTGGTCACCCTATTTGGACCACAACCTGCAGAGTGTGGTGAGCAAAAAAGAGTTGAGCAGTTTTAAAAAACCTGCCTACATCATGTCCTGGGAGGCAGCTGCCACTCGCTCAATGAACAGCTGGGCATGTTTGTGTATACGAGGCCAGTGAAGCGATTGTCTTAGGCCCTTGTGTGGTCCCCTTACAGACAGGAAACCCTGTCAACCCCATGGTGGAGGGGGAACTACCTGCTTTCCCCTTCCTACGTGGAGCCCCCCCCCAGGGCTGGGGAACCCCCTGACTATCCTCTTCCCCTGCACCCCTAACACTGAGGACAAATGAACCTCCCCTTCGCCGGGGGGAGCCCCCAACAGTGGAAATCCCCTTCCCCTGGGCCCACACCACGGGGACCGTCTGGCACAGGGAGCCCCCAGGTGGGACCCTCTCCCAGCAAAGCAGCCCCTGGGCCCCACCCTGGGGGGCCTCCCCCTTGGCCCCATCCCGGGCACTGTCCTGGGGGGTGACCCCGGAAGCGGGAAACTCACCCCCAAAGACCATGGCGGCGCCGGTTCACTTCCGGCCCGGCCGCGCCCCCTGACCTGGATGTGGTTCCTCCCCCTTCCCTTCACGCGGAGCGCTGCGCAGGCTGTTGCCGGGGCTGAGCGGTCGCCATGGTGAGTGCGGGGCCGGGAGGGAATGGGGGGGCCTTGGCCGGGGAGACCAGGCCGGGGGAGGCTGACGGGCGGCGGCTCTGTGGGGAGTCAGGATTCCCCCCCCCCCCCGCCGGGCCCGGAGCCCCTCCCCGCGGTGTCGTGCGCCCCCAGCTGGGCCCGGAGCCCTCCCGCGGTGGCGTGCGCCCCAGCTGGGCCTGGAACCCCTCCCGCGGTGTCGTGCGCCCCCAGCTGGGCCTGGAGCCCTCCCCGCGGTGTCGTGCGCCCCCGGCTGGGCCCGGAGCCCCTCCCCGCGGTGTCATCCCCCCCCCCCGGCTGGGCCCGGAGCCCCTCCCCGCGGTGTCGTGCGCCCCCCCCCTGCCTCGCCGGGCCCGGAGCCCCTCCCCCCCCCCAGCTGGGCCCGGAGCCCCTCCCCGCGGTGTCGTGCGCCCCCTCCCCCAGCAGGGCCCGGAGCCCCGCCCCGCGGTGTCGTGCGCGCCCCCCCCCCAGCCGGCCCCGGAGCCCCTTTTCGCGGTGTCGCGCCACGGTGCTCCCCTTCTTCCCAGCCTGGAGCCTGTACCCCTGGCATCACGGCCCTTTCTTCTCTCTGGTCCGGAGCGCATCCACCAGGCTCGTGGCCCTAGTGCGCCTCATTATCCCTCTCCCGCTGAGATCCCCTCTGGGTGTGTGTGTGTGTGTGAGAGGGAGGGGCTTCCCAGTGTAACATGGCACCTGACGCCACTCCAGTGTAATGCTGGGTTCCAGTGTGAGGAGCCTCCTGGGCCCTGTGGCACAGGGATCTCCATCCTTAAGCTGAGGAAATGCCTGGCACAGCCAGTGGTGTGGGGATAAAGCCCCCTCATTGGGTGGGATCAGCAACCTCCTGCAGGTCTTTCTGGCCCTGAGAGTCGAATTCAATCCACAGTCCTCATTGTTTCAGCCTGCTGGGCTCAGAAGTGTTAGGGTTTGTGAGATGACAGGTTCCCCTGCAGGGCTACTCAGTGAGACCTAGCAGCCTGGGAACATAAACAGCCGGTAATGCTGTCTGGTTTGGGGAGTCTGGACTCTGCTAAAGTTGACTAACAGGCTCACACTAGGGATGAATTTAGCTCCATCTCTTTGGGGAGATGAGGTTTTCTTACGGTGGTTTCACAGTATAAAAAGGTAGAAACAGGAGCAAATGGACTAGCTCTGGTTGTGTTTGATGGAAACTCTGTACTTGTTTATTTGCACAAATCATAAAGCTCGGAGGCTTGTAGTTTTGCTTTAAAATACTGGATTATTTTTTTTAAATGATCTATTTCCCTTTAGAAACCTATACTGTTGCAAGGTCATGAGAGGTCCATTACTCAAATCAAATATAACCGTGAAGGAGACCTACTCTTTACAGTAGCCAAAGATCCTGTAAGTATTCCAGAGCCTTTGTGTGAAGTGTTTCATGTCTCTCAAACTTTTTTGGGGGGTGGGGTGGGGTGGGGGGGAAGAGAACTTAAACAGGGTTCTAAAAACATGAAAGTTCTTGCAACCTGTTTAATATTATGGTGAGGGGTCACAAAACCATACCTGAGATGGGGTCAGTTTTTAGTTTAGCAAGTTGTTATAGTGACTCCATTTTGCAAGAGGCTGAGACTTGGGAGTAGCCATGGGTTTCCATCTTTCTAACCTATCCCACAGAGTTCTCAGTCCTGCATGGTGGCACTATACAGTGTTTGGCTTTTACAGAGACTTTGTATAAAAATTGGTAATTTAAACTGTATTTTATCATCTGTATAGTCTGAAAATCCATTTTGTCCAGGGGGTTTGATGTACCTTTCTTCTCCTATACCTGGAAACAGTTATTCCCATTCCTAGAAACCTTCGTTGTTTCCTGTTCAGTTTGAGATCTAGTATAAAACCAACCTGCCTTCTCTTCAGGTTCCCTCACAAAATTGTTTTTCTACGTCTAACACTTCTTTGTGTTCTCAAAAAGAACAGGAGTACTTGTGGCACCTTAGAGACTAACAAATTTATTTCAGCATAAGCTTTTGTAGGCTACAGCTTACTTCTTCAGATGCATAGAATGGAACACAAAGACAGGAGATATTTACATATACAGAGAACAATCTCCTGTCTGTGTGTTCCATACTATGCATCTGAAGAAGTGAGCTGTAGCCTACAAAAGTTTATGCTGAAATAAATTTTAGACTCTAAGGTGCCACAAGTACTCCTGTTCTTTTTGCGTATACAGACTAACACGGCTGCTACTCTGAAATTTGTGTTCTCAGTGTCTCCTCTGTCTTACTTGAACAGCATATATTTCTTTCTCCTCTCCCACTGCCACATCTGGGACAGCCTTTTTCCCTCCCAATCCTTTTCAAAACTTATTTCCAGACCCATGTAGAGAGCCATCTCTGCTGGTTTTCAACATCTATTCTGTCTTGCTGCATTTATAAAGTACCTGTTGCCATACCATCTAGACATAGCATCTCTTAATACAAAAAGTGTACCGTACTCCCGGTGTATCCATGCTCATTCATTCTCTACATAATTTGACCTCTCCACCCTTTAACATTCCTGTCCGACTACCTCTAGTGATGTTGCCCATTAGCTATATTATGCTGAACATAAGAACATAATGGAGACTTGAGATACTCCATGATGAGACCATATGGAAATAAATTGCATTCATTTATTTAGCATCTTGATCTAAAGTACAGCCCACTTCTCCACGAAAGCTTATGCTCAAATAAATGTGTTAGTCTCTAAGGTACCACAAGTCCTCCTGTTCTTTATGCGGATACAGACTAACACAGCTGCTACTCCTGAAATTTGATCTAAAGTGGATGCTTGACTAATTGTTTTGCTTTCCCAGATTGTCAATGTCTGGTACTCAATCAATGGAGAGAGGCTTGGCACTTACAATGGCCATACTGGAGCTGTCTGGTGTGTGGATGCAGATTGTATCCTTTGGTGACTGAAACCTACCTGTCTGCTTGTTTATGATGATTCTTCTCGTGTGTGAAGTGGGGTGTTTTTATTGTGGACACTAGGTGGCAGGCACTGCAATGAGTGATTTTTATTGCTGGTATCCTGGTCTTTCAATTACTCTCCACTGGCTTCTTCCTCCCTCCCTCCTTCTCCCCCCACCTCCAATTTGAAATAGTAAATGAACTGCAGGCCGGTGTGTTCCACCCTCACTTATTCAGACATCACTTTTTACTGACCTACTGTGCTCACGTTCACAGTTTCTCTGGAGTTCTTAAAAGATGCCTGAATTTCAAAGTGACCTTCTGTCACCAATACAGATAGGTGATAAAATAGTTACATTTAATGCAGGTTTCTTGCATTTAAGAGTTGAACTCAGTGTTCCAGAGCAGGAAATTCAAAGTTATGGTTCCCTCTGCGTAAGTGCCTGGACATAGTATGTTGGAATGAAAGTTATTTCATCTGCATGATTTTTTTCTGATTCTAGATAAATACTGTAGCTACTGCATATCTTGTGTATTTATGTATCCTATGATAAAATGTGGATATTGGCCTTTTGGGGTGATGGGGTGTGAGAATTTGTTGGCATTCCCTAACTGATGATGCAGGGGACACAAGACATGTGCTTACTGGCTCTGCAGATAACTCCTGCCGGCTCTGGGACTGTGAAACAGGTAAGACAAGAATATTGGAGTGTGGGGGCATGTTAAACTCTCTCATTAGAGAATAGTTCTATCTATGAAATCTATTTGCCTTGAGCTGGGTGGCAGGGAAATAAGGTAGGATTCTAATTCTATTTTAGGACCAGTGGTGAAGATGGGTTTGGTCTCATTCTGACCTTTACCAACTAATGAATATTCTTTCGTAACTCCCTCACTATCCAAACTGGCAGGAAGTAACAGTGACTGCCCTGAAAAGGCCAGGGACTGCTGGTGCAGGTTAGGATTGAGGTGCATTGGCAGAGTGGTGTGGGTAACTTGTGCGGAATAATTTGCTTTATCTCTGGCCAGTATCCTAACTTTCACGAGTGCCTAATTCATCCAGTATTTTAAAGAAAACCATATATGTGCACACATGAGTTTCCCAGTCTTGTAAATTATATTTCAGTGGATGAACTGGTGTCATCCTGTGAGTAGGAAAGTTGTCCGGCAGGAGGTCCACAGAAAGACAGAATGCTTCTTTGACCTATAGCATTGAGACTGACTTGTTACCAGTTAAAGAGATGACTGTGGGGCACGTGTCACCGCTCAGAACAGAACTTGCTGGCCTAGCGAAATACTCGGTGGAAAGATGAGCAATCAGAATAGACAGATATGTGCGTTAAGCGGTTGACAGATTGATCATTGCTGACGGCAAGACCCAGACCAAGTTTCCAATCTTTG
This sequence comes from Mauremys reevesii, assembly GCF_016161935.1. NCBI lineage: Eukaryota > Metazoa > Chordata > Testudines > Geoemydidae > Mauremys > Mauremys reevesii. The sequence continues at coordinate 17,270,016 of NC_052645.1, forward strand.
CTTAGCGAAATTTATGTGATGAAATGGATGGTACTCGCTAATCTTATGACTTGTAAAGATTGGTCCAGGGAGGATTTTTCATAAGCACTTCGGAAAATTAAGAAATGCTTTGTAGAGACTCTAGCCCACTCTTGATCTGAGCATTGCATACTGGCTAGCTCAGCACTACCATTCACCCTGCAGAAGGGAGGGGTGAGGATGTCTGGTGCAATCTAACAGCTTCTCTCCTGTGTCTAGGAAAGCAGCTTGCGCTGGTGAAGACTAACTCAGCTGTGCGAACCTGCGGCTTTGACTTTGGAGGAAACATCATCATGTTCTCCACAGATAAGCAGATGGGGTATCAGTGTTTTGTTAGCTTCTTTGACCTTCGTGACCCCAGCCAGATTGGTAAGGAATTCAGGCAAATACCTGCATGGAAGATGGGGACTGTGGGAAAACTTGGATCACCTGCAAATAGTCATTTGTCTAACTCTTCCCTTCCTCTCCGCAGAAAGCGACGAGCCTTATATGAAAATCCCATGCAATGAGTCTAAAATCACTAGTGCTGTGTGGGGCCCCCTGGGTGAATTCATCATCGCGGGACACGAGAATGGAGAGCTGAACCAGTTCAGTGCCAAGGTTATTGTCATGAGGAGCAGTGCTGCCCTCTTCTTTAACTGAGGACAGAGGGACTGGGTGCCACAAGATACACGTAGCGTTGAGCCAGAAGTCAAACCCGCAGCTGTTTGGTGTAGCCAGAAGGCCGCCAACTGAAGTACACAGCTGTGGCGGACTGGTCTAAACTACTGCTTAAGTTGATGTAACGCACACTGCTCAGGGGTGTGAAAGATGTAGCGCTCTAGTGCAGACTTGCCCTGAGTGTCAGTTTGGGCTGCAGTCCAGAAATGGATGAGGAGACCGTTGCAGTGGTGGTTTAGAGCCATAGAGTTTAAGGCCAGAAAGGACCACCATATAATTCACTGAGGATGCTAGGGGTAACTGGGACCTCTGTGCATGAGGGATGGTTTGCACCTCTCTCAGCAATGGCTCAGTAGCATTAATTCTGTCTTGTGTTTATGCCCCAGTCAGGGGAGCTCCTTGTGAATGTCAAGGAGCACACCAAGCAGATCAATGACATCCAGACCTCCAGGGACATGACCATGTTTATCACCGCCTCCAAGGACAACTCAGCCAAGGTGAGACCTCCCTTCCCTACCTCAGTGGACCTCACTGACCGATGGCCCTGAGAGCAAACGCAAGAGATATTGCTGCCTTGAATGTCTATTTCCCTCTCCCTAGAAACTTATGGGTAACTATGGAGCCAAGTTTTCTCTGTCTCAAAGTAGACATCTGCTTAGTGGGACAAGTCCAGTAAAGTGGGGGGGGCTTACCTTGGCTAGATGAATAGGCACAGATGATGCAGTGATTTCAAGTGTGCTGTCTCAGGCACAAGGTGCAGGGGGGCTTGTATGCTCCAAGTTGTGTGCTCAGACGTGTTTGGGCCTTTTGCAAGAGTTGGGAACCCTGTCGCTAACTGTTTCAGAGGCGATGGAGTTGCCTGGCACCTGTGGAGGCGAGGCAGCGCTCCAGGGCTTTAGGAGGGGGTTGGCTTTCCACTCTATACTCCCAGCGTTGGGAGCCTGCTTATAAATGGCTGTTCCTCCCATTCAGCATCAGAATAACCAGTTTTGCCTCTTGCCTTCTAGCTGTTTGACTCCACGACTCTCGAGCATCAGAAGTCGTTCCGGACCGAGCGGCCTGTCAACTCTGCAGCTCTTTCCCCCATCTTTGATCACGTAAGCTAACTGATACGAATGGCATTAGTTTCATTGCGGTCATGTCATACATGACTTTTTCTTTCCCCTGGCCCCCACGTTGTTCCAGGGGGCCAGGATTCTAGAACAGTATCAAAGTGTGGGTGACAGGATAGGATTTTAGAGTGTAGCGTGCAGGGAGGGGATTGGCGTGGATGCAAGGCATAGATGGGTTTTGGGTGGCTTTCCAGGGGGCTGTGGGGGAGAGTGTTCAAATCCTAGGAATCTTGTAATTAGCTCCTATGACTGGGTCATCTCCATCCTTCAGGGATTAATGCAGGACTGTTCTCCACAGTGCACTCTTCATTCTAGTTCTATGCATCACTCATGAAGTGTGTGAGGGTTTATGGCTCATTCATGCATCATCTTCCCTCTGTATGCACCCCTGGTTTGGGTTTAATTATGCCTTTAGTATTGCATCCCAAAGCCTCTTCCCTTCCCCCCCTGCCCCTCTAAATCCTGGTATTGCATTTCCTTTCTGTCGCCTCTGAGATGTTAGGTGAGATCAGGAAATGCTGATCGCGTGTTTGTGGTGGACCTCTCCATTATACACCATCCTGTATGCGGGAGGTGTGAACTGAAAGAAGACACTCCTCAATTAAAATAGTTTACTCTGGTGTTGCTTCTGACAAAGGCAGTGTGGAGGGGAGGAGGGGGATTATTTCAGTTTCCTGAGTGCTGAAATCTGCAGCAGCAACCAGGCAGCTGGGAACTGTCCCCCCATCTCAGTCTGTCAGGGGAGCAGAGAGCACTTATGAGCCTGGCCTGCCCTGTGTTGTTTATGCTGGCAACAGCTAAAAACATCTCTGATATCCCAGCACTGGCAGGCATTACTAGCTAGAGGTCAGTTGGTGTTTCTGTAATATCCCTCCCCTGCCACCAACCCATCTATCTGCAGGGAGTGGGAGTGTTAAGGGGAGAGAAGCACTGCAGCACTGGAGTGTGCAGTGTGAGAATGGAGACTGGGGGTTTTGAAGAAGCCTAAGGGATTTGGGCACCCAGCACTCACTGAATTTCAATGGGAGCTGTGTGCTGAATTCCCTTAGGCACCTTTGAAAATCCCGGCTGAACAGGGTTCCCACACCTCTGGCTGGATCAGGAAGTGTGTGTATAAAACAGGTAACATGAGAACACACAGAACTGAGACACTGAACATTGGACAGGTGACAACCTCACTTCTAGTGCACAAAGAGCCCAGGAAATGACACCATGTCTTGCACTGTGCTGCTGAGTGCTAAGCCTCCAGTTCACAGCTTATTAAATGATCCCCTTTTAGCAAATGTGTCTTGGAGGCAAGAAATCCCATGGGAGCTCTTTAATAGTACCGCTCCAGCCACAGATACCAGCTGGGTTAGGAGAAAATTTCCCACTAGTCTGCTCTGGCTGCTATACTGAGTTTCTAGTTCCTGGCTCCTGCCAAGTGAGAGTGACTGAAGCAGCATCTGAGACTGTTTTGGCTTCTTCCTATTTGCAGGTAGTATTGGGTGGTGGACAAGAAGCCATGGATGTGACCACAACCTCTACCAGGATTGGCAAATTCGAGGCAAGGTTGGTCCTTCTTGTTCCTTCAATGAGGAGGGAGATTTGGGTGTGTTCGTAACAGCCTGAAGACACCTTTCCTGGTACAGCTGGAGTAGTGTCACTTGAATGGAAGAGTTACTCTTGGGGTGAAATGCAGGCCAGACTCTGTTCTGACATAACTGGAGCTCTGAGCCTCTTGGAATAACCCAAACCATCTTCATTGTTCCTAGGTTCTTCCACCTGGGTGTTGAAGAAGAGTTTGGGAGAATCAAGGGTCATTTTGGTCCAATAAACAGTGTTGCTTTCCATCCTGATGGAAAGAGGTAGGGATCTCGCTGGGGTTCCCTGGGCTTTTGAAAACCAATGGTGGTGCTGACTGAAATGCTGGCTAGGGTCAGGCATGTGCTAGATGCATTTTCCCCCCCTACAGTACAATTAGGCCTTGCCTGCTTTCCCTGTAGCACCCAGCTACACTCTGCCAATAGACCTCAGTTCTGACCTGCAGCATCCCCAGCTTGGTCACATCATAGACTCCTCGTGCTGACGCACACTATTCCTGCTGTTCCAATCCCAATCCCCCTCCTCTTGAGATGTAGAGAACCCAAGGCCAACTAGGACACCCTCCCTGCCCTGTAGGGGGACCGCCAGCCTCTTTGGAAGTATTGGCTCTTGGTTAAGATCTCGTGTAGGTGGTCCAGAGACATCTACATAGAACACATCACGGGACATCACCAGTACCAGGTCGAGTAACCGAGACTGTCAACTAGGGAAATAACCCACTTCCTTCCCTGATGAACCAAGGGACGCACCCCACCCGTATACTTATTCCCTACACCGATACTGACTTGGACTCTTAATACATTCCATGGGTGGCGTACCTGAGCCCACTTATCCACTGACACTTTAAAAACTCCCGCACCCCAATCTGGATCTGTGCTGGTTGTGGTATGTATGTACCTCGTGAACCTTGTAGCTGACACTTGCAGTCCCCCATAACCCAAGCCCAGATGTACAGTACCTTCTTCTTAACTTGTGTAAATTTGATTTTAAACATTAACTTTAATTTCTTAGTATGGGAGACCTCTCTGCTAGGGCAGGTTGACAGATGATTCCAATAGGTCTCTTCTGTCTTTATCTGCTGATCCTATATATCCAGTAATAGCTTTTTGCGAATATCCATCCTAGGCACAGACTCACTAGCTCTTAGCTCCCACATCCTTGTAGAGGTGAGACCCAAAATCTTTACTGGGTTACATCCCCTGATTATACCATTGTCCCATATCAAAATCCTTTACTAGATGAAGTGGGGATTACTAGCCTGGGTTTTTAAAAGGGTGTCATTGACCTCAAACTCTTGAGGTCCCAGTGCAGGGCAGTGGTTTCATCTGGCTTTCTCTCCCCCCTTGCAGTTACAGCAGTGGCGGTGAAGATGGTTACGTTCGCATCCATTACTTTGACCCGCAGTACTTTGAGTTCGAATTTGAAGCTTGAAGCAGCTCCTGTTTCTTCCCCCACCCTCTTTATTTTATTTTATTTTTTCCTCCCACTTTCACTTTTTTTTTTTTTTTTAGCCCCCCATTGGCTCCTCTCTTGGAGTTTTGTCTGGACTTAAAGTTAGTCTGTTCCAATGGGTGGCAGCATAGAGCTCTTGGGAGTGGGTGCTGAGGGTGTGAGCCTAAAAGAGAAACCAACCTGGAATGGTCGGATCAGCTGCTTTGTCTGAGTGGTGTGAGACCAGAGGGAAGAATGGGCCAGCTTGCTCCCTGCTGCTGTGGACACTAACTTCCTGCCCTGCTGGAGATATTTATAAGTCTGGGAAAATAAACTCAAAAGGAAATGGTAAATATAAATCTTTTTTATAACCAGATGAGTTAAAGCGTATCAGTCCTTGCGGTGGCTGTGGGTAAACTCAGCTTGGTTCTCTGTTTCCCTGGATAAATCTCCTACCCACCCATCACTGTCCAATGGCATCTCCCCTTCACTGATACCCAGAATCACTGAATCTGTAAACAAGCCAGAAAACAAATACTGGCTGCTATGTTTCCAGCTGACAAATGCACATGAACCCATTGCTTTGTGCAGGAAGTGAGACTTGAGCTGACTTTCCTCATGGAACGGTTACTTCCTACACTAGGAAGGTTTTGGTGCTGTATATCTTCTTTTTTAGCTCTGCGACCCCATGTCAGCTGACCCAGACTCAGCCTCAGGGCTGCGGGTTTTTTATCGCAGTGTAGACATGCCCTGAATGTTCCCCCTTGAAAGGAGATGTCATGAGTAGAGACCATTTTACTGTACCAAACCTAGTCTGCACTTTGTAATTGCTCAAAGCATTGTGCCACGAGATTGGGTCCGTGCCTGCCCCCATGTGTCCTCTGCTCCCTGTGCGCCTGGTGCGTTCGGCTCAGAGCCTGGCCTGCTGTCAGCAGGACCCGTGTGACCAGCACAAAGCCCTACTCCCTAAGAGGCAGCGTCTGTCCTCGCTGCCTCTGGAGCAGTCTGAGTGATAGGTGGGAGATGTGGCCGAGCCTGAGCCAGCAGCTGTTCTGTTGCAGCCACCGATGTTCTGGTTCATCCTTCATTTGCGGTCCCTGTGATTGTCAGTGGGTAAGCAGCATCTGGTTGTGAGTGGCACAGTGTGCGCCCTGCGCTGCCCTCTGGGGTATCTTCACAGCTTGTCACGAGTCGCTGGATTTCTGCCCAGGCCTCATCTAAGTATTGAGAGGATCGGATCCACCGGAGGAACAAACCTGCCAGACACATGCAGTGTGTGTTAGTGTGGAGCCCCCAGCTCCTACCCTCAGCCCTGCAGGAAGAGGCTGGAACTGGAGCAGCTGTCCCCAGCCTGTGCTCCTACGCTCTTCCCTGCAGCGACTGAGGGGAGCAGTCAAGGTTCCTGCCGCTTGAATGCAGGCTCCCTGCAGTGTGGTTTAGGAGACCCCTGTATTTCAGGAGTAGCCGGCTAAAGGCCAATGCCTGGGCAGCACTTACCTTGCCAGAGCTGCAGGCTCTGAGGCTCCACGGACGGCCAAATGACCAGGGCATTGTACGTGTACAGGGGATTCAGGTGTTTCTTCAACTCACTGGGTTGGTTCAGCCAGGACCAGAGGGAGTGAGTTTTCTCCTTCACTTGACACAAGCACCTGCATGTGCACCGAGCAGCATTTTAGTCCTGTCCCTGGGGTTCTGCAGTGCACTGGCAGCCTACAGGGCTAACCGCTCCTGGAGCTAGGGCCGTGCTCCGGCCATGGGCTGGGATTGATGCTCCTGCCCCCTGCCGAAGCAGAAGCTGGCAGGGCATTGTAAATTTAGCTCTAAACTCCTTTCATGGGAGTAGCAGACACCTCATGCTGGAGCCTGGGTGAGAAGCCACCTCACCTTATGCTGGGCTTTGATCCAGCCGGGGCCACGGGTGGCTGTACAGCCAGTGGTGGAGGCAGAGAGGGAATAAGCTCATCCTGCCCCTTCAGGTGTAGAGACACCAAAGCATGCACAGAGGAGGGGCCTGTCAATGGGAATTTGGTTTGGCTGCTTGGCTCCAACCAACTCAGGTAACATGGGAGCTGCTCCGGCCCTGTGGGCTGCAGCAGGCGCTGGGCCATCTCTGCAGATTATGCCACTCCTAGTCGACTGCCTAAGGCAGGGCCGAGGCCCCTAGCTGCGAGTAGCCAGGTTTGGAAGTTTTGGCCTATCCCCTCGCATAATGGTTCCCCATCTTTCCAGAATACTGTGCCCCTTTCAGGAGTCTGATCTGTCTTGCATAGCGCATGGTTCAGCTCACTTTAAAATCCCTTCCTTGCCAAATCAGACACAAAAATACACAAGTCCCAGCAGACTATTACTGAAAAATTGCTGACTCTCATTTTTACCATATCATAAAATAAATCAATGGGACTAAAAATAGTGTACTTGAGCCTGTTTTCCACTTGTGGGCATTGGCTGAAATCTAATCCCCACCGCCCAGGGCTGAGGGATGTAGCTTATCTTAGCAGTTGCCCTTAATGCCACCCCCGAATGCTGGCCCTGCACTTGTTACCCCCCTAAACCTGTCCTGTAACCCCCAGATTGAGAAACGCTGATCTAGATGAGTACCCCCTAGAAGACCTTTGTGTACCCACAGGGGTATGCGTACCCCTGGCTGAGAACCACCGCCCCGACAGGTGTGGTCTCCTAAAGCCAGTCTGAGCAGGACATGCAGGGAGGTGATAAGTGCTTGCTAGAGAGACAGGCACGTGCCGTTTGCTTCACTCTGGTGCCTTGCAAAGCCAGACATACAATCCGTGTGGGATGACTTGGCAGTAACTGGTGAGGTCAGAGAGGGCAGGGGTGATAACCTTCCCCCGTGAAAACACTAATGTGAGATCACTTATCAGTTGGGTGGGGGCTTCCCCCTGAGCCCCAGGGGATTGTAAACTAGATTTGGGAGGGGGCAGGCACAGTCCTGCTAGCTCATCTCCCAGGCCCAGCTCCTTTGATCAGTATTGGCCCTGCTCTCCGGATAGCTGTCCCTTCACAGATCCCTGGGAACTCACCTTTCCTTCTCGCTGTTGCACAGAAAGGTCCCGTAGCAAGATGCGTACGTGTGTTCAAACAGCACCAGCAGGAGGTGCTCGTTAAACTGCAGGGAGAAGGGGAACTGGTGCCCCAGCTGCCAGACACAGTCGAGGAAGAGGAGGAAGATGGGAGCCTCCTGCTTGAGCCGGGCATGGGAGTATGCGGAGTGGGCGCAGCGGCAGTGAAATGGGTGTCCTGCCTGCAAAGTCAAGGGCAGAAGGAATCCATCAGTGAGGGTGTGGGGGAAGGCTGGAATGAGTGGGCACCAGGCCCAGGGGGGGTGAGCTATACAAAGGAGTTGCCTGTTCCCAGAACAGTGGGGCCCTTGGGTGAGGACCAGGGATGAGGAGGAGCTGGTGTAATGGGGCTGATGAGGCAGAGCATCGTCCCTGCACCCCAACCACAAGCTGGTGTTGCTCTAAGATGTGGGCTGGGTTAATCCTCCTCTATTGCAGCTCTCGGGTTCGGGGGCTGGAGCTGCTAGGGCCAGGCTGCTTTGGGATGGTGGCCTGGGGGTGTGTGTGTGGGGGGGAGTTACCTCAATCCACTCCCGCTCCAGCAGCCCCTGGAACCCAGTCAGCGTCCTGCAGTCAGGGTCTAGGATCACCTGGGCCAGAGCTGTCACCAGCAGGGTGGCATCTGTCCCTTCGGCTCCATGCACCAGGACGCAGGCCTCTTCCCTGAAGGCAAACACAGCGCGGCAGTCACCAGAAGGAGAGTGCCTGGGCCCCTGCAGGCCAGTGAGTGGTGGAGTCCCAACTTGCGCCCAGTGAAAAAGTGACAGAGCCCAGGGGTGACAAGAGCCTCCTGGGGCAGGAGGGGACAGGACCGGTGTTTGAATCACAGCTCGGATGCCTTAGGCTGTCGCTGTGGGTGGATCAAGGCTACCAGGATGCTGACAGCTGTGGGTATTCTGCAGCCAGCTGAGGAGCTTTAGCTAATGCTCAGTACCTTCCATCATTAATCCTCCTGTACATTTTTTTTAATACAGAAGGTGGCCGTGACTGTGCTGAGGCTGCATGGGGAGTCAGTGGCAAGACTGGGAACAGAAGGGTGTCCTTTGTTCCCTGTTGGGCTCCAGGGCCTAGGCCGGGGACCTCCCAGGAACCCCCGCTCACATACAGCCTGTTGATCTCTTGACAAAGACCTTTTCCAGGGGGAAAGAACTGGCAAGAGCCTGCAGGGGGCAGCAGGGCTCAGAGCAGCAGGTGATACCACTCAGCACACTGTCCCCAAAGCAGCTGAGTGCCTGCCCCTTCCACCCCCTCCTCTCACCTCTCCATGCACTGGGCGGCCAGGCAGGCGGTGCTCAGGGCCGCCTTGACGTGGGCCAGCCATTTGGAGCCCTCCAGCTTGCTCAGCCAGCGGTCCATGCTGAGGGAAGTGTCGTTGCAGGCTTCCACCAGCTTCATGAAACTCTCCTGGAGCGGGCGGCCCCTGAGAGGGGAGGGAGGAGGAGATAGCCGTCAGGGTGTTGCTGGGGGGGAGTGTGTGTGGGATGGTTTCTAGGCTCCTTCCATAAGTCTGCACCACCTGAGGAGGAGGGGAAGTTGGAGCCTCTGTCCCAGTGTTCCTGGGGGTGGGGGCACGGTTGCAGAACTGGGCCAGTAACCACCAGTGTAATGATTGGGCCAGGCCTTGGCATAGCACAGCCACAAATATGGTGCCAATGGAGACAAAAGGGCAGGGGGTTAACGCCTAACGTAAATGTCGATGCTCCCTGTAAGAGCCGTGCCAGAGATCCCCATGCACTGCAGGTGAAGCCACCGGCCTCCGTGCTGGGGGCTTAGAGAGAGCTGCTGCGCTTACCTCTCCAGTGGCCTATTCAGCCTCTTCCAGTGGGGATAGAAGGACTTGGGCTCTGTGCCACCCCCCATCATCCGAGCCTGCTTGGCTGCCTGAGCTGAGCGGGTGTCGATGATGAAGCCGCGCTCCCCTCCATCCAAGACGGCGCTGAGCAGCAACTCATCCTCTTGGCAGCGCTTCCTGTTGGGCCCTATCAGTGGCTGGCTGCTACGGAGCATCACCTGCAGGGCAGAGGAGGAAGGTTGTTTTTCCTCCCCTTGTGCACTACTGCAAACAGACCTTAAGCTACACAGGCTTTGGCTTGTTTGGTACTTGGCTAGAAGACCTCTGAGGGCAAACCCAGTTGCTCTGAGTCCTGGCTGAGTTCCAGCTTGGATTCGGTGGTTCTCTTCTGGCTCTTTCATTTCCCCTTGCCGTTTGTTGGAGACTGTTCTTTGTTACTTCCTGTACTGAACAGCTGTGCAGTGTTGCTGTGAGCTGCTCAACAGCTGCAGTGCCTCACCCCAGAAGTGGCTCAATTTGTTGGCTAAGTGCTTTGGGCTCCTCAGAGAGGTCGCCTCTGATTATAGTGCTATTGGTGGCAGATAGACAGGGGAAGCACTGATCTGCAGAAGCTTTCCCACTCTCATTCACCCTCCGAGAGGATGAGCTGGGAGAGGAGTAAGAAACTAAGAGGGAAACAGACTCACCGTCCCATTCTTCTTGTGATAGTAGCTGAGGACAGGGAATCGTCCCCCCTGGCGGAACCGGGCAGCCTTCTTCAAGACCTTATCATCCACTGTGGCTGGTACAATTACAGCTGGTGGGTAACTGGAGCAGATGGTGAAATCCCCGTTAACGCAGCTCAGCCTCCAAGCACTTGTCTGGGAAATACAGAAGTGTCAGGCTCTGATTCCTACAGCTTTCACCCCAGGGGGACAGAGTGGGTGGGGTGGGGGGCGTCTATCCCAGATGGATATTTTACTCTACCCTGGAGGGCCCACCTGTACAGCAGATATCTCCACAGCCCAGCTCGTCCTTGCCCTCTCTGCTAAGACTGTCAGCGAGGGGGCCTGTTGTGGAGGGTGGGCCTCTGTCCCATTTGGGGCTGGAGTGACACTCACCAATTCATCTCCCGTAGGCAGGGGTGAAAGTAACTGAAATGACTTACCGGTATGCAGGGTAGCCGGGGTCCTGGGCAAGGTTGGGGGGTGGGGAGGCTCTGGGCCCCCAGAAGGGGTGGGACCTTGGCCCAACCCCCTCCAGCCAGCCTTTCAGCGCTGCCCAGGCTGCACCGCCCGGAGCTCCAGCCGCTGGCACGGTAGGCAGCAGCCAGGAGCCACGGGCCCTTTAAATCACCACTGGAGCCCCAGGGCTCCTGGCCACAGTGGGCCCTTTAAATTGCCACCAGAGCCCTGGGGCAGCTGCCCCTTTTGCCCCCTGCCCCCCCATCAGTGGCCCAGCTGGTACGTTTGGCACTTTCTTCCTGATACGCCATACTGCACTGTACCGGCTTATTTTCACCTCTGCCTATAGGTCACCAGAGCACCAACCAATACCTCAGATCCAGGCTGCTTTGGCCTAGCAACGTGGAGGGAAAGATGCCACATTGCATCTCCACTTCCCAGCCCATCCTCCGTGTTCAGACACTTTATGTGCCATCTGCATCCTGACCAAACCCCTTTCCTGCTACAAGCCTCTCCCTTTACCAGTGCACCTGCCATTACCCACCCCATGAGCCATCTCATCTGCATGGATCTGACACAGTCTCTGCCCTGCGTGTGGGGTGATGCCCCATGTGTGAAATGATCCACTCCCTCCTTGCCCTGTGTGTTGTGTATGGAGTGGCTCAATCCCCCACCCCGCCTTGAAGGACATTTCTGGAGTGATCTTTTCCCCCTCACTGATCTCGCATTGAAAAGGTTTCTGCCCCTCCATACCCACCTCTGAGGCGATTTGTTGGTAGTAATGTTGGAGGGGGTAAAGCTGCCATCCATCCTTGAGCTTCATGCTTTGGGGTCTGTAGAAGAACGGGTACATCATCATCACTGAATCCACAGAAGAGAGGGCCTAAAAGAAAGAACAAGGATGAACACACACATGGAATTGGTCTCTATTCATAGTATATGGACCAGCACCCACACAATACTAACTACGTGCTAGGGAAGGGCTAGAACAGCCCACTAGAGCCATCCTGCATCCAGAATGCAGCTAATGCAAAGACAGCAGCTATTTGAGGGGATAACACCACCCCCACTGGGCCTCAGGGCTTCTTTGCACCCAAATCTAATTTTAAGTCTTAATGGCAAAATAAGTAGCTGAGCTGGGCTGTGTGCCAGCCACAGAGCTAGTGCAGCTCACAGCTGTCTTCATCTTTCATACCTAGAGTCTAAGGCCCAAAGGGACCAGTGTGATAATCTAGTCTGACCTGTATAACACAGGCCAGAGGACTCCCCCCTCCAAATGCCTAGAGCAGATCTTTTAGAAAAACATCCAATCTTGATTTTAAAAGTGTCAGTGATGGGGAATCCACCACAACCCTGGGTAAATTGGCCCAAGCTTAATTACCCGCACTGTTAAAATGTACGCCTTATTTCCCCTCTGTTTGTCTAGCTTCAACTTCCAGCCATTGGATACTGTTAGACAGTTCTCTGCGACACTGAAGAGCCTATTAAATATGTGTAGACCTTTATAGACTGTGAGCAAGTCACTCCTTAACCACCTTTTTGCTAAGTTAAATAGATTGAGCGTCTACCACTCTAAGGCAGGTTTCTAATCCTTTTATCAGTCTTGTGGCCCTTCTCTGAGCCCCCTCAAATTTATCAACATCCTTCTTGAATTGCAGGCATCAGAACTGGACGCTATTCCAGCAGCGGCTATACCGGTGCCAAACAGAGGTAAAATAACTTTTCGGTTCCTACTTGAGATTCCCCTGTTTATGGCTCCCAGGATCGCATTAGATCTTTTTGCCGCAGAGTTCACCCCACTTGCTGACGATTCCCCATTTACAATTACATTTGAGAGCTATCAGTGAGCCAAGTTTTATTCCATTTAATGTGTGCCATGTAAATTTTAGATCGGTCTAGTATTTTAATCAAAATGTCTCTGTGGTACCAAGCCAAACGCTTTAGAGAAGTCTAAGTATATTATGTCAACACTATTGTCTTTATCAGACAAACTGGCAATCTCATAAAACAAAAATCAAGTTTATTTGACCGGATCTATTTTCCATAAACCCATATTAATTTGCATTAATTACATTATCATTCTTTATTAATCAACTCCCCATATCAGCTGCTCCATTATCTTGCCAAGGATCGATGTCAGGCTGACAGGCCTATAATTACCCAGGTCATCCCATTTACTCTTTTTAAAAACTGGCATTGCATTAGCTTTCTTCCAGTTTTCTGGAACTTCCCCAATGCCCCAAGACTTATTGAAAATCAACATTAATGGTCCAATGAGCTCCTCAGTCAGCTCTTTTAAAACTCTTGGATGCAAGTTATCTAGACATGCTGATTTAAAAATGTCTATTAGTAGCTTCTGTTTAATATCCTCCAGTGATACTAGTGGAATGGAGCATCACCATTTGACGAGACTGTTTCCCCCCCCAATACAGAACATAAATATTTATTTAACATTTCTATCTTTTCGGCATTCTACCATTTCCATTTCATAATGAACCAATACCATTGTCAGGATGCTTTTTGTTCCTAATACATTTAAAAACCTCCTTACTGTGCTGGCCATAGATTTCTCCTTATGTCCCTTTGATTCCCTTTATCAGTTTTCTACAATTCCCAGCTTCTGATTTATATTCATTACTATCAACTTTCTCTTTCTTCCATATGGAAGTGCATCCCCTGGAAACTACAGGTTCCAGCATGCAATGCAGTCAGCACCTGAATCAAAATGGCACATTGCATGCTGGGAACTGCACTCTCTTTGGGCCACACCTTCACATTAAAGATGAGGGTGTCTTGATCCTACATCCGTTCAGGTCAATGGCAAAACTTCCACTGAGTTGGCTGGGAGCAGGACTGGGTTGCAAGCCAAGGCCTTTGAGCTCCTGGTCAAGTTTTCAGTGTAGCTCTCAGCTGGGCTACAGGGTGCCCCTAGGTCATCGCCATGTGCTAGTGAGATGGACCCAGCAGGTGCCTCCAATAAAGCCCCTAAGAGCTGAATGCAAACAAGGGCCAGAGGGAAGTCAATAATTACCCACGTTAATGATGAACTCAAAGCAAACACCACAGGGGCACTGCGCTTCCTCTTGCCAAATGTCAAAACCTTCCAGGCTGGGGAGAGGATCTTTCCAGGAGCTGCATCTGGCTGCCTTCCAAGCCCAGCCCAGCCCCCAGCTACACTCTGGGTGGCCAAAAGGCCATTCCCTTCCCTTCTCCAGAGAACGAATCTCGAGCCACCAGTTGGCACTGACTGACCTCAGTGGAGCTGGCGATGTTGAGACATTCCTCCATACCCGGGATCTCCAGCTGCAGCACCTTCAGGTCTTTGCACTTGAGCGTGATTGTGCCCAAGGAACTTGCAGTCCTGTGGGGAGATGCCAGACAGGAGCTGGGAGTCAGACCCTATGTCCTTGTCTCTTGGATCAACCACAATCCAAACCCCCAAGGTGGAGTCCAGCTGCTGCACGTGCGAGCGTGTTTGCGTGTGAGCATAGGTACATGTATGTAAAAAGAGGCAGGTGAGAACTTGAGTGTTGCATGAGAACATACGTGTGTAAGAATATGTCTAGTGACTTTATTGCCCAGGCTGCTGGAGAGGTGCGTCTGTGCTGGGCAGTTGCTTGCATTGTTTGCCCTCACGGCTGCCCTGGAGGATGGGTGAAGGTGTGATTGTGGAAGCGTGGCTGTGTCTGTGCACGTGTAAGTGCAAATGGGGGAGCATGTGCATGGGAGGGTCTGAAGGGGATGATGATAAGGAGCGTGAGTTAGAGCGTGTATTATTCCACCTGTCCCCTGGGTGTAAAGGACAGGGGTTTCCAGTCCTTCCGGAGCAGCTCAGGCGCGTTGTCCGTCACCAGCGGAAAGCTGGCTCATCCCTGAATAGTAAGATGGAAGCACCGTTCACTCTGGCTGCCCGGCCCCACCTTCTCCCCTGTCTTTCCCCGACTCCTGACAGAAGCAGTGAGGCCTGTGTCCTCCCCACCTCTCTGCGGCGAGGATACTAAAGCAAGCGTTGCAGACGCAGGTCCCTGGTGCTCCAGCCCAGCGCAGCTGTGTGAGCGGGAAGCTGGTCACCGGTTAGTGCCAAGCCAGGCGTTTTAGGTGGGTTAGAGGCAATACAGGGGTAAGAGCCAAACCTGGTGTCTCGGTGGGAGCTGTTAGTCCTGGAGGTTTGGTACCAGCCTAGGTTCTGAACACTGAGTCACAGAAAAGAAGAGAGGTTATTGCACAGGGCTTGAGCTGCACCATCCGGTTAGCCCCAAGGGCAGAGGAGAGAATGGAAAAAGAGGCGAAAGCCTGTTCTGTCCCCTAACCAGCTGCTCGCCCCATGCTGGATGCAGCGCTCGACTGGGACACACAGCAATGTCAGGTGAAGGCAGAGTTCAGTGTCTCGTCCCAGCCCCTGCTCTGTGCTGGGGGCAGGGTTGGTGAGATCCACTCTGTTGTTCTCTGGGTCACCGTGGCGGACGGGCACCAAGGGAGGATAAATGGATGGTGAAGAATGTGAGTGGTGCCTGTAAACAAGAGACAGACCCTTGGTTCAACACACACCCACCCCCACCCCAGATCTGGGGGCATGAGCCACGTGACTCCCACTGACGCCAATGGGCCCCTCCCAACTCTGACCACCCACAGACTCTCTCTCTCTCTCTCTCTCACTCAGAAGGTGAGACTGTGTCGGACACACGCCTCCCCGGTGGGACATCATAGAGAGGGCAGGGGAGACTCACCTTTTCTCAATAGCGTCCACATTCCGGATGAGAAGCCAAAGCTCCACCGTGCTCTGCTCCCCATTGCCCCCGGGCTGGGACGACAGCAGCAGGTGATGGCTGGTGATGCACAGCGTCCCCTTGATCGGTGGGAGCCCGGGGCATGAGAGCTGCACGTTCTCCACCTTCGCTGTCTTGATCAGCTCTGCAAACTCCATGGCGATGGCAGCGGTGCCAAGCTGAACCCTGGCAAGGAGCACGGGGCACAGAGACCCCCAAAGAATTGTCACGGGGTCCTTCCCAAAGGGCTGATGGGCAACAGCGACCAGACAAAGTCCTTGGCCAGCACCTAAAATGGCCACCAAAGGAGACGGAGACTCAGCGTGAGATGGGGGACAGGCCGTGGGAGGCGCAGCGCATCCTCTCTGTGCCATCTCCTTCCCACCCCCTCCTACAGGTTCATGCTTCCCTCTTTCCACTGTACTGTCTTAGGCCAATACAGGGTCATCCCCTGCAGTCTAGTCTCCATTGCTCTATTAGATCCCTTTTTAAACGACCCACATTTATCACTGCTTAGGGCCCATGGAGCTTTCCATCTGCAAAGCATGGGTGGAGCATTACCTAATTCAGCCCTGGCTCCTATCCTGGGAGTGGGTCAGTGTCATTAGCTCCACTTTACCGATGGAGGCACCGAGAGGCGACGTGATTTACTCAAGGGCTCAGAGGGACTCAGTGGCAGAGCCGGGGTTAGCACTTGAGGAGGAGTTCCCAGCACCGAGGCCTCTGCTCAGGCTGACGAACCACGCCTCTGTCTCTCCTTGCGTATGTCTACATGGGTGGTGGTGCAGCCATATGCGTCATCCCCGGGGTTATCATTTAAAGGTTATTACTGAAATCTGATGTGTTTAGCTGCAGGTCAAAATGCAGCCTCTACCTTGCAAGAGGCTATTGTTGTTATTTAGGATTTGCAGTGCGGAAGCGTGGAGGAGCCTCAATGCGCTAGGAGCTGTACAAACCCAGCCCTGCCCCAAAGAGCTTCCAATCTATAATTCATCCTTGGGGGCTGAGGGGGTTAGCCCCCTTCTCTGCAGTTAGCTCCCTCCCTCTATTCCCAGGCACGCTGGGCTCCAGAATAGACCCCTTCCTAAAACCAGAGCTGCTCCGCTTGGCCAGGCTCGGTACAGGGACATTAGACAGAACCTGCTCAAACCCCCTTCTCCCGAAGTAAGGGGTGGAGGCAGGGATGCCTTCCCCATCTTGGGGAACAGGCTTCTCTTTCGGAATAAGCAGCAGCAGGAAGCAAGTGATTAATACCCCCCCCCCAACATCTGGCCCCCAGCAACGGCCACTGCCCTTACCTGTTTCTGGAATGGCAACCCTCAGGCTGCAGTCGGAGAGCTGGGTCAGCGGAGGGGGCAGATCCTGCTCAAAGGGAGCTTGAGCCCAAACCTCTAGCGCTGGGATCAGGGCCGCAAAGGAATTCTTTGGCTGGAAAAGCCATGCCCCAGGGGCGCCCAGGTGCTGGCAGCAGGGAATGCGCCACGGAGATGGGCACAGTGGCTTCTGCAGCAGGCATGCAATACCTTGCGGCAGCTGCTGCTTCTGAGAAGCTGGTGATAAGCATGTTCTGATGCAGGGGTTGTGAAACACAGCAACAGGAACTGAGCAGGCTGCCGTGTGGGTGAGGCCGAGAAGCAGAGAGGGAGGATGTCGGGTTTAAGGTGGCCTGGCTCCAGTTTTTGATTTAGTTTCTCCTGGGTGTGAGGCTTGTGCAGATGCAATGCGCCCAGGCTTGGGTCTCGCAGGGACCCAAGAGCTTTGCCTTTGAATCCCTGCAGGGGGCTTTTTGCAGGCTCAGGGCCATGATGGGTGGGTAGGGGAGGAAAGAATCCAGTCTGGAGATGATGGGGGCCCTCCTGGGGAGGATGGGGCAGCAGAGGAAGTAAAGTTCTGGGGATACCAGGGTGACAGAGGGCCTCACTTTGGGGGGGGCAGGGGAGACAAGGGGAACCTGCCCGTTGGAGGCACAGGGCTCCTGGCTTCGGGCACCTTGGGAGGGGGAAGAATTGAATCTGTGGAAAGGGGACAGAGTCTCGATCCCTCAGCCGGGGAGGGAGTTGGGGAGATTAAGGGCGTTCCGGTCAGAGAGTGCTAGAGACAGGCCGGGGAGGGGCGGGAGGTGTGCGGCTGGCTGACAGAAATACGCCCAGTGAGTCGTGACTGGTAAACAATTCCCCCCCAGACACTGCAGGCTTCTTTACCTAGCCTCAGCGCCACCTTCTCAGTGACCCAGACCCAGCTCTGCAGTCTCTGTTACCCAGAATCCCCCAGGCCCACTGCCCGCAACCAGCGCCACAATCTCTATTACCCAGAATCCCCCAGGCCCACTGCCTGCAACCAGCGCCACAATCTCTATTACCCAGAATCCCCCAGGCCCACTGCCGCAACCAGCGCCACAATCTCTATTACCCAGAATCCCCCAGGCCCACTGCCTGCAACCAGCGCCACAATCTCTATTACCCAGAATCCCCCAGGCCCACTGCCCGCAACCAGCGCCACAATCTCTATTACCCAGAATCCCCCAGGCCCACTGCCGCAACCAGTGCCACAATCTCTATTACTCAGAAGCCTCAAGGGCCCCTGCCCAGACCTACCACCACGTTCCCTGTTCCCCATATACCCCATGTTTCCTTCTCGGTCCCTGGCTAAGCATTTTTTTACCTGTCACCCTGTGCTGAATGGTCCTTGTTTTTCTGTATGGGGTTGGAAATGCTGCATTCTGCCTCTGCACTGCAATCTCCTTAGGTCGTCCATTCTCTCCAGGGCCCCTGGGCTCCACCTTAAATGCAGCACAGCTGTGGAGAAGCAAATAAGCCACTGGTTAAAGTGACCTGGCCAGAAGCCCTGAGCACGGCTGGGAGGCGGGTGACCAATGAGAGCCCTCAAAGGGTGGGATTTATTAGCACAATTGTGGGTCTAGGAGGCCCTATAGCTGACATGCTGGGGAGAGACTCCTCTGGGGGCACAGAGCAAACCCACACACCCCAGCTTGGCCTTCCCTCTGAAGGTATCACAAAGGGGTGCGTGGCCGACTCAGCATGGCCCAAACGGTGACCCGTAGGGGAGATACTGTGAGATGCCAGGTGCCCATTCAGCTCTCACATGGCATATCAGCCATGTGGCTAAGGCTGCAGAACAGGTCATGCTGCCTGCAGGGGTCCTTTGCTGTTCTTCCCTGGCGTGGCCGAGGAGTTTCTCAGGGACTCTGAACAGACCTCCCCCGCTGCAATGAACGCCAGTGTTCTTGGGGACTCTGCACCAGCCCCTCCATGCCAGGCCTCTCCTTCCTCTAACCTCTCCGCTCCTGCACGATCTGCACCGTATGATCTGCTCTGGGGCTGTATAAGTGCCTGGGGGTGGGCAGGAAAAGCCATGAACAGAGCTGAGCTTTTCTTTCTTTCTTTCTTTCTTTCTATGGCTCTGGAGCAGCCTTGAATCTCAAGTGACCTTTCAGCCTCCCTTGATCTCGGAGCTGGGTGGAGAAGCAGTTTCATTTCTGTCCCAATAATAGACCGGGAAGGGAAGGCACGTCCGTGGGACAAATTACTTTTCGCTCCTACAATCCTTTATGTCCCCATTGAAACTTCCTTTCAAAGAACAGGGTGTCTCCTCCCAGCTGGAGACAATAATCTACTTTTTTTTTTTTTTAAAAAAAAACACCTCCCCAGGCCTCCAGGCAATTAAAGTTCCTGCTCGTTTATAATCATCACTGAGTTCCAAGGCTTTATTGTTCGTTCCAGAAATAAATAGTTCTCCTGCTCACACGCACACACGCAGAGCGAGCCAGCTCTGCCAGAGGGAAACGTTCCTCTCTCTTGCACCTTGCGAGCACAACCATGTCCTTCAGCCACCTGAAGTTCAAGGAGCTAGGGGAAGAGGAGTCGAACTCAGACAAGGA
This sequence comes from Mauremys reevesii, assembly GCF_016161935.1. Classification (NCBI taxonomy): domain Eukaryota; kingdom Metazoa; phylum Chordata; order Testudines; family Geoemydidae; genus Mauremys; species Mauremys reevesii. The sequence goes on from NC_052645.1 coordinate 17,289,517, forward strand.
GAACCTGGACAGCGTGAAGGCCCTGACGGCCAAGCTGAAGCTGCAGACTAGGAGGCCTTCCTACTTGGAATGGAAGGCCCGCGTGCAGAGCCAGTCCTGGAGGAACGGGGTCAAGGAGGGAGCCATCAGCTCGCTGAAGGAAGAGCAGGGCGGAGAGGTGTTTCTCGAGGGGACTCAAGCCGACGTGCCGTCCAGGAGCATCTGTGGGTTTGCCACCATGGATGATGCCCTGGAGTGGCTCAGGAAGGAGCTGGTGAGTACCCCCTGGTAGCTCTGTTGGGAGCACGGCCTCTGTGGGAGAAGAGCAAGGGACAGAGAAGGCAAGAGCTCTTAAACCATTATCCCAGGCCCCGCAGCAGGAGGGCTCCTGGGCTGCGGAGCTCAGCTTAACATCCCCAGGGCTAAAGAGAACGCCTGGGGAAAAGGGAGGGACTATGAGGATGCTGGGGAGGAGGAGAGAGCCCCTGCCATGGGCTGGATGCTCAGCGGTTCAATTTGTACCTGGCTTGGGTGTCACATCCATGGCCCAGGGGGGGTCAATTTTAAAGGTGGCACGAGGCTGGTTTGTTCTCCATCACCCTGCTTACTTCAGCCCTCGGCACCTCGAGCAGGGCTCATTCCCTGGCTTAGTGTCCCCGGAGTCCCAGCTGGTGTTTGGCATTGGCTTGTCCATGTACAAAGGAGCCGTTTCGACGCCAACATGCCCATTTCGGTGCCTACCTTTCTCCCTAACTCTGGTGTTTATAGGCCTTGATTGACATTGTCTTTGAGCGTGCGTGCGTGTGTGTGTGTGTGTGTGTGTGTGAGCTGTCTCTCTCTCTGCAGGGGGTCCCCCTGCCAGGAAGGGCTGGTTGCTTTACCCTTGCAGTGAGTCAGGGCGGATTCATGGCAACATGGTTCCTCCCTGAGCCATTCTGGTGCATCCGCAAGCATCACATCTCACATCTGGGGCTGGCCCAGTGCGTTCTGGGACTCCTGGAGCACCTGTTCCCCAGTGCCCTGTTGTAGGCATGAGGGCTTCACAGATTTCCAAGCGTGCGGCACTGCTTTGTGGGCTGGAGTTTGGGGGGCCAGCTGACCTGCGGCAGCTGTAAGGGTCATGGCTTCCTCTCCGTGCTAAGGGGAAGCCCCTGTAGCCAGCTGGACCCAAAGGAAACACCTCACTCCTGGGGTTGCAACCAACCGTTACAGTCAATGCTTGTGAAAGGTCTGGGCAGTTCGGATGTGCGGACGTGGGGGGGCTGCACATGTTCTGCCAGCTCAAGGTGTTCCGGGCACCATTTGTTGAAACGTTTCTTTGCTTAGTGTAGACACGGCCTGTGTGTGTGTGTGTCTGCGTCAGTGCAACTGTGTGTTTGTATGTTTGTCCCCAGCTCGGTCCACGAGTCTGTCAGTGCTCGCACACATCTGTCTTTCTGATTGTCTCCACATTTCAGTGTGTTTGTGCCTCTGTGTTTGTGTGTCTGTGTCTGTACCTCTCTGTGTGTCTCTGTCTCTGTCCAGATATCTCCGTGGGTGTCTGTCTCTGTCTATGCATCTCTGTATATTTGTGCATCCATCTGTATGTCTCTCTCAGTCCGTGCGTGTCTTTGTGTCTGTGTATCTCTATCTCTGTCCGTGTGTCTTTCTGTCCATCTGTTGCTGGGTGTCTACATGTCTGTGTGTGTTCGCATGTCTCGGGGTTTGTCTCTCCAGTGTGTCTCCATATCTCTGTTCAGGGTGTCTCTGTGTGTTGGCATGTCTTGGGGTTTCCTTTGGAGTGTGTCTTCATGTGTCCATGTCTCTATCTCTGTCCATGAGTCTGTGTGACTGCATGTCTCGGGGTTGTCTCTGGTGGTGTGTGTCTGTCTGTCTGTGTGTCTCTGTGTGACCGCATGTCTAAGGGTTTCCTTTGGCAGTGTGTCTCCATGTGTCCATGTCTCTATCTCTGTCCATGAGTCTGTGTGACTGCATGTCTCGGGGTTGTCCCAGGTGGAGTGTGTCTCTGTCTGTATGTCTCTGTGTGTTTGCATGTCTCAGTGTTGTCTCTGGTGGTGTGTCTCTGTTTGTCCATGTGTCTCTTGCATGTTCAAATGTCTCGGGGTTGTCTCTGGCAGTATGTGTCTCTGTGTGACTGCATGTCTCGGGGTTGTCTCTGGTGGAGTGTGTCTCTGTCCGTGTGTCTCTGTGTGACCACATGTCTCGGGGTTGTCTCTGGTGGAGTGTGTCTCTGTCCGTGTGTCTCTGTGTGACCACATGTCTCGGGGTTGTCTCTGGCGGTGTGTGTCTCTGTCTGTGTGTCTCTGTCTGTGTGTTCACATGTCTCGGGGTTGTTTCTGGCGGTGTGTGTCTCCATGTGTCCGTGTGTGTTTATCTGCATGTCTCCTTAGGACTGTCTACACAGCAAACCGCAACCTGCAGCAGCGACGCTCAGAGCCAGGCTACCGCACTAAATATAGCTGTGCAGATAGTGCAGCCTGGGCTGGAGCTTGGGCTCTTAATCCCACCCCTCCCTAGGCTTCAAAGCCTGAGCTCCAGCCCATGGCACAACGTCTCCACGGCTGCTCTTCGCATGGCGGCCCGACCCTTGCAGACCCAGACTCTGAGACGCGTTGCCGCAGGCTGCCACTCGACACACCTCCCGTGTCTGTACCTCTGCCTGTGTGTCTCCGCATGTCTGGGGCTCGGCACTGGGGCTGTGCTCCGGCTCAGTGACGGGGTGACCTCCACTCCGGCTGGGCCCCTAACGGCTCCCCTTTCCCTCCTCTGCGCAGCAGGAGATGCAGGCTGTGGATCACCAGCTGGCGCGGCAGCTGATGCGGCTGCGGGGGCAGATTCACCAGCTGAAGGTGGAGCAGGTGTGCCACCAGCACAAGGAGATGCTGGACAATGCCACCTTTGGCCTGGAGGGCTGTGAGGAGGACACAGACCTGCTCTGCAACATTCCTCCCAAGGCTGCCTTCTTGCTCTCCACGCCACTCAAGCACATTGGCGTCACTCGCATGAACATCAACTCCCGGCGCTTCTCCCTCTGCTGAGGGCCCTGGCCTCCTGCCCAGGGCTGCTTGGGCCGGGCACCTCTTCACGGCCCATCCACGGCAGGGAGCATTAGCAGGGCCCAGCCGCCGCGCCCCAAACCTGGCCCGTGTGCATGCGCATACCTAGAAGCTCAGGCTGAAGGCTCAGGTCCTGAGCGGGTGGGTCGGGTTATATACAGGCCAGCGTAGTGGTCTGCCCAGTTACGGCGGCCGAGGGAAGTGGTGAGTATACAGCGTATTCCCCCCTCCCCGATGACTGGTGTTGCAGGTCTGTAGGCTAGCAGGGCTGCCACCTCCCATCAGATGCTGCAGCCTGCGGCCTGACCCTCTCCTGCCATTCACAGCCACCTCTGGTCAGTCCCAGCAGCGTCCCACGCTGGGTACAGCAGCCAGCTAGAAACCAAACCTGACCGAACTGAGGCTGGGCTAACGCGCTGCTTGGATTGCCTGGCACCAGAGGTGCAGAGACCTGCCAAGTCAATGCAGCGCTGAGCCCCGCCGGCCCAGGTGGAGCTCAGCGCGGCCCCTTGAGGCACTGGAGCCCGTGACTGGTTTCAGGCCCCACAGCAGCCATGCTACCCCTTCTGGGCCTGCCTTGCAAAGACAGGTAGGTGTGCTCCGTGGAGCCAGTGCTGCCCACATACCCCACCCCCCAATGCCAGTTGCATAGCTCTGGCCAGGGGCCAGTCCCTCCTCAGCCAGCTCTGTCCTAGCTTAGGAAGCAGCGTCTGTAATGCACAGCGCCGTGCACTTATGTTAACCCCGGAGTCACACTTCCCTGAGCTGAAACGCTAGCGCTGCGGGGCCAGAGGTGCACAGGCTGCAGTGGCCGGTGCTTGCAGAGAGGGGGCAGGGTTTGGTGAGCAGCTCGGTGAATTCTCCCCAGCCTGCGAGTCTCGTGGCTCAGCTGGGTGGGGGAGAGGGGGAGATCTAAGGCGTCTTCTGTGATGCACGTCACGCTGCTGGGTCCCATTCGCTGCTGCAGAAAAAACAAGCAAAAAAAGTTTCTGTGCAGAAATAAAAGACGGCGTCTGCAAAGGTGTCCTTGTTTCCTTCTGTCTCTCACGCACAGTTCAGCCTGGCTCCATCCCCAGACACGTCTGATCAGGGACATACACACAGTCAGCTCCCTTCGACCTGCAGACGCATGTATGATCTGGGACACTGACAAACGGGGCCTCCTCGCTCAGACTCACGCACCCACCCACCCACAGACAGAAACACACAGGTCAGGTGGAAACACACAACGAGGCAGAACTGCCTCTGACCAGCCGTCTCTTCCAATTCGGGCTGCTCAGCCTATCCATCCTTGGTCGTGCTGGCAAGCGGTTTTGCGCCCTTGCCCGTCCCCCTTCAGCGTCGCTGGTCTGGGTAGCCTTCTAACGAGCGCTGAGAACATTGGGTTTGTCGCTCTCACTTCCGCTGGGTGTTGTTGTTTCCACTCGGTTTAGCTGAGGCCTCAGATGAGGCAGGCGCCCACTTCACAGTGAACCTATGAGCCGCCCTGCCTAACAGGTGCCTTTTCTCCTCTATGTGCAAATAGGCACGTTGGTTGTGCTCCATGTTTCACCTTCTTGCTGTCTCCTCGTGTGATCAGCCCTGAAGATATTTGCAGTTTTCCCCTGGAACTTTTTACAGGAGCGTCTGGAAATCTCCGCCGCGAGGGTAATTTTCAGGGGAACATTAGTTTTTACAATCACAATGAATAAAAAATGTGCACTCATCCAAGGATCTCAGAGCACTTTACAAATTCTATTCAAACCAGCTGAGATTGGTCAGTATCATTCTGCCTATTTTAGATATGGGGAAAATGAGGCACAGAGATAGGGCATGACTTGCTCCAAAGACACGCAGCAAACCAGTGACAGAGCTGGGAGGAGAATCTAGGAACTGGTCCTCTTCTCAAACCATTAAACTACCCTCTCTTCCCAGAGCCAGGAATTGAAACCAGGTGTCCTGACTCCAAGTTCCCCGCTCAAAACATAACAGCACATTACCTCTGTTAGAACCAAGAGCTCTGAGTTGCACTGAAGGATCCCATTAAGTGATTATTATACTCACAATATTCAACAGAAATAAAGGAAGATTTCCTGGACTGAATAATAATTAGACCCAGTTGAAATTTTTAATACAATAATTTTTTTTTAATTAAAATGTTGGGTTGTTCTTTTTAAATCTTTTGCACAAAAAATTGGTAATGTTAGTGACATTTTTAGTTTTATGGGAAAGCCTAGTTTTGACAGTTTTTCTCAAAATTGTTATCAGGAAATAAAAAAATGTTGCTCACCATTTTGCTAACCTTTTCAATAATGTTTTCCATTAAAAAAAAAATCAGGACAAGTTCTGAAAAAGTGGGTCCATTTCAAACCCTTCCAAAACAAAACAGGAAAACACACGGAAAACTTGCAATTTTTTTGCAAAACTACTGTTTCATTTTTTGACCTGCAATAAATAATAATAATGAATTGGCATCAGCTGTTTTTACAGCACCTTTTGTTCTGAAAGCTCTTAAAGCCCTTGCAACCAACCCATATCCAAGAGAAGAGCACTCCAACCACCACTGAATTGCAGCCATCTTTGGGGTGGGGCCAGGACTTCAGGCAGCAACATTACACAATACTTTAGGACAGGAAGTCAAGATCTTGTCACCCTTGCAGAGGAAATTAGGGCGGCAGAATGTTATTATATCAGCTGGAATCTGGCCAGAGCTCAATGTTAGCATCTCTACTGGGTAAGAGAGCTTAACTGTAGAGGTTTAAGCATTTGCTCTTGTCCTGTCTCTTGTGAGCATCTTAGATTTCCCTCCATCGCTTTGCACTGTGCTCTGCAGGGATTCTCTCCAGGGGCAGAGTCCCAACCCAGGATATCCTGAGAGCCTCATGCACAGTGCAGTTAATTCCAACACACCAAATTAGCTGCAGTTGAATTACCAGCCTGAGGAATGCCAGCTGCCAGAGCCTGCCGATGGCTCATTAGTGCTGTTACAAGTGTAGCTGGAAATGGCTCTGTGCTGGGCTTGGGCTATCTGCCCTATGCCCCGGCAACAACCCCCTCTTCAAACTGCTCTGCCACAGATTCAGCTTCCTGTCTTCCCCTCCCCCTGCCCAGCGCGGGCTGTTCATACCTGTGGCTTCACATTTGATCTAACAAGCCAAGACAATAGCTTTGCGGTTCCGCTGCTGTCTCCAGCAACTGAACGCGCAGGTCTGCTGGAGAGGGGCTGAAAGTGAAGCGTTATGACTCCGCTCCTCTTTGTCTGGATGGGAGAGAGAGAATCAAAGCCCTGGTTTTCTTCCAGAGCCTCTCTCACTCCAGCTTGGTTAATGGTGTTGCTGGAGGCTGGGCCTTACGTCACCGTGTCTTGCGGCAAGGCAGTGTGGTCCAGTGGCTAGGGCATTGGCCTGGGACTTTGCCGAGCTGTGTTCGCGTCATGCCTGGGACCCTGCGCAGGTCACTTCCCTCTGTTTCCGCCCCCGGCTCTCTGTCTATTTAGAGTGTAAGCACGTCAGGGCAGGGACCGTCACTTGCTAGGTGTATGTACAGCACCAAGCACAGTGGGGCCGCTGGGGCTACCATGAAAAAAAGGATCTGTGTGAGGAGTAGAGCTGCTGGGCTGAAATAAGAGGAACAAAGGCTCCACCTAAGGTTTAACGCCACCAGTTTAGCAAGTGTTAAAGGCTGCCCGGGCTTATCTACTCTGGCCTTTCAGAAGGCAAACACAACACTCCTTTAAATAGACAAACCCTTTCAGCACCCTCTATCTCTCCCTGGCCCAGTCAACACTAAGAAATTGGCTTCAGTTCTTCTGGAGTATTTCCCAGGCCCACTGGGCCGTCACTCAGCCCCGGGCTCAGGACTGTGACACGCTCAGATATGATGGGGACCATGGCAGGGGCAGCGAGTTGTATGGGTCTGTGGTGCCCAGGCTCCAGCAAATTCAGGGCCCAGGGGGTCCAGCTCAATGGATGTTCGGGGCCGGGTCTCTCCCCTCGCCCCCTCCCCCGAGTGTCCCTGCCTGCCCTGGGCCACGGGCGGCTGCCCCCTGCAGATCCACGCCTCGCCGGCCACTGCCAGCTACAAGGGTCGGTGCTGGGGCAGGCTGAGGCGGCTGCTGCACCTGCGGAGGGAGGCGGGGAGGAGGCGCATGGCAGCCCCCCCCCCCCCGGCAGGGAACTCCGAGGGGGGGGTCCTATCCTGGCTGGACCTCCAGAGCAGCAGCCTGGGGAGGCTTGGGTGAGTGTTGTGCCCAGGGAGGGCCCCCCTTCCCCTGGAGCTCGCTGCTGCTGGTGGGGAGAGGGATGGGGGGAGTCCTCCTCCCTGGCCCCCAACCCCAGGGCAGCCTGCCTGCTGCACCCCAAACTCTTCATCCCCGGCCCAGGCCCCTGCACTGCACCCCCTCCCACACCCCAACCCTCTCTCCCATCCCAGAGCCTGCAGCCAGCACCCAAACACCCTCCCAGAGCTGCACCCCAGCCCCCTGCCCCAGCCCAGAGCCTGCACCCAGCACCCAAACTCCGTCCCAGAGTCCACACCCCTCCCGCACCCATACTTCCTCCCAGAGCCTACATCCACCACCCAAGCCCCCTCCCAGAGCCTACATCCACCACCCAACCCCCCTTCTGCACACAGCACCCCAAACCCCCTCCCACAGCCCCTCCTGCACCCCCAAGCCCCTGTCCCATCCCAGAGCCTGCACCCAGCACCCAAACACCCTCCCAGAACTGCACCCCAGCCCCCTGCCCCAGCCCAGAGCCTGCACCCAGCACCCAAACTCCGTCCCAGAGTCCACACCCCTCCCGCACCCATACTTCCTCCCAGAGCCTACATCCACCACCCAACCCCCCTTCTGCACACAGCACCCCAAACCCCCTCCCGCAGCCCCTCCTGCACCCCCAAGCCCCTGTCCCAGCCCAGCGCCCACACCCAGCACCCAAACTCCCTCCCAGAGCCTGCACCCCAACCCCCCTCCTGCACCCCAATACCCACCCCAGCCCAGAGCCTGCACCCAGCACCCAAACTCTGTCTTAGAGCTCATACCCCTCCAGCACCCAAACTCCCTCCCAGAGCCTGCACCCCAAACTGCCTCCTGCACCCAAACTCCCTCCCAGAGCCTTAAGCAGGTGCAGGGGGGTGGGGGTGGGGGGTCGGGACTTGGACCTGTTCTGGGCACCACCAAAAATTATACAAACCTGCCTCCCCTGAACCACCGATAGGTTGCCAGTTGCTGCACAGACTGACCAGCTGCTAGTCATCCTGGTGACCAGGACCTGGTTTTCGGGGAGAGGGGCAGGAGGGGTGAAAAGGTTGGTTTTTTTTTTCTTGCTCCTCAGTTTGCCCTGCTGCGATGTGCAACATTTGAGCTTGTCACCCAATGAGAACACAAGTCAAAGTCCCCCTCCCCTTTCCTTCCCTCCCCTCCCCCCCACATTTTCTTAATACCCTCGCCCCAGCAGACCGGTGTAGAACAGCAGCAGGGCCCTGGAGCTGCTCGCCCCTCTCAGGGCTTCCCTGGGGTCCCTGGAGACACCTGTGCAAATGTCAGGCATGTGACAGCCAAGCAATGTGGGTTACGGTGCCACGCTGTACCAGCCGCTTTCATCTCTGGAGCCACTAGTCCAGGGCTGGCAGGAAACCCCTGAGTGTCTCATTAGCTCTGTTCATTTTGTGGTTATAGCAAGTGCTGAGAACAGACTTCTCAAGCTTGCTCATGATACACCAGAAGGCAGGAAATCAGGGAAAACAGCCACCAAGCGAGAACAAGCGCTCTTGCAATTCCCTGATGTGAAGGACCGTTTGGCTGCCCTCTAGGAGGTGAGAGCCTAGCTCTGGATGAGGCGGATGGAAATGATAATGTGACTGGGAAGGGAGTGGTTGCTCTCCGGCCATGGAAATCTAAGAGCTGCTGGTGTCCACCTCACTGCAAACAGGTAAGGGAAGGGCAGGGACCGTGGGCAGCCCTGGAATGGTGACCTGGGTTGGGAGTCAGGGATTGCCACCGTGCGGGGTGGCATGAGGGGTCTGCGCTGGCTCTTTCAGAGCCCCGGTTGGGGAGTAATGGGTTCTTTGTGGGAAGGATGACCCGCAAATCTATACCCACTTACCTCCTTGGAGGGAATGAAGTGAGCACTGCAGTGAGTCCGTCAAGGCTCTATCACCATGGCATCTGGGCAATACATCTGGGGATGGAGAGAGGAAGACTCTATCTCCTTGGCCTCTCTTGTTGGTCTCTCTCGGGGCACACTGTGTTGGTTTGGGGATGTTTGGACAGACAGACCCACGTTTTAGTCTGAGTAGCTCATGGACAGGCTCCCTCCAAAACAAAGCTTCTCCAAAGTGCCCCGTCTGCCCACATACTAGGAATGGCTAATTCAGAGGGGTTCCCCTCAGACAGCATACCAGCATCTGGTGACCCCGTTGCCACAAAAACCTTAACTTCCCGGGCCAAGCTAGAAGATGTGTCCTGAGCCAGCAGCCTTGAAACTGGACTGAAAATATGCTGGAGGGTCCATTTGCTGCTGGGTTGTTTTGTCCCTCGGAGCAGCTCTCTGAGATACCATAAGTCTTGAGAATCAGGGAAAATCCATCTCTGCAGTGAAGAGTCACTGAATTACTTCTGGATGGTATTGTTCAACTGCACTAGCTCTGATATGAACGTCTTTGGTGCAGACGCCATGGCAGGGCTGGCTTCTTGCCTCGCGTGGCTGCAGAAAGAGCTCTGTGTCCCATTCCCCTCTAAGATGCATCCTTCAGTACCTAATTAGAGCAGTATGACTCTTTGCTCTGCTAAAGCCACCCCAGGAGCCACAAGTAACCAGAGGTTGCAAAGGGCAGGGTGCTTGGAAGCCAGGTTTTGTTCCCTTTCTGTAAGAAATGGGAAGGATCAGAAATGGGTCGTTTGGCTGCTCTGAGCGTAAGGCCGTTTGGGCCATTGTCCGCCCTCCTTCCATCTTGCATTCTTCCCTGTGAACCAGAGCAGCTGGGCTATGTGTGTGCTGGTGCTGGTTTGACTGGCCTCATGAAACACAAGGGTCTCTCCTGTGGGCTGGTCAGCAGTGATTGGGCCGAGCGTTCGCTTTTGCGGTGAGTGGTGACATTGTTGGATACCGCGTGTTCTGTCTAAATTTAGCCCCTGTGGTCCCTGTTAAAACAAGACTGTTGCATCCTGCTCCAGCCAGGCATGTGGAGTCAGTGCTGTAAACTGAGGAGCTGGAGCCTGAGTGACGAACCCTGGAATATTTTCAGAGATGGGGGTGCCACTGTTCTTTTCACAACAGCTCTCCCCAACACACCCACCCACACGCCTCCCAAACTGCGGGGCACAAAACCGTGAGAGGAAAATATGCATGCACACACACACACAAACACGCACAAACACATACACAAAGCCAGACACAGACACACAAACAAAAGCACCCAAACACGCAGTCACTCAGACACAAACACACACAGAGAAAGTCTAGACAGATGCACAATGACACACAAACTGACAAACAGATACCAACATATGTAGGCAGACCGACACATTCAGTCACACAGCCAAGCACCCAGAGACACTGACATACATTCATCGACAAACCCATAGGGAGACACACAGACACAAACTCACACAAGCACACAGAGGCAAATAAGTGCAGACACACACGCGCCGACCAACACAAATGTTCAGTCACATAGACAAACACAGTCACCAAAGAGAGGCAAAAACAACTTCAGAGCCAAAATCCTCTTTGGCCTCAGATGTTGCTCAGATGATACCGCTTTTCGGTGGAAATTGTTTTGTGGCTTGAGCATGAACACCTCCTACCTCGCCCAGGATTCTTGTAGGAAGGAAAAAACACAACCCTGGCATCTTTTGCCTTTTGCTAATGCATCATATTTTAAATGTTCGATGTTATCTCCAGGCAATGGTATTTGGGACAGTTTGAGGTTTTTCTTCCACGAGGATGGAAATTTCTTTTTAATTTCTTTGTTTCCTTCTTGTTAATGGGAGACGCACGATGCTAAACTTCCCTGTCACATCAGCAGGCCATAGGATGCCATTTCAAATACAACAAGGCAGCACCTCGCACAATTCACTTTACCCCTCTTTGGAAGTGGCCTTGCCGAAAATAATCAGGCACTGGCCTTTCGGCTTCTTTAGGAAGCAAAGGTCTGAAAGCATTTTTCCTCAGGCAGGTCTACGCTACAACCGCTGCATCGGCGCAGCTGCATGGTAGCGCTTTGATGAAGATGCTTTAAGCCGACGGGAGAGAGTGAGCTTCTCCCGTCTGCTTAGTTACTCCACCTCCCGACATAGCGCTGTCTACCCAGGGGTTACGATCTGTAACTTGCTCACTCAAGGGGCTGGATTTTTCACACCCGTGAGACTTAGTTCTACTGAGGTAAGTGTGTAGTGTAGCCCTGGCCTTTGCAACCTTGGAAATGTGGGTCGTTTCTTCCTGGTCTTGGTGGCGAATGTCTTGTGGGTGTGGGAGATGCAGATTCGGGTTTAGCTGGAGGGGCTGACTACCAAAGGGAGGGTTTCTCCCCAGGGTTAAATAGGTGATCGTGAAAAAGAAACAAACCCCAGAGAGTGTTAAACAGCTGGGGAGTCAGGCCCTGCGTGGGCTCGAGCTTTGCAGGGGTTCGCAACCTTTTTCTTCTGCCCCCCCCACCGCACCCCACCCCCAACATGGCCCACCTGTGCCACAACAGCTGTTTTTCTGCATAACCAGTAGATTAAAAGCCAGAGCCGGCGGTAGGGGGTAGCAAGCAGGGTAATTGCTGGGGGCCCACACCACAGGAAACCCGTGAAGCTGCGTTGCTCGGGCTTTGGCCTCGTCCCGGGGAGGAGGGGCTCGGGCTTCCGCTTTCTGCCCTGGGCCCCAGCGAGTCTAACGAGGGCCCTGCGCTCTGGTTTATTTTGGGAGACCCCCTGAAACCTGCTCGCGGTCTCCCAGGGGGCCCCGGACCCCTGGCTGAGAACAACTGATCTCGAGCTCGAGACGGATTGTTCCCTCTAGCTCTCCCACCCCATCCGAACCCAGAACTCCCTCAGTCCTGTGCTGCTTGTGACAGAAGTCAGGGCAGTCACCCTAGGCTGTGACCTACATCCAGCCTGGGTTGAGCAGAGCATTTGTAGTTCATTTGGGGTCATGCCAGCGGGGCAGAGCCATGATACAACGACTGATGCAAGCTAGTCCTCCGGTGCTGGCCCACAGTTACCTAGAAACGCCTCCATGGCGTTCCGTTTTCACGTCTTCGGTATTTGTGATCTCACACCGGGGAGTTCTCCAGTCATTGCAGGAGACTTGCAGGGTAGACAGGACCTGAAATTCTAATATTACAGTCCCCCGAGCCAAATAAAAACTATTTGGAAGGGGAGAGTGAGGAAGCTTTCAGGCCTTTCTCTCTGAAGCAAAGAAAGGGAACAACAATCCCCAATATTTTTCCACTTTCTAGGTCTCCATTAAGAACCATCCCTTCTAAGTGCTGTTAGCATCTCTGAAACTTCCAAGCCAAGCAACAAAGGTTTTGCCAGCCCATCTTTGCTCTAACTTCTGTCCACCTCATTTGGGCAGGAGCATCCGCTTAGTTTCTGATAACACGGGTTTCTGTTTTAACCATACCTAGTTCACGTCCAGCTCACCAGCCAACAAGATCAAATGTAACGTTTAAAATCGATACAATAGGGCCCGTTGACAACACACTTCTCTGTTCATGAACAAGGGTGTGTGGGCACCTGCGTTCACATAACCTCGCAAAGATCTACACGCACACACACATCCTGCAATAAGAGCCACGTGGGCGACCTCTGTGCAGCCTAGGAGCCCCTTGACTTCCGTGGGGCTCTGCACAGGTACAAGGTTTCTGGTGTACAGACGCCGTTGCAGGATCAGGACCATGGACACAATCACACACAGTCATACTTACGCACACACACACATTCAGTCACCCAGATGTATAGGCCACATCCTCACAACAAAACCTACATTGCGGATGTGTTAAGGATACAACAGAAAGCAACGAACCCCTGGAAATTCACGGTTAGCTGAGCAATGCATCGTGTGCTTCCCAACACAAGGACACACATGGGGCCCGCTCCAATACCTGCGGAAGGCACTGACAAATCTCCCATTGACTCCAACACAGCAGGACCCAGCCCGGGGTGATGGTTCACAGGCCAGAATCGATAAAGTAAGAAGATGGGCTAACACAGGCCCTAGGTGTGGGCACTAAATGGACTCTCTGCTGATTCATTCTAATGCCGCACAGGGATATAGTCTAAGACGATTCAGAAGCGTTTGCAGAAGTACCTACGGAGGCCTCTCTCTCATGACCATGAGAAGTGCCGGGGGTGACTCAGTGAGAGCCACCGTTTCACCGATGCTTCCCAGCCCTCCGATGTGTCCTTGCATTCATCGGCTACTTGCCTTTATGGGAAGAAAATCTAAGCGAAAAGGAGTTCAGGGGAGCTGGCCGGTTCTCAAGAAGACAATATGAAACACAAAACTGCAAACTATCCCGCTGCAAAGGAAAGAGCGGAAGAATAGTAAGAGGCCAATATGGCTCCATCGGGAGTTCTCTAATGATCTGAAAATCAAAAAGGAATCCTACAAAAATTGGAAACATGGACAAATTGCTAAGGAGTTACAAAAGAATAGCATGAACATGCAGGGACAAAATCAGAAAGGCTAAGGCACAAAACGACTTTTACCTTGCAAGGGACATAAAAGGCAATAGGAAGAGGTTTTATAAATACATTGGGAGCAAGAGAAAGATGAAGAAAAGTGTAGGTCCTCTACTTAGTGGGGAAGGAGATCTAATAACTCGGCTGAGATGTTAAATGCCTATTTTGCTTCAGTCTTCACTAAAAAGTGTAATGGTGACTCAACACAATTAATATTAATAACAAGGGGAAAGGAGCACAAGCCAAAATAGGAAACAAACATGGTAAAGAATATTTAGATAAGTTAGATGTATTCAAGTCGGCAGGGCCTGATGAAACTCATCCTATGGTACTTAACAAACTAGCTGAAGCAATCTTGGAACCATTTGCCATTATCTTTGTGAACTCCTGGAGGATGGGTGAAGTCCCAGAGGACTGGAGAAGGCAAACATAGAACCTATCTTTTAAAAGGAGAACACAGAGGATCTGGGAATTATAGATCAGTCAGTTTAACTTTGATACTTGGAAAGGTACTGGAACAAATTATTCAAACAATCAATTCATAAGCACTCAGCGTTATAACAGAGTTATAAGAATAGCCAGCATGGATTTGTCCAGAACAAATCATGCCAAACCAGCCTAATTTCCTTCTTTGACAGGGTTACTGGCCTAGTGGATAGGGGTGGAGCAATAGACATGATCCATCTTGATTTTAGTAAGGCTTTTGACCCAGTCCCACATGACAATCTCATAAGCAAAGTAGACGAAATAAACATCAGGTGGCTGCACAACTGGTTGAAAGACCATACTCAAAGAGTAGCTATCAATGGTCCGTAGTCAAACTGGGCGGACATAGAATCATAGAATATCAGGGTTGGAAGGGACCTCAGGAGGTCATCTAGTCCAACCTCCTGCTATCTAGTGGAGTCTCATATGGGTCAGTCCTAGGTCCAATATTAGTCAATATTTTTATTAATGATTTGGATACTGGAGTAGGGAGTATGAGTATTAAATCTGCGTATGACACCAAGCTGGGAGGGGTTGCAAGCACTTTGGAGGACAGGATTAGCATTCAAAACGACCTTGACAAATTGGAGAATTGGCCTGAAATCAACAAGATTAAATTCAATAGTAACAAGTGCAAAGTACTTCACTTAGGAAGGAAAAATCAGCTACAACGTGGAGACTAACAGGCTAGGCGGTAGTACTGCTCAAAAGGATCTGGGAGTTATAGTGAATCACAAACTGAATATGAATCAACAATGTGATGCAGTTGTGAAAGAGGGTAATATCATTCTGGGTGTGAATTAACGGAAGAGTTGTATGTAAGACATGGGCGGTAATTATCCCTCTCCGCTGAGCAGTGGGGAGGCCTCGTCTGGAGTCCTGTGTGAAATTCACAGTGCCACACCATAAGGAAGATGGGGACAAACTGCAGAGAGTCTGGAAGAGAGCAACAAAAATGACAAAAGGTTAAGACAAATCTGACTTAGAAGGAAAGGATCAAAGGAAGGGCGTGTTTAGTCTTGAGAAAAGAAGACTGAGGGGGGATCTGCTACCAGTCTTCAGATATATTTTACAAAGAGGACTATGATCAGTTGTTCTGAAGGTAGTACAAGAAGGTAGGACAAGAAGTTATGGGCTTAATTGGCAGCCAGGGAGATTTAGGTTAGATATTAGGAAAAAACTTCCTAACTATAGGGGTAGTTGAGCTCTGGAATAGGCTTCCATGAGCAGTTGTGAAAACTCCATCACTGGAGATTTTTAAGAACAGGTTGGACAACCACCTGTCAGGGATGGTCTAGGTCAGGGATCAGCAACCTTTGGCACGCGGCCCATCAGGGAAATCCGCTGGCAGGCCGGGATGGTTTGTTTACCTGCAATGTTCACAGGTTTGGCTGATTGCAGCTCCCACTGGCTGCGGTTCGCCGTTCCAGTCCAGTGGGGGCTGCGGGAAGTGGTGGCCAGCACATCCCTCGGCCTGCACCGCTTCCCGCAGCCCCCATTGGCCTGGAACAGCGAACCACGGCCAGTGGGAGCTGCGATCGGCCGAACCTGTGGACGCTGCAGGTAAACAAACAGGCCCGGCCCGCGAGCGGATTTCCCTGACGGGCCGTGTGCCAAAGGTTGCCGATCCCTGGTCTAGGTTTACTAGGTCCTGCCTCGGCATGGGGGCTGGACTAGATGACTTCTTGTGATCCCTTCCAACCCGACATTTCGATGATTTTGTGATTTATACAAAAACAGGCTTTGCTCAGTGGCAAGTTTGATTGTTTCTCCCCACAAAGCAAATGTGGAGAATTTAAAAATGGACAAAACCCTTTGAAAAGAACCAGAAGAGAGGAAAAGATATGAGTAATATTTATTTCTGTCTCCATTATTGATTTAGTCGAACTTAGCTGACAGCTTGGAAAATCTCCTGCTTTCCCATGGATTCAGGTGGGAGTTGAACTCTCTCCATCATCAGTGGTCTTATCTCCAATGACATCAATGGAAAGACTCCAGTTAATTTCAATAGGCCTTGGATAGGGCCCCCGGCTGACAAGACAGCAGCTTCCCAGTTTTGTATTAATTATTCTTTTCCGTTCTATTTAACCCTTTATAGCTTGTTACCCTTCTCTGCAGCATAATTACATTGGGGTTGTAAAACTGGAGTTTTCACAGTCACAGAGTTTCAGGCCAGGAGGCACTAGTACACTGTCTTCTCTGTATTCCTGTATACCATGGGCCTTTAAACACCAGCCAGCCACTCTGCCACCAGAATCAGACCCAAGATATTACAGCCCTTAGGAGATCAAACTGCTGGGTGCCACAGGAGGGACCAAGGTGAACCAGTCCCCAAGGCTTCTGCCACAGCAGGAAATTGATTAAGTGAGCTATACCCAGATAATCCTGGCAAGCGACTCGTGCCCCATGCTGTAGAGGAGGATGGAAAAACCCCAAGGTCCCTGCCAATCTGACCTAGGGGGAAATTCCTTCTTGACCTTGAATATGATGATCGATTAGGCCCTGAGCGTGTGAGTAAAACCCTCCAGCTAAGCGCCCGAGAGAGAGAATTCTTAGTGCCGGTGTCCCATCTTGTTGGGGGGAGATTTTTAAGAGCACAAAAGACAAGAAGGTGTCTGGGTCCCATTGAAAGTTGCTGAGCGTTGGGTGCTTAACTGGTGTTTGTGCCTTTGAAAAGCCACCTCCTTGTGCCTGCCTGCTGCCTGCTTAAGCAGACATCAGCACCAGGGAGGGGAAAAGAACAATTACAAAGGAGCTCGGCGCCCCAGCTGCACCACTTTGTTTTAGGACAGATGCACTTGCTGATAACAGATCAAGGTTAGCATTTTCAGAAGCAGCCTCTGATTGTGAGTCCCCCAGCCGGAGACACCTGGGTCCTGGGGTTGAGTACACCCAGCTCCCATTGACGTCATTCCAGTTGTGGGTGCTGAATATCTGGCCCCAGGTGTCTCCGATTGGGTTCCCAAGAAAGGAAGCTTCCAACGTAAGTGGCCACTTTTGACAAATTGATCCGAACACACAGGGACCCAGAGCATAGCCTGGGAAAAACCAGTTCACAGGCCAGAGCCTCAGCTGGCGTCCATTGCAATGTGGCCAACTCTCACAATTTTATCTCCACTCGCGTGATATTTAGTGTTCTTAAAGTCCCAGGTTGGGAAATCCTGATACGGCATGAGGATCTCGGGTTTCATTAAAAACAAACAAACAAAAATGATAAGTTTCTAGTTCTCATGGTTGCAGAAAAAAGTCCCTAAAGGCTCAGAAACCCAAAAGGCAAAGAGAAAAACCTCATGATTTTAAGCCCATCTCATGCTATTTAGTGGCCCGATTCATGATTTTGGAATGCTCATGGTTGACGATATTGAAATTGGCTGTCAGTGGCGCTGCTCTGGCTGAAGCGCCCGCCCATCTGCTCCAGCCCGAAATACTTTGTCAACTTAAATAATGCCAAAGTGAAGTTAAAGGGAAACTCTCAATGGCAAAAGCCACATTTCAGTCTAAATACCCGCCCCCCAGCCCCCGCTATTACAAGTGAAGTCTAAGATTAGCACAAATGAAATATGCTAGAAAGAAAATAATTCTTTGGGCCTGATTTTTCATCCCAGTTGATGCAAATAGAAGGAACTATGCTGGTGTGAAGCCAGTTTGACTGAGTGGAGAATCAAGCTTCTCAGCTTGTTCCCTTTGTGCGTTTCACGCCATACCAAAGGGCAGGGGGACTCAGGGGCTGGTGTATTGCCTGCGACTGCTGTGAACTCATTCTTACACACTAGGGCTGTGTCTCCACTGCCACTTTCAGCGCTAAAATGTTGTCGTTCAGGGGGTGTGAAAAAACACTCCCCTGAGTGACAAAAGTTTTCCGGCACATCTTCACTGGCAACATTAAAGTGCTGCTGCAGCACCAGCTATTCCAGGAGGGGAATAGCTACCAGCGCTGGGAGGAAATCAAGGACCCGGAGCCAGGGCTAACCGATAGGTGCTCAGAGGAGGAATGGAAAACAAATGGTGAGTTGATGAGACAGTGAGATACAGGCAGGCTGTTCCGGGGGGCAGGAGGAGAGGCTCTCGTATCACTAGAGACAAGGTTATATGCCAGGTGCAGATGGTCACGCAAGGTGCAAGCACTCAGAGACAAAGGCTGCTCTCGTGGTTAGGGCACTAACCTAGGACTAGAGAGACACAGATTTGATTCCCTGCTCTGCCACAGAAGCCCTGTGTGACCTCTGGCAAGTCACTTAGTCTCTCTGGGCCATAGATCCCTATCCCCAGAGAACGTTCCCGGGCCATTGCCGACATGGGATTGGTGTGTCCCACTGGGCTCTCCCCTCGCAGCACCCATTCCATGCCCACCTGAAATGAACGAAGCTGACAGTCTCTATTAAAGGAGCCATCTCTCATCTTAGTTTCCGCGGTTGTCCGGCACCTATAAATTTGAAGCCTCAGCGACAGGCAAGGCCCCTCAGCACAAATTCCAAACCACTAGGGCCCAGCGCCTGTGAGTTCTGAGCTCTCTCACCCTTCACAGATTTCAAAGGGAGCCGGGGTGCTCGGCACCGTGCGGGGCAGACCGATGGCGAGGGAGGCAGAGGAGGGAGATGCCCTTAGCCAGGCTTTTCCGTGGCTGTGGGCTGACCTTTCCAGACTGACTCACTGGGTGGCGTTTCCCCCCTTCCCCCCCCCGATTTATGCTGTGATCAGCGTTTGTGGGAGGGCCAGGCTTTCCAGGTGGCTTGTGCGGCTAACGTGAAAAGGGCGCTTTCCGCTGGCAAGCCCCACGTTTGCCAGCCCGTCCCTGAAACCCCCGCCTGCTGTTTTGCACATACCACGTGTTTGTATGTATGTGCCACCCACACTCCTGGGTGTGCCGTTACAGGAGCACGTCAGCGTTCGTGGTCTCAAACGCCGGGCCCGGGTCCGTCTGTTTGCTGGGGCGATTCTGCCCGTTCGGCTGATTCTTTATGACGAGGAACCGGTCGTGCGCGTTGAAACCATTGAGAACGGTGGGTGCTCTGCACCTCTGAAAATCACGCCTCCGGGGTCTCAAGTTGCACTCCTGAAAACAGGAGCCATCCAAAAGTTGTGGCCCGGGCTGGAAACTTGTCCCAAAGGGCAGAAGGACTTGGAGTACATCTTGGGAACAAACAGTGCCCCCGCCAGTGCTTCAGCTAGTAACTCTCGTCCGTCCTTAGCGGATGGAGAAGCTGGAAATGGGAGCGAATGAAGTAGTGGGGTCGCCCCAGCAGAGAGACTGTGAAGCACACGCCGGGCCTGTGTGTCGTCCATCCTCTGCATGGATGCCGATGAGAGCAGCATGCAAAGATCAGGCCCCTGAGATGAGAGAGGGGATGAAGATGCAAATTCCCACGGTTGGGCACTCTAGCTGGTTCTCCTGGCTGGGGCAGCTTGTCTTGTTCTGTCTTCCCAGCTAGGGTGACCAGATTGTCCCGATTTTATAGGGACAGTCCCGATTTTTGGGTCTTTTTCTTAAATACGCTCCTGTTACCCCCCACCTCCTGATTTTTCACATTTGCTGTCTGGTCACCCTATTCCCAGGTCTTGTTCCTGGCATCAGGGACCTCTCTGGGGAATGGGCTTTTCAAGGGCTGAATGGCTGGAGTTCCTAAACTGCTCTCTGCGTCGGCGTTGCTCCTTTGAACGGCAGACAGTTACCTGGGGCTAATCTGCAGCTGCGCCACTTGGGGCTGTGATTTCTGTGCGATCTCCGGGGCTATGCAGGGTTAAACTAGGTCAGTGCTGGAGGGGGACAAAAGATGACCCTGGTGCTTTAGGTGACGGACTCTGTTCACCTTTGAGCCAATGTCTTTGCGTGGCGTTAAGGGCCCTGTTGTGCTGTATTTAGGCATAACACCAAGGACCTGCTTGCTTATGGTCATTAACGAGTCAGTCGTGTTGTTTGCATGATCAGGGGTGTTTCTTCCAATGTCCTGGCCAGATTCCAACATGGATAATTACGTTCGGCCTCCCTCAATTCCCCTCACAGTCCCAGCTCCATCACTTCCTGTCCTAAACTCTTGTGCAAACTTTGCTGTGGTCTGATAAATGGCGGCTGCGTTCCACCCTAGAGATGGCTGCGTTTCTGCGGTGGCAGGCGAAGCAGTGAATACGCACTTAATATCTCAAGCTGTGAAGTCTGTAAAGCACTTTACCTGGCTTGGGATGGGAGGTGCAGTTGAAGTGTAAGAGGATATTACCACTGATTAACTCCCCTCCACTCCTCAGATAGATCTAGCTAATTACTGTGAGTGTGAGTCTGGGGCACGCATGCAACCCACCAGTCAATGCTGTCCCTCTCTTTGCTCAATGCACAGAGGCTGAGAGTCTGTGCGGCCACCTGCCATAGAGGTTGTCTCTTTAGCTCAAGCTGTAAAGACTCACGCTTTTAGCCTTGGAGATCCTGGGTTTAATTCCCCAACCACGATGGCAGCTGTCACTCGTGTACAGACTCTCCCAGCCCTTTGCACATCCTGCAGGAGGGCTGGTCACAGTCATGCTCTGGAGAGCTTGAGAGACTGCTGCTCCGGGGGACATATATTGTGGCGTCGAAGGGGCCTGCGCCTTTAAGGGCTGAACTTCCCAGAAAGAGAGGCTGGGTGGGGCACTGGGAAGCTCTTGATATGCATAGGAGAGCTCTTGCAAGTACCTTAAGCACTGAGTGACAACTGAAGGCCACACATCAACCTAGAAAGGGAGGGGAGGCCCAGAGGCATAATTTGTTCCTTAAATTCCCCCTCCCATGCTATGCCTCAGCCCCACAACTGAGCCCTGTGCCTATGGAGGAGCCAACACCTAGTTCTTCCCTGCCCTCTGGGGTCTGATGCCACTGAGGCCTCGTTTAGAACTAGGGAGGAGACTGGATTCCAACCGGACTTGTTGCTTGTGGAGAGACTGTCGCCTGCATTCCAGGGACGTGCCCGTTTGCATTTGGTTTGTGCTGGGATGTTCAGGTCCCTCTGGGTGAGGAATGAAGACCCGGATTCTCCCTTTTCACAGCCTCTGGCTCTCGTCCCCCTCTTCCTGCAGGGACCATGGGCTGTTGCTGCAGTTCTGACTATGACGAAGATTGGATCGAGAACATTGACATCTGTGAGCGCTGCAATTACCCCATAGACCCGGCTAGTAAACCCCAGGTGAGGAGGATGAGAGCTCTCCTCTCATCACAGCATCGCGGTGGGGGCTTTTCATAGGGATCGTGCCCTTTTGGACTGGCATGGGTGGAGGAAATGGCCATACTTGAGGCTAAGACTTGCAGAAGCTCCACAGTGCTGAGTGTTTGGGATCCAGTATGCAAGGGTCTCGTATAGCTAAGGAGGAAGCTGTGAACTCAAAGCACAGAGAAACTCCTCACTCAGGCAGATGGAAGGGGAAGCCCTTGGTTACGCCCTGCTGGGGAGGAAGTGAAGCTGAGAGGACGGTGTGAGGGGGAGACTGGAAGAAACTGGGTGCGGGGGTGGGAGTTCCTTCTAGAAGAGAAAATTAGAGAAATCCCCTTCACTCTGGTCTCTTTTCTTCCCTCCAGAGGCTGATACACAATGGCTCCGAGGTGCGTGATCCTTTGGTGTCCTATGAAATTCCTTCTCCGCCCTGCTCTCCTATGCAAGGTTGGTACCCGCAGACCAGAATGCTACGGGAAGAGGGGCCTCCGGTGCTGGGGAAGCAGCCCGGACTCTGAGCCACCAGCGGGTTCTGTGCAAATGAGTCAGTCCCAGCTAGTGGAACGATAGCACATCGGTGGGAAAGGAAAAGTGCATGTTAGCGACGTGACTCCCAAAGGTGAAGTCTTTCCAATAACTCACCTATTGCCGTTCATAGAGACATCTTGGGACGGGACCCTCTCTCGCCCTGCACCTTGTGCCATTGCTCACCTCCGTGCAAAAGGAGGGTAGAATTTTTACTCCCACTTTCCACGGGTGTAACAGACAATGCAAGGCGTAGAGCAGGGGAGAGTCAAGCCCGTCATCTTCCTCATTCTCTTTGCTTTTCTTCCCCTCTCAGTCCTCCCTCTAGCTTGTGTGGATCTAAACTGAGTGCTCCTGGACGGTACCTGAGCAACGGCCCGTGGGGCACAGAGGCCTCTCTTGTGCACACAGCCCCAGTGCAAGTTTCACCCCCTCCTCGAGCAGGTTGAAAATGTTCCAGCGGAAGCGTCCGCCCTCGGCAAACGCTGATTTGTACAAAATCAAACCCTTTCACGGGAACGGGTCCATTTCATCTACCTTTTTTTGTGGGAAATGATCACATTCATAATAGAATAGAACGTAACCGTGAAAAGGATCAGTGCCAAAATGGAATGCTTCCCTAAGGCTGAAATGGAAGATTTGTGGAATATTTTGTTTCATGGAAAATGCTGGGCTTTTCAACTTTTCCTCCTGATTCAGGGCAGAACCCGATTTCGAATTCTCAGCATTTCCCATAGGACAGAAATTCTGAATTCCCCCCAGTTCTGCCCCTGAGGGGCCACCACTCGGGCTCTAGCCTTTACAACCATTCCACTTTCAGCTCTCTGCGGAGACTTCCAATGAGCGCTCATTGGACGCTGGGTTGAGCCCTGTCGAACTCATCTCATGTAAGCCACCAAACAGCCATCAGGTGGCAATAGCTCATTGATAGGAGCTGGGGCCAAACTAGCCCCCTGGAGGTGAAAGGCTCCACGGGCCACTGTCAGGCCCCTGATGCACCTCACCTCTGTCCAGCCACCTCTAAAGAGAGCTCTTGCTTTTCTTTCCAGATAAACTAGTGGTCGCTTTGTATGACTATGAACCAACTCACGATGGTGACCTGGGGCTCCAGAAGGGGGAGACGCTCCGACTTCTGGAGGAGTAAGTCTGTTGCCTTTTCCCCACTCACACTAAGCCACGTAGAGCATGTTCTCTCCAGCCAGCCTTGCGGGCTCATGGGCCGGTCCGTGCTGCCGGGCAAGCACCTGCCAGGGAGGGGTCCTGCTGCCAGCCCATTGCCTGCAGTTTCCTGGTGGGACCCCAGAACTGGAGGCAGGCAGGGCCCTCGGTGCCCTGCACTCCTGCCTCGGGGAGGGAGAGGGGGATGTGGCTGCATCTAGCAATAAGCTACAAGTGAGAGGGAAGCGCCCATTGGGCACGAAGGTAAGAAGTGGCGGGAGGGACGACCCTCAAATGAGCCAGCATCACCAGGCAGTCTGCCACCTTCCCAGCCAGCTGGGAGCATCTTCCCCCTGCAGTCTGAGGCCCCACTGGCCTCTTTCCACCCAGACCTCTGTGTCCGCGGATCCGCCCCTCCCCAGCAGGACTGGGGGGCTGATGTTGGCCTTTCTTCTGGTCTCGTTTCAGGAGCGGGGAGTGGTGGAAGGCCCAGTCGCTCACCACTGGCCAGGAAGGGTACATTCCCTATAACTTCGTCGCCAGGGTGAACAGCCTGGAGCCAGAACCGTGAGTGGATGTGTCGTCTGGGTTCAGTATTCTGCCCCCAGCCCGTCCCCCCACCCGAGGGAAGTCTCAGCCCTGGCCATATTTGCCCTGAGCCTGGCTGCAGGGCTAGGAAACATGCCCCGTGTCCTGGGGGGGAGGGGACTGGGCTATGTGAGCTCCAATGGATCTCTGATTCCTGTCCTCCGCGGGAGCACAGCGAGGCATCTCTGGTTGGGTCTTTGCTGGCAGAGGGGTGGGCAGCGGGGTAGGGAAGCACGAGCCTGTGTGGCACTAATTCTGTCTTGGTCCATGCAGCTGGTTCTTCAAAAACCTCAGCCGGAAGGACGCTGAGCGACAGCTCCTGGCCTCCGGGAACACGCATGGCTCCTTCCTAATCCGGGAGAGCGAATCCACCAAAGGTAACTTGCAGCCAGTGAGTGGAGGACCAGGGCGGATGCCCATGTCTGGCACCTCTGAGCCTGCCTCCTGCCTGGTGCTCTGAATGCACCGTGTTAATGCCGTCTGCTACTCTACGGGCAATCCAATTCTTTAGTAGCCTGATTGTACCACTAGGGCCACCGTCAGCGTGAGCTTCCCCATAGCAGTGCCCTGACAGTGCCAGCTGGGCGTCTGGCAGTGGGTTTCCTCCCAGCAAACCAGGAACTGTACCACACTTCTTCCTATAGGGGTGTGTGTGCACGTTTGCACACGTGGGCTGTGTGTGGGGATGCTCCCCTCCTCCTGGCATTCAGCTGCTCAGGTTAAAAAGCAGAGGGGCAGATACTTGCCATTCTGCACTGTCTTACCCTGGCTATAGGGATGGTGCAAACAGCCCAGAGCACAAGACTGTCTTGTGCCAGTTGTGGTGCTGTGGTGACGGCCGTGGGAGCAGGATTTGGCCTTCTATTGGCCAGCATTCCCCGGCATCTCTCCAATAGACTCAGCATTGGCCTTAAGAGAAGCCACCTCTTATGGCATGTTGGCGCACCTCTTCCGGTGCCTGGCACGGTCCAGCTCTGCTCCGGGAGTCCCCTGGGGGAGGGTGGGCTGGGAGCAGGAACTGTGGGGCAGGAGTCTTCAAGGTGAGAAAAGGAGACCAAGCCTGCAGTGGCCTCATTCCTTGTTTCATGTTGGCCTCGCTAGGTTCCTTCTCCCTGTCAGTGAGGGACTTCGACCAAAACCAAGGCGAGATGGTGAAGCACTACAAGATCCGGAACATGGACAATGGGGGGTATTACATCTCCCCTCGCATCACCTTCAGCAGCCTGCATGACCTGGTGGAGCATTACACACGTAAGCCCCGGGCGCTGCCAGGAGAGGTCACAGCAACCCAAGGGAGGGAGGGCACTGAAACTTCCACTTATCACCGCGGGAACCACTGCGGTTCCACCTCCCATGGACACGTACAACAGCTCTCGGACCCCGTGCCCCACAGCGCCTCCTGCAGGGAGAAGCTGGCACGGGGGGAACTGTGCAGTCTGTCGCTGAGGCTGAGTTGTGTTTCGTCTCCTCTCGTGAAGGCGAATGAGCTTTCGCTCTGGACAACTGGATCTGCAAAAGCTGGTAGCGAGTCGCTGACAGCACAAGCCGCACTTGTAGTGCCTGGCCATGGCTGCACTCCCTCCCCCCGTCCTGCATGCGCCCCCTTTGCTCTTCCATGCAGCCTCATATTTACCCCTTGATTTGCCTCCCCGCCCTGCAGGCAATATAGATGGGTTATGCACCCGCCTGGGCAAGCCCTGCCAGAACCAGAAGCCGCAGAAGCCCTGGTGGCAGGACGAATGGGAGGTGCCTCGGGAGACGCTCAAGCTGGTGGAAAAGCTGGGAGCGGGGCAGTTCGGAGAGGTCTGGATGGGTGAGTAAAGCAGCAGCCATGACACCGGCCAAGAGGTGGGTGATGCTGACAGACAGGCCAGTCACTGGGTGTGGGGTGGCACTGGTGGGCTTGGCTTCCAGGCATGGCCAGGGGAATGTCTGGTTATGTGCAGAATCCCTCTCCAGCTGGCTTTTAGGAATGGCCCTGACAGGCTCCCAAAAGCTGCCTGCAGACGTCTTCAGCCAAGGGCTGGAGGAAGGGTCCCGGGGTGCAGCGAGAGGACAGCAGGAACCCCAGCCTCCAAACAACGAGGTCACATTGTGAATAAACATGGATCTCAGCTGCATTTAGGGGATGGGTTTAATACTGTGACTGACTAGTGTGCATGAGCACTGCTGCCCTTTGCTGGATGGAAACAAAACTCATTGGTTGTGAGTCATAGGCCCTATACTGCCACTAGGGAATGGAGAGTCTCCTGCAGCTCGAGCAGGCTTGTGCTTTTGGTGCAGAGGGATCAGGGTTCCATCCTTGCTGGTGCCCAGGGGGTGCAGAATAGTGACCGCTGAGGCATTCCTTAGTGGCCCTGGGTTTATTACAGTATATTTAGCAATACCAAGGAGAGGCCCGGAGCGGAGGCCCTCTGCTTGGCTCTCTGCCCCCTTGCCTTCCGCTGTCACTCTCGCCTGCATCCGACTGGCACTGTGGTTGCAGTTCCTCAGGGCACCTGATTGCTGACTCAGCTCCTCTCCTTGTATCTGCGTCCTGGGAGGAAGTTCTCCCCAGGGCTGTGGCCAGCGGGAGAAGGGAGAGGAGGTGAGGGGGTTAGACTTGTTCCAGGACCGTCTTCAGGCATTTGTCTTCCGGGGTGGGGTGGGGTGCAAGGCAGGAACTGAACAAAGACCCTGGGGAGGGGCAGGCTTGCGACCCCAGCCAGGGCAGTGATCATAGAATCATAGAATCATAGAATTCAAGATCAGAAGGGACCATTATGATCATCTAGTCTGACCTCCTGCAAGATGCAGGCCGACCCCAAATATGGCGGTCAGCTGAACCCGAGCATGCGGGCAAGACTCTCCAGCCAAACCCTCTGGAAAAGGTTACATCATACCAGGCACATAATTGACCTCCATAAACTTATCTAGCTTAATCTTAAAGTCATGGTAGACTGTTCCAGTATTGCACTCTGATGGTTAGGAACCTTCAAGCCTGAATTTCCTGACTGACAGTTTATATCACATTAGCACTGAGCTGAAATAATTCTTCTCCTTCCTGGTATTTATCCCTCTGATATATTTAAAGAGTGTAATCATATCTCCTCTCATCCTTCTTTTGGTTAAGGAAAACAACTCAAGTCTCCTTTCATGGCCTTCCATTCCTCGGATCATTCTAGTGGCCCTTCTTTGAACCTGTTCTAGTTTGAATTCATCCTTCTTAAACATGGGAGACCAAAACTGCACACAATACTCCAAATGAGGTCTCTCATAGTCATCTTGCGATCAACCAGGACTCCTAGGTCCTTCTCCTCCTCATAACTAAAGTTCTTGTTAGACATCCCTAAATGCATAACCTTACACTTCTCACTATTGAATTTCATCCTGTTACTAATACTCCAGTTTACAAGGTCAACCAAATCTCCCTGGAGAATATCGATCCTCTTCCGAATTGACAATACCCCCAACTTGGTGTCATCCATAAACTTTATCAGCCCACTCCTACTCTTGGTTCCCAGGTCAGCAATAAATAGATTGAATAAATTCCAACGGACAGTTCCCCTTCAATACTACCCTCTGCAGTCTCCTTTAACCAGCTCCTTATCCACCTCTGGATTTTGATCTCCATCTTTTCCAGTTTAACCAGTAATTCTTCATGGAAATCCAGATATATGAGATCCACGCATTTCCCTTGTCTAAAAATCTGTTACTCTCTCAAAGAAGGAGATCAAGTTGGTTTGGCATCTACCTTCGTAAATCCATGCTGTAATCTATCCCAGTTGCCATCGGCCTCATGCTCGGAACCATTCTCTCTTTTAAGATTTTTCCATGACTTTGCATACTAGAGATTAGACTAACAGGCCCTATAATCCCGGGTCACTTTTTTCCCCTTCTTGAATATAGGAACTACATTAGCTAATCTCCAGTCAGTCGTACCCCCTAATTTAGGATTTATTAAAGATTATCGCTAACGGGCTAGCAATATCCAATATTCTAGGATGAAGATTATCCGGCCCCCGATTTACTTCCGTTAAGCTGATGGCTTCTACCTCAGCTACCTCTATCACTATTCCTTAGCCCTTCATTAGCCTCATTAAAGACCGAGGCAAAGTATTCGTTCAGATATTGTGCCATTCCAAGATTATCCCTAATCTCCACTCCATTTAAAGTTTTAAGCGGTTTTAAGCGGTGATGATGGGTGCTGGACGGTTAGCGGGACTCTGCCAGGCAGGCTGTGGTTGAAAGGAGCAGCTGGGTTTAGTGGAAGTGTGGACTCTGCCCTACACAGCATAGGATGGCGTGGGGAAGGGAGGCTCAGGGGCCTGGTAGGAGGATACTCCTAGGTCGCTGGTCCTACTCCAGCCCGGGTGTGTAGGGATCCAGCGTCATTCCCGTCGGATGGCTCTTTGCTGCCCCATGTGAGATGAGTTGGGCAGGGTCTCAGGCCAGTTGTCTATGTTACAAAAGCCCCCCCGGCCCTTGGCTAATTGCGCTGTTGGGCCTGGCTCCCCGGTGCCTCATGCTGTCATTTACACCCGGGCACGGTGCAGCGGGATTGGAACAGTGGGGCTGGACCCCCACGCTGCACCGGCCTGTGGGATAGGCTGAGGCCCATGGGCAGGGGACCGGTAGAAGCCGTCCCTTCCCTGCCCGCCTCTGGGGCTGTGCCAGTCCTGTGGGTAAATAGAGGCTGCCAGTGCCTCCCAGGGACAAAGCCAGCCCTGATTCACAAGCCCAGCTCCCAAATTCAGTGCAGGGATCTTCCCGCTCCCGCCAGGGCGAAGGGCTGGCCCAGGGTGAAAAAAGGCAGAAACAGACCTCGGGGCTCAGTGGCACAAGGCGGAGGAGACTTGCCCAGAGACTGGGTCCCAGGCCCAGCCCAGGTGTCTGTTCCCCTTTCCTTTGGCTTCTCACTCACAGCCGAGGCTGCACTGGCCAGAGGCCCTGCTGTGTCCTGTCCCACACAGCATGTGGGATGCAAAGGGGAGGGCCGGCACAGGGCCGGCTCAGGGATGTGTTTCACCCGGCCCTGCCCATCACCAGGCCATTGGTGCCATGGAGGGAGGTGGCCACAGTTCCCTCCTTGTGGCTAGGTTCCCCCCCCACACACACACACACTCTACTTGCCCTGCCTGCTGCTTTACTTTCGGCTCGCCCCAGACCCCGGCTACCAAGAAGAGGAAGGGAGGGGTGGTGCCATTATCACTGGCCAGCAAGGCAGGCCAGGCCTGCTTCCTTCTTCTCTCACCCCGGGTGCTCTGGCCCAGCGCCTGCAACCCCCACCCCAGTGCACAGCTGCAAATCTCGGCTCTTGTGAGGCTGCACTAGTGAAAAGGGCCCGTTGGCCTCGGTGCTCCTGTGGCGGGCAGGGTGGCTGGCACTCCAGGTGGTGTGTGCCGGGGGGCATGACCCCAGGGGTCCGTCTGGCTAACACTCCAGGGGGAGCAATCCCAGTGGAAAGCCACGTCAGTCGTGCTCCAGGGACTTCAGCTTTCAAGGGAAATTCAACGTGGTCCAGGGATTTCTAGGTAAACAGCGGCCAGCGCTGCCCAGGCAGTGGAGCTTCCTGTCTGAGGGCATTTCTCATCCAGCGTCCAAGGGCTGCCAAGCGAATAATCCAGGACAGCACACGGCAGCACAGAGCCACATGGGAGCTGGACCTCAAAGCACCTGAGTTCCGGCGTCAGTCCGGAGCTCATGCCCTGGATCTGCTCAGCACTTCCTAGCTTCTTTCCTCTCCTCTCCAGGGACCTTCCCCTGAGGCCTGTTGTATTGCCTTGGTGAAAAGGAGGTTCAATGTCCCCCCAGCCTCTTCCCCCTCCACTCCTGCCCTGGCCTCATGCGCTGGTGCCCAGAACCCCTGGTGGAGACAGGCCTGAGTCCCAGTGCTCGGACAGAGAACCCAGCTTCCTTTGGGTTTGGGCTGCCCGGTCCCAGGCAGGGGGTGGAGAGCGGGTGCATACAGGGCCTGGCTCTATGTTCTGGGCATGTGGAGCCCCGCCTGGCGTAGGAGCTGTTGGCAGTTTTGTGCCGCGCTGATAAGAATCGCGCGCACCAGAAAGGCCCTTGTTGTGGCTGTCGTTCTGGTATCCGGGCCCAGCTGCTGCTCCGAGGGCTTGTGTCTCTGAGCTGCGCTGTGACAAAAAGAGCCAATCGTGAAACCGCCCG
This sequence comes from Mauremys reevesii, assembly GCF_016161935.1. Classification (NCBI taxonomy): domain Eukaryota; kingdom Metazoa; phylum Chordata; order Testudines; family Geoemydidae; genus Mauremys; species Mauremys reevesii. Next base: position 17,319,285 of record NC_052645.1, read on the forward strand.
GTGGTGCAGCAGCCGGAGGGAGAGCAGGAGGGCGCAGTCTCCTGTCTCACCCTGGCACCTTGCGGCGGGGGCTTCCTTCAGACACCTAGGGCAGGCCTGGTGCCTGAGCTTGTCTGTCCCTCCCCGTGCCAGCGAGGAACACCCTGGAAGGCTCTAAGCTCCCTGCTGTGGCTGCTGTCCTCTCCCCTGGCCGGAAGGGAGGGGTTGCCCTGGTGCAGGGCGGCAGGGGGTCCTCTCACAGCACCATAACCCATGGATTGAGCCTGCCATTGCAATGGGCACAAGCTCCTCTCTCTCGAGGGCCCTCCCCACTCTGAGTACCCTTGACCGTTGGTTCAGACAGTGGCATGGGCCCTGCTGGGCTGCCCTGCCCCGTGTGCTCCATTGCTGCAGCCTGGCCCAGGAGGGCTTTGCAGGATGGGGGTGAGGACTGAGGACAGAGATGGCTGTTGGGAACGGAGGAGAGGGGGAGAGGTGGGGTCAGCACCCCACTAACTATCCCAGGCCAGGAGCTTGTGGCTCTGAAGTGCAGGGTGTCAAAGGTCAGGCCCCAGCGGGTTCCTCTCTCTTGTTGACCAAGAACCATGAGTAACCCCCCTGCCCCCAGCTCGAAATGTGACTAGAGATTCCCCCCCCAAGGGAGTAAGTGCAGATCGCGAAGCTGCATGTCCCACACACAGTGCCCTATGGGCGCCGGCTGCAACAGCCGCTTTGTACCTGCCGTCTCCTCTCTCTGGGCATAGACTGGAGGGGCTGCCTGGTCTTTGCATCTCCAGCGCCCCCCACTCACTGCTCTGTGGGACCCCAGCTGTGTGAGCTCCCTTGGGGGAGGGCAAGTCAGTGGCGTCACACCAGAGATGGCTTGGCCCCAAGTCCCTGCTGTTGTGAGCTCCCTCCCAGCAGTGCCAGCTGGCAGGGCCGCCCTGGAGGGGGGGGGGAAGTGGGGCAATTTGCCCCAGGCCCCCACAAGAGTTTTTCGGGGCCCCTGGAGCAGGGTCTTTCACTCGCTCTGGTGGCCCCAGAAAACTCTCGTGGGGCCTGGGCCCCCGGAGCTTCTCCCACTCCAGGTCTTTGGCAGCAATTTGGCGGTGGGGGCCCCCCGCCACCGAAGACCCCAGGCCCCCTGAATCCTCTGGGTGGCCCTGCCGGCTGGTCCCCAGGCTGACAGTGTAGTGGCAGGAGGATGGTGCTAGCCACTCACTGCGGTAACACGGGCCGCCTCTCCCTCCTTGCCCCCTGCCCCGTCTCTCTGCAGGTTACTATAACGGTCACACCAAAGTGGCCATTAAGAATCTGAAGCAGGGCAGCATGTCCCCCAGCGCCTTCCTGGCAGAAGCCAACCTCATGAAGAGCCTGCAGCACCCCAAGCTGGTGCGGCTCTACGCCGTGGTGACTCAGGAGCCCATCTACATCATCACGGAGTACATGGAGAAAGGTGAGCCCGCCGGGAGCGGCCCTGCCATCCCGAGCCGCGCACTCCCCAGGGGACTTGCGGGGTGGGGAGCCAGGCCCAGCCTGGCCTGCTGAGGAGCTGCCAGCAGTTTGGGGAGATCCACCAGCTGGTCCCCCTGCAGCTCCCTGCTACCCTCCTGCTTTGTGCAGAGACCTTCAGCTGTGGAGCATCTGAAGCAAGAACCGGCAGGGAGCCCAGAACAGAGAATACGGCCTGAGGGAGGCCGGTAAAGCCCTACAGGCTCATCCAGAGGCTTCCATCCCTTCCTCCAGGCTTGTGCTCAGCTTGGGGGTGCCTACGGCTCTTGCTCGATTCCCAGTGCCCCCACCCCACCCCCAGACAGTGCTCTACTGAGAGACTGAGTAGGGCAGAAGTGTGGTCCAGCTGTTAGAACAGTGACACAGGAGCCAGGATGCATGGGTTCTGTTTCCAGCCCTGCCACTTACTCACTGTGTGACCTTGGGTGAGTCACTCCAATGCCCTGTGCCTCGGTTTCCCCAGCCTTAGCATGGGGATGAATGCAGCCAGCTGGTGGTTACAGGGTTTGGCGCTTATCCACTGGCTGTTTGCAGAGCACTGCGTGGTGGAAGTGGTCCCAAGAGGGGCACTGTTACTGCAAAGCCTTTCAAATGCCCTGTCCTGTTTTTTCCCCTGGAACTGGGCCTGAGGAACAGCTCCATCTGAACTCCCAAGTCCCTTGGAGAGCTGACCCTGAGCCTGACATTCCCCTGCCTCATTACTAACGAGACAGGAAACCACCCTGGGCTCGTGGCGCTGGGGCTATTCTAGTCCCTCTGGCAGGCGCTGCCTATTGTCTCACGCAGTCTTTCATTTCCTTCGCCTGCTCTGAGAGCCAAGAGCAGTGGGTTCGGGTCACAACCTCCATTATCCAGAGGGTGTGACAGTGAACCTGGACTAACTAATCCTGGCAGAGGAGGAGGGAGGCCGGCTGGATGGGATAGGGAGAGACAAGACCTACAGACAGCTCTCCCTTTCCTGCCTGCCGCCACTCCGTGCCGAGCTTCAGCAGAACTGGGAGCTTCCTGGCAAGAACTAAAATGATCAGGGGTTTGGAACAGGTCCCATATGAGAAGAGATTAAAGAGGCTCGGACTTTTCAGCTTGGAAAAGAGAAGACTAAGGTGGGATATGATAGAGGTCTATAAAATCATGAGTGGTGTGGAGAAAGTGAATAAGGAAAAGATATTTACTTGTTCCCATCATATAAGAACTAGGGGCCACCAAATGAAATTAATGGGCAGCAGGTTTAAAACAAGTAAAAGGAAGTTCTTCTTCACGCAGCGCACAGTCAACCTATGGAACTCCTTGCCTAAGGAGGTTGTGAAGGCTAGGACTATAACAGGGTTTAAAAGAGAACTGGATAAATTCATGGAGGTTAAGTCCATTAATGGCTGTTAGCCAGGCTGGGTAAGGAATGGCGTCCCTAGCCTCTGTTTGTCAGAGGGTGGAGATGGATGGCAGGAGAGAGATCACTTGATCATTACCTGTTAGGTTCACTCCCTCTGGGACACCTGGCATTGGCCACTGTTGGAAGACAGATACTGGGCTGGATGGACCTTTGGCCTGACCCAGTCTGGCCGTTCTTATGTTCTTAAGAGTGTCGTAGAAGGCAGGAGTCCAGTTCAGAGGGCTGCTAAGCAAGAGTCACAAGGGGCAAATCCCGAGGGTGCAGCATGGCCCTTCTCTGTCTCGCCGGCTCCATGGCAGAGTCGCGCTCCCTTCCTCTGAGAGTTGGCGGCTCTGCCAGAGGAAACACGCCTGCCTGTTGTGTTTGGCTGCTGAGCAGAAAGGCTGATGGGACCCAGGCTGCCCAGCCAGCTCCAGGGTTGTTCAGGTCTAGTTTTAGACCTGGGTCCTGTTGCTGAAGAAGTTTGCAAGGAGCTGATTTCTCAGCCTGAGCCTCCCATGGGACGATGGGGGCTCATAGGGGTCTTTGGGGAATGTTTCTCAGAGGGTCCCAGGTCTGGCGTTACGGGGGCGGTTCACACTGCATGTTGCCTGCGTGTGTGAATTGATGGTGGAGCAGTTGTGGGGGAGGAGGGGTTATATGGGGCAAGCTCATGGCTTCAGAGGGAAATCACATGATGGCAAACCAGCAAAGGGAGCAGTAACCTCCTTCCCCACCCCGTGAACCCAACCCAGCCTGGTCCCGCACTGGCTCATTGGTCATCCAACCGGGCCAGGTGGGGTTTTAGCAAATCAGTCCCTGCTCCTGTCTGAACCACCCAGGCCATATGGAGGCCTTGGATCTGCTCGCACCTTTGAGAAGCCCTGCCCTGATGGGCGGAGACTGTCCGGTGCTGGGTCTGAGGGCGGCCGAGCTGGTTCCCAAGAGGGCTGCCCTCAGGGCGGGGTTGGCATTGACTGGGACTGGTCCTCTTGCAGGGAGCCTGGTGGATTTTCTCAAGACCCCCGAAGGAATCGGACTCACCATTAACAAATTGCTGGATATGGCAGCGCAGGTGAGGAGGGGAAGTGCCGGGAGATGGGAGCTGGGTAGGGCTGATGCCAGGCTAGGGACGAGCTGGCAGAGTCTGTCTCCAGGGGCACGGGGGGGGGGGGTAATTTTCCCTAGGGTTTTGTGCTCAAGTGATGGGAGCAGGTCTCAGCCTGATACCCTGGGAATGGATGGGCCCATCCAATCAGAACCCTGCATTTTGACACACTTCACCATGACTGAAAGGTTGAGGGCTGGACAGTGCGGGGGCTGCATGTCAGGATGGAGGGACATCGGCAGAGCTGTGGGGTGGGGGCAGGTCAGAACCGAGGGGCATGGGCAGCACTGGGGTGGAAGGAGTTTGTCCAGCACCTGCCTGCCCTGCACCTGGCGCTAGCCCCAGCGGCCATCACTCCCTCATGTTTACTGTCTGTAACCCCCCATATCCAATGGAGTAGGAATCTCCCCTCTGCGTCTTTCCTTCTCCTCTGCACCCCACGCCCGATTCTGGCCACCACACGCCCCTGCAGCCCCCTGGCCCTGAGATCTGCAGGATACGCTTGACTAGCTGAGGGGAGAGCAACCAGTGTGGGGGTGGAACTGAGATAGCAGGAGCAGAGCCTCAGTCTCCCCTGCGCCCCTGCCATGTGTAACGGCCCCCCCTGTGCCCTGCCTCCCCAGATCGCAGAGGGAATGGCCTTCATCGAGGAGAAGAATTACATCCACCGCGACCTGCGAGCTGCCAACATCCTGGTGTCAGAGACCCTCTGCTGTAAGATCGCCGACTTCGGGCTGGCTCGGCTCATCGAGGACAACGAGTACACGGCCCGGGAGGGTGCGTCCGCCACCTTCCCCGCTGCACCCTGCCAGCTGGGGTGCCCCTCTCTGGGAAGCAGGGTGGTGGGGTTCCCCGGGTGGGTGTGGGCCCTGACAGCAAGGGGACAGAGCTCCCAAGGCTGGAATGGGACCTTGCAGCAGGGCAGCGGTGTTGTGTTTGATGTGCCCAGTGAGAGGTTGCAAGAACAATTGCCCCAGTTTCTCTCTCAATCTGATTCTCCAATTCCAGTTTAGGGGGGTCTCCTGCCCCCATGAAACTCCTGGCTGCTGCTGACTTCCCCCTCCTGCAGCACTGCTCCTCTGCTGGGTGATCAGAGGAGCGGGGTGGATTTCACACCTCCCTGATCGCCCTGGTTCTGCCCTGGGGGAGCAGGATGGGGAGGAGGATCTGGACAAGCTAGAGGGGTGGAGGAATCCCCTCAGCTCCCCCTAAACAGGAGCATTCACAGGTGGCCAGGTTTGAAACAGGCTCCTGCAGCCGTGAGTTCAAACCCCTCCAGAGCTGACTAATATCTACCATCAACAGCAATCGGATTTCATGCCATTTACCCTGGGTGGGTCATCGGGGGGAATCTAGAAATCCTCCTCTCTGCATGGATATTAAAGACCCCCAGGGCACGTCTTGAGAGTCAGGGTTTTGCGCCACGTGACTACCCTCCCCCTCACAGACGGCTGCATTTCAGTGAGACTGTGCGGCTCTGCTGTGGAAAGTGTTTGAGGGACGCACGAGGTTACCGGCCAAGGCACTGATCACTGCTCGTGAATGCCTTGCACAGAGGGTGAGCGGCAGTGAACCTCTTCCCCCGCCACCCACCCATGTAGCGTTGGAACCTCTAGCTCGTGGCAGGATGCCGGCCTGACGCGTCTCTCTGCGTCTCTCTCCTCCTGCAGGGGGTAGAGCAGAAGCAGGCTCAATATAGACACCCACAGCCTCGCAGTAACATCCCAGCCCTGTGAGGAAGTGGGAGCCCACCACAAGCAACCTGTCGCCCCTGTGTATCTGAGCTCTTTGCAGCTCTTGGTGAGCCCGAGCTGCACAGGATGCTGCAGCGCTGACTGAGCTGAGCCTGGGGGGTGGGTCCTGCAGAGGCGAGCTGGGACCTGGAGCTGCCTCAGCCGGAAGCTCCGAGCATCATGCGGCAGAGAACATCTCCTGGCCGTTTCTGGTAGAAACAGGCTGGCGTCTCCCAGAGCCGGGAGCGGGGCTGAGACCTGGCACTGGCCAGGATGGGCAGGAGGCTCTGCTCAAATGTTCTGGTGTAACTGAAGTGTGAGGGAAAGGGGTTCAGGGGTGCAGAGACAGCCCCCCACTCACGGTGAGCTGCAGGGGGGAGCTCTGGGGGAGAGCGTAAGACCTGAGGGTAAGGGCTATGGAAATAACCCCCATCCAAAGTGGGATGGGGGCAAAGGGGGTTTGAGGTCTGGACACAGCCCCTCCCAGTGTGAGAGCAGGACCTTTACAGGTTATGGGGTCATGACTGTTTTCCTCAGTAAGGGACCTAGACACATGTGAAGAGAACAATTTGGCTGCCCCCTGCCCCCCCCCTTCCCCGCAGGCCAGCAAGAGCAGCAGGGCAAAACATTTGTAACCTCTCTAGAGCAGAGGGGCTGCTCCACCAGACACTGATTGCCCTGTAACTCACATCAGTCCTGTAGGATTAGAGCCCTCTCTGCTGGCTCCTGCAGGAACAGCCAGCACTAAAAGGCCGGTGTTGGCATCTGTTCTAGGGTTGGGCGGGGACCCACTGGTTCCATCGCTCAGGTCATTCTCAGTAACTCTGGGGCCGTGGTGAGATGTGCAGATGACGCCCAGGTCTGCACATCAGCGCTCTGTGATGTGTGTCTAGGGTATCTTTCTCGGTGCTAAAGCAGGTTTTTATACCCTGGGTCCTTGTGTGATTCACTGGCTCAGGCGTGCCATTGGCTGTTGCTACCTCCTCCTTCCTTTCTCCGAGGATAGGCACAGCTTTCGCGCTGGCTTGAGGCCACACCATTTTGTGCAGGGAAGAAGAGCGTGTCTTTTGGTTTGTTTCACTTGGTTACAAAGTCAGTCTCCGCGAGTTTCCTGCAGCCTTTAGGCTTCTCAGTTTCTCCTTCCAGCTTGTGACCATCGCGGGTTCTTGGTTGGCTCTGACAGCAGTGAGTGTGCAGATCACAAACCATGGCACGAGCCCAGTGTAGAAAGCTGGGAGCATGGAAAGAGTCAGCCAGCCTGATGCAACAGTGCAGGGATCTATAGCTCATTACCTTGTAGTCAGCTGTCCTTAGCACTCATCATACAGTCCCCGTATGTTCTGCTTTGGAGTCTTGAGCATGCTTGTTCTCTCTTTCTCCCCTTATCCCTCTGGACTCGGAGTCACTGTTTAAAACCCTGTGCAAGGTTTTACCTCTGCAGTGCTAGGAGCTGTGCGACCTTAAAAACCCGCCATAACACCTTGATAAGGGCACTGCTCACACGTCCCCCGGATTAAAGCTTTTCTTTACTGATGGCTGAAATGGTGGCGTTTGGAGAAATGGATAAAACTGCCCGTAACCCTGCAGTTTGGACAAACGAGAACAGCTCTTCCAAATAATAAAACCTCCGACAGTGCCAGTGTAGAATCTAGTTAGGGGCCTTTTGGCGGGGGGGGGGGGGGTCTTTGATTCCTGTGAATATTGTCAGAGATTTTTCCAGGGGGTTGGAGGGGTTGGGTCTGGGGATTCTGTTTTTTCTGCCCCAGCAGGCTGAGCAGGGATGGGAATTAAAACAACAAGCAACCAGTCTCCCCATTGCTGCCCCGAGCATGGGCTGCCCAGGGCATCGTGAAGCTCCCAAAAGCCATTGAGTGTGATGATACATCTCTGAGATGGGCAGTGATGGGAAAGGAAGGGGATGAGTCTAAGTGATGGGAGAAGGTGTAAGTGATGAGGGCAGGTGGGGAAGGCCCCAGGTCACCCTTAACCTTTTTCTTTTGAATCCCTTTGTGTATTTCAGGAGCTAAGTTCCCCATTAAGTGGACAGCACCAGAAGCCATTAATTATGGGACGTTCACCATCAAGTCTGATGTTTGGTCATTTGGAATCCTCCTGACTGAGATTGTCACCTATGGACGGATCCCTTATCCAGGTCAGGATTCACAGCAGCACACCCAGTCCCATCCGCATCAGCAGAAAGGGGTCATGTGCACGTGTGTGTGTGTGAGTGTGTGTGTGTGTACACACACTCTGCTGTTTCACCCTGTGTATCTCTCTAGGTTAATAGTGCAGGACCATTTTGACCTCATTCTAATATATTTCATCAGCCACATAAAGTTGGAAAAATAGTAGGATCCCTGACTGTCAAGAGATGGGTCCATCTCCTATGCCCCAGCACCCTCCAGGAGGGGGTGTTGCAGGGCACGGTGAAGACGCACCCAGCTACTCCAGTCCCATATTGGCTCAGCCAGAGGTGCAGCAGGGAATAGTGCAGGATCACAGGCTGTGGGGAAGGGCACAGCTACCCCTCTCCGAGCACTGGGGTATGTAAATTGCACTCTGTCTCAGTCGGTTCCTAATTCAAGGCTGTGTGTTGTGACCACAGGGATGACTAACCCAGAAGTGATACAGAACTTGGAGCGCGGTTACCGAATGCCTCAGCCTGACAACTGCCCAGAGGAGCTGTATGCACTGATGATGCACTGCTGGAAGGAGAGCCCAGAGGAGCGCCCCACCTTCGAGTACATGAAGAGCGTTCTTGAGGACTTTTTCACTGCCACAGAGGGCCAGTACCAGCAGCAGCCGTGACGAGACCCTGAGCCAGGGTTGGCGGCGTCCTCACTTTGGGATGTGCGGGGTGGGGGGGAATGGTCCCTGTACATTAGCTCCTCAGAGACTCACAGCTCAGGCCCAGGCCTTTGGATCACAGCCTAACCCCGGCAGAAATTCGTCTCTCCCCCTCACGCCAGTGATGGTGTTTACGTGTTTCTGGAGCACACACTCATGCAGCTGATTCTTCTTGATTCTCCGAGCACGGGTGATGTGTGTTTTATGAGTGCTGACGAAAGAGCTGCATGACCCAGAGGGCTGCGAGGTTTCACACATGTCCGAGCACCCACACAAACACCGGGGGCACACGTGTGCCCACAGCACTGTACATGGGCACGCTCAATGCACACATACCCAGTATTTGTGTGTGTGTGTGCGCGCACGGGCCATAACACACATGCAGACGCACACAAAGGCTTAGGCGTGTGGACACACCCACACGGTAGAGACACACACGGACATGCAGTGTGCATAGCGCAGAGAGCTGCACTGTGAACATTCAGACCCATATCTCTGGCAACTAAAATCGTCGTTTGGCCCCAGTGTGATGCAGAAGCCAAGTTCTCTCGCAGCCCCAGGCTACGGGTAAGGTTCAGAACCCACCACAAATTGCACTAGAACCAAAGAACCCCTTATCAGCACTGATCTTCCAGCATGAGAGGCTCAGAGAGCTGCAAGGTGGAGCACCTCTCATCCCTTCCATTCCTACCCATGGGTTCCCAATGCAGGATTTCCCCAGTGCGTTTTCTTTCTCCAATGAAGATGGATGGTGTATCAGCGGCAAGGGGTTCTTCCAGCCTTGTGACAGAACGGTTCACACACAGGGCTGTGATCAAGGCACACAAATTGCTGCACTCACCACAGCTGCTCCAAGGGGACGCAGGGCCCCCTTGTGCAACGTAACAGAGGCAAAAACCTCTTCACACCAGAGCCAGACTGTCTCTGGGACATCACTGCCCACGTCTATGTGTCCCAGTGCCCGTGAAGCAGCCACTCTCTGCCCTGCTCGCTTGCTCATTTTCACTCTGAAACCACACGGCTGGACTCTGGCCAGCGGCTGTCACACTCAATGGGTCCCGGAACCCTTAGGAAGTTTGGTAGAGCAGTCACCCAGTTCAAATGTTAGCAAAGGGAGAGAGGAATGACCAGGCAGGAGGGAAAGGAGAGGATTTTAGCTCAGACTGCAAAGGACCCGGTGAGTCCAAGAGGTGTGGAGAGATACAGAAGGCTGTTTCAACCGGCAGGAGCTGCAGAGGCAAAAGCTCTTCTGGTTTCTCTGCACTGTTGAACATGACATTAGTGTCCTGGAAAGTCGACAGAGACAGGTTAAAACCACAACATTTAGATCCAGAAGTGGTCTCAGAATTTGACTTGGCAGGTGTTGGCTCTAGTCTGGATCAATCCCTACAATCAGGGGTTCTGCATAGTCTCACAAAAGGCTTGTTTGAGAGAAACCCTCCCAACTCCCTGTTTTAGGAACAAGCCACCCTGGATAACCAGCCCGTGCAGGACTCTTTTATTTCCCATTGTACTTTAAAGCCCTGTCTTGTGTTGCTCTTTGATTTTCAGTAAATAAACACCTTTGAAATGGACCCTGCTTCCTCCACTCCGGGGTGGGGAGAGCTGCTCTTCTTAACTTGACATGTGTACACAGAGTTGAAGGTGGGCTACTGGCTCTCCTCAGAACCTCACAGGGGAAGCCCAATGGGGAACTTGCAGGATTGGGCCCTAAGCCAGGCCCAATAGGAGGTCAGGTGAGGAGCGGGGTCCGAAGCAGCATTTCTCAGGGGGCAAGGGGTGCACTTGGCACCAGCTGCAGGTCGGCAGGGGGCTCAGGAGGGACGTGCTTACTGCCTGACAGGGTCAATGGGAGCACTCAGGCAGGGGGTGCTGGTATCACAATTTCAGGATAGCTGTACCAGTTCTCCCCATGCATGGTCCATGTTAGCTTCCAGCTCCCAGTCATCATGTCTCTTGGGCGGAGACCCGTGTCTCACGCCTTCCTAACCAGGAATTTTAAGGCTACACAGTCCCCTGGTTTACCATGTCAAATTCCCAGCAAGCCAGTCTGCCTAAAAGGACAGCATCTGTGTTTTGCTTTCTCTTTAGAGGCTATGCCCAGTGTATTGCCCAGAGGTGTAAGTTACCACCCAGTTCCGGCTAAGCAAGCACATTTGTTCTTAAGGTAAAAGCATTCCAGTGAAAGCACATTAAAACAATAAAAGAACCTACATGCATGCCAGAAAGCTTACCAGAGGTCATCCCCCCAACTCCAACCTAGGGCTCCGGTAGGTGTCAGTCCTTCAAAATCCACAACTGGGTTTTTCCTGTGGTGACAAGTTCATATCCAACAAAGAACCAGAACCCAGGCTGGGAAGACGAGCTGTTTCTGTATATCACTCGTGCCTTTGATCTTGGCCTTCTGTAACAGGTAATCAGCAGGCACTCACCTTCTCCTTAGGGCAGAAAAGGCTGGGTTTATGCATAACCAGAGTTGGGGAATTTGCATTAACCTTTCCCTAAGTATTCCCAGGAAATCCACTTAACATTTATTGTCCCAACTGTCTACACTTGTCCGGCCCATTTTCAATATAGTATTTTGAACTCCCAGGTTTCATATGTCACATCCCCCCAAAGAGGTTACATACAGTTTCAGCCCAAGATAAAACATAAACTTAATAGAACTAAGTCTTGCAAGGATATAGCAGGAACTTGTCACAACTGGCATGCGGGGGAGCTAGGGTGACACCCTGTCAGGGAGTCCCTAGGTGCGGGATCTGGGGCTGTGACATGACTAGGGCCCTACCAAATTCATGGCCATGAAAAACGTGTCATGGACCAGGAAAGCTGGTGTTTTGTGTACTTTTACCCTATAGACTATACTACAGGGGGAAAGTATACAGAAGTACAGTGTTTCTCAAGCTGGGGTCTTGACCCAAAAGGAACTGCAAAGCTATTGTAGGGGCATTGCGATATTGCCACCCTTACTTTTGCACTGCCTTCAGAGCTGAGCAGCTAGAGAGTATTGTGTACTGCCACCCTTACTTCTGTGCCGCTGCTGGTGGCAGCGCTGCCTTCAGAGCTGGGCATCCAGACAGCTGTTCTCTAGCCACCCCGTCTGAAGGCAGCGCAGAAGCAAAGGTAACAATACTGCGACCCTCCTCCCCACAATAGCCTTGCAACCCCGTCTTGGGTTGAGAACCCCACTTTGAGGAATGCTGACATAAGGGCTTTATATGTTAATAGGTTGCTGTTTTTAAGTATATATTCATGCTTTGTTACAACACCGTGAAATTTAAGATTTAAATATCTGAAACCATTAAATTCAAGATTTTTAAAATGCTATGACCGTGAAATTTACAAAAATGGACCATAAATTTGGTAGGGCCTTAGGCGTGACCAAACAGCTGCCCCTTGTGCTTGTCAATGTGTCCTAGGGCGATGGCAAGCGTGAAAAATCGGATACTTTTTTCAGGGTGGGGGGAGGAGAGGGATAGTTGCTCTACATAAGACAAAGCCCCAATATGGGGATGTCTGGTCACCCTAATGTGCACCCCGCAGCTGGGGCAGACACATCATGCCCCCCCTCTCAGGTCCCCTGTAGCCATGCTGGCCCAGTGCATTCTGGGACTTCTGCTCCCCCCCCCCCATTGTAGCCCTGTCCTACAGGGCTGCAGACAGGCCCGTGGGCGCGTCCAGACCCCGGGCAGTGCATTGTGGGCCGGCACTAGCAGGGGATCAAATGGCAATGTGGGTACAGCCATGTGGCACGTGATGTCGTGGCAGCAAAGGTCAAGTGGTTCAGCCCTAGCTGCCCAGATCACCTCTCCTGTTAGAATGGTTCAGTCCTGTCAGCCCTCCTGGAAATGGTACATGCCTGCGTGATCCCCCCCATTCTCTGAGAAATGGTACTTTCCCTTTACCTCCCCTCTCCCACAATGGTAAACGCCTGTCTGATCAGACCCCCATTCTTCAGAATGGTACAGTCCTGCCAACCCGTTCCTCCTTTTCTCCCCCTTCTCTGGGAATGGTACAGTCCAGGAACACTTGCGCTCTACCTACCGTGCTAATCCTATCGCCCCGCCCTACCTGACTTCTCATTGGCTGCTCCGAGGGACGTGGGGACAAGCCACTCCCCGATAGGTCTGAAGCCCCTTGGGGGCGGGAGGAACTGCTCGCGGGGTGCTTGGCCCCCGGGGCGCGTTCGGTTGCGTTGCGGGAGGGTTTGGTGCGGTCGGGCGGCAGGAAAATGGCGCTGACACAGGGGACCAAGCGGAAAGTCTGCTACTACTATGATGGTGAGAGCCCCGGGCCGGTCCTGGCGGGGGATGAGGCGGAAGCAGGAGGCTTCGGGCGCGGGAGGGAGACATGGGTGGGGGGCGCTGGGGAAGGGTCTGGGGGCGAGGATGGGGACTCCGGGGAGGGGCCTTGGAGGGAGGAGGAGGGGCGCTGGGGACGAGCCAGTGGAGGGGGCGAGGAGGAGGAGGAGGAGGGGGCCAGTGGAGGGGGCGAGGAGGAGGAGGAGGGGGGGACGTTGGGGAAGAGCCAGTGGAGCGGGGGGCGAGGAGGAGGAGGACGGGGCGCTGGGCAAGAGCCAGTGGAGGGGGACCAGGGGAAGGAGGAGGGGGCGCTGGGGAAGAGCCAGTGGAGGGCGAGGAGGAGGGGGCGCTGGGGAAGAGCCAGTGGAGGGCGAGGAGGAGGGGGCGCTGGGAAGAGCCAGTGGAGGGGGCGCTAGGGAAGAGCCAGTGGAGGGGGCGAGGAGGAGGGGGCGCTGGGGACGAGCCAGTGGAGGGGGCGAGGAGGAGGGGGCACTGGGCAAGAGCCAGTGGAGGGGCGAGGAGGAGGGGGCGCTGGGGAAGAGCCAGTGGGGGCGAGGAGGAGGGGGCTCTGGGGAAGAGCCAGTGGAGGGGGCGAGGAGGAGAGGGGGCTCTGGGGAAGAGCCAGTGCAGGGGTGAGGAGGAGGAGGAGGAGGAGGAGGGGGCTCTGGGAAGAGCCAGTGGAGGTGAGGAGGAGGAGGAGGAGGGGGCTCTGGGAAGAGCCAGTGGAGGGGTGAGGAGGAGGAGGAGGGAGGGGCTCTGGGGAAGAGCCAGTGGGGGTGAGGAGGAGGAGGAGGAGGAGGGGCTCTGGGAAGAGCCAGTGGAGGGTGAGGAGGAGGAGGAGGGAGGGGCTCTGGGGAAGAGCCAGTGGGGTGAGGAGGCGGAGGAGGGGGTGCTGGGGAAGGGCCAGTGGAGGGGGCGAGGAGGAGGAGGGTGCTGGGGAAGGGCCAGTGGAGGCGGGTGAGGAGGAGGAGGGGTGCTGGGAAGGGCCAGTGGAGGGGGCGAGGAGGAGGGGGTGCTGGGGAAGGGCCAGTGGAGGGGGCGAGGAGGAGGGGGTGCTGGGAAGGGCCAGTGGAGGTGGCGAGGAGGAGGGGTGCTGGGGAGGGCCAGTGGAGGGGGAGGAGGAGGTGCTGGGAAGGGCCAGTGGAGGGGGCGAGGAGGAGGAGGGGTGCTGGGGAAGGGCCAGTGGAGGGGTGGGTGAGGAGGAGGGTGCTGGGGAAGGGCCAGTGGAGGGGGCGAGGAGGAGGGGGCGCTGGGGAAGGGGGCTCCTTAATGCTTTTGAAAACTCTTGCAGATCTATAATGGTAATATCAATCAGCCTTTTCTCTTTCTGTCTTCCTTCAAACCAGCTGCTTGTTTTTAGTTGGGGATGTTCTGTGGCCAGGGGTATTGTTTAATACCAGGTGTGTGCTTGGTTGGATTGTGGGTGTAGGTACTGGGTATGGGGGGCAATGCTTTGTGTTTGTTTAATCATTCCATGACACTTCCCCAAATGTTGGGTGTTAGCTCCTGGTGCCCTGGCCAAATTGCAACCTGGGTAATTCTACTCAGCCTCTCTTTCTTCCCCCTGTAGTTCAGTGGGAGAAAGCACAATTGCATAACTGCTGTTTGCTGTTCCACACTTACTGCTGTGTTACTTGCCAGCAGGGGGTGTGCTTCCTGCACACTGCACTCCCTCCCACACTTCAGCCTCCTGCCCCAGCCCTACATTCATGGCCCTGCATATATTTTCCCCACCCAGATGTGACCTTCGGGCCAAAGAGTTTTCCCATTTCTTGGTTAGGAGGTGCTTGTAGTGATCATTCAGGCATTTTAGTATGGTTAATTTAAGTGCTCTGCTCCATCAGGTATATATCAGTGACTTTTATCTCTTCAGTACAGTAACTTGCAATGTTAGGCCCTGGTTCTAAAATGAGATCCACCCCTGCATGCGCACAGTACCCGTTGATTTCAGTGGAGTGCTAGACGGGTCGGCCCCTGCAAAACTTGTTGCTGGATTGGGACCTTACGTTAGGCCACTTACCATGATATTGCACGTCTGACTTTCAGCCTTCTAATATCCACAGGTGATATGTGCACATTAGGTCACAAATACTTTGATTTTATGTCTATCAGTGCCACATTAATGCCCTGAGGTTTTGGATGCATCCGTCAGGGTTCCTAGAAATACTGGTTTCTGGTGGTGATAGTTGTGGGAATGCTGTACCTATGTCAGTGACTGTCAGATGGTGAATGAAAGCTCTGTCTGAGGATCCAGTGTCCCTCGGGGCTGGAGACACAATTTTCATATGTGTACTCACACATGGGTGATTGGTGATAAACTAGGGCTTTGTCATCAGGGACACAAAGGTGGTGTTTGTTTTCGTTTTTATTGGTTTTGTTTTTATAGAGGATAACTAACATGCATTAGTTTTATCGCTGTAAAATCTGAAGTGGGGACAAGGCACTTGTAGTTTTTATAACAAGGTAGCTAGGCAAAGTCAGCACTCTAGCTCCTCCACCGCCTGCCTATGCTTGATCTAACAGTAAAATTATGGTGCTTTGTCTCCAACGTGTTCTTACAGCGGGATAGGTAATGCTTGTTAGTGATAAAACTTTTTTTAATCAGTATATGCATAGACCAGGATGCTAGTAGAGTCCAACTTGTAATAGCATCTTAGGGTATGTCTACACAGCCAAAAAAAAAAAGAGGGGGGTTTGCTCTTAATTTACTTTAATCTGAGTTAGGTAGTTTGGGTTAAAATAACAGTGAAGATACAGCAGCTCAGGTTAGCAGCTCAAATTCAGCCACAGGCTCCCTGTAGACTTTAACTTGAGCCCATAACCCAATTTAAAAGCAGAATTGCCATGTCTTCACTGCTATTTTAACCTGATTTAGCTAACCCAAGTTAACACACCTTTTTTTTTGCAGTGTAGACATGCCCTTAGAGGCTGCAAAGATATTCCCACTGCTTATGAAAAGAGAGCTGGTAAATAACCTGGTTTATCAAAATAAACCTCAAGATAGACTGGTCAGTTCAAATCACTTGTGAGTTGCCCACTGCATTTCATTGGAGAGTAGAAGACAAGTGACCGTTCTCTCCTGGGCTGCTGTTAGTTTGGTATTTAGAAGGTGCTGGCTGCCAGATGATTCCCTAGCTAGGCTCTTCATCTTTCTCTGTGATTCTTTCAGGTCTTGTTAATGCTTGGAATTAACCTAATTTTCAGCATTGGTATTGCTGCACCAGTGCAAAGTTCTGTTGTAGACAAGGAAACTGCAGTCTACCCCAGTTTTAAGCAGAGTTAAATTCTACCAGTGGAAATTGTGGTTTTACTCTGTCTACACTAGGTGAAGTGTAGAAAAGGTTTCAATCTCTGCAGGCTGCGGGGCCAGTGAAAATTACTCCTGAATGTTGAGATCTATGACGAAACATTACAGACTCTCAACTGAGTTACCCGCCAGGCCAGATTGCCTTTCTTACCTCCTAGGATGGTTTGGGATTGTGAAACTAGTTGACTTTTTTTTTTTTTGGTCAATGTTGAGTGTGAATCACCCATAGGACAGGCCTTGATGCACAGCCTGGTAAGGATGGATGAATTAAAATAATTGGGGCCTTAAAATATTAGGATTTTCTTGATCTTCAAAGTGCATTGCAGGCATTAACTGTCTTAGCATCACAATACACATACACGCCTGCCCCTGCAAGTGAGGAAACATTATTGCCATTTTACAGACGAGGAAGCCGAGGCAGAGAGTCCAAGTGATTTGCTTGGGGCTATTAGACAAGACATTGTCTGAGCTGGCATTAGAACTCAAGAGTTCCTGGCTCCAGACCAGAACTTAGGCTACACAGTAGTTTCTCAAGGAAACGTGTACCTTCACTAAATCCAGCAGAGTTCAAATTGATCCTAACCGTATGGAGGTGACCCTAGAAGGTTTCTAATTTTGGGAGATGATGGCACTAAGGGACAATTATGTGTAATGTTTGTCAATGTTGTTCTTGCCCCACAGAAGCTGCAGCCTTTTCATTTTAGCTTTTGTACATGGTGGGACCTTTCCGTGTATGGTACAAACTAGATTAACCAAACCTCAATGATTTGCAACAGTGTCATGTTCCCTAACATCTGTTAATTGCACTGAAAACTTCCTTGGTTTTCCAAGACATCAATTATTCAGTCTCTCATGAAACTGTGATAGAGCTGGTCTAAATCTGTGAAGGGTGGGGGAGGATACATACATATTGCTGTAGAAAAGAGAAAATGACAAAATAAAGGTCAGATGGGACTGAACTACCGGTGACTCCTGTCATCTTCCTCTGCAGTGACGCTGCTCAGAGGAGAAAATGTTCTTTTCCACTATAACCAAATGCTTATTGCTCTCAGGGGATGTTGGAAACTACTATTATGGCCAGGGCCATCCAATGAAACCCCACAGGATCCGAATGACCCACAACCTACTGCTGAACTACGGCCTTTACAGAAAAATGGAGATATATGTAAGTATAGGCCCGGACACAGAGAGAGAAGTAGGAAGCTTGTATGGAGGGGCTTGATCCACTTCCCGAGCTAGCACTGTATTGCAATGGCACAGGGTCTTGCAGACTCTCGCGTGTTTTATTGGGAACTTGTGGAGAAACAAGATGGAGGAAAAACAGTTGGAAAATATTCCTGGGGAATAGGTCAGGGTGAAGGTAATTCAAAGAGATTGTTGCTTTTAAGACTTCCACTGGTCTTGTGTTGAGCAGGGTGTTCCTTGTTTTGTTCCAAAGTTCAGGTAATCTATATATAGGAAATGTTTCTCCCTATACCGTGACTGTTTCCTATGCCTAGGCATATCATAAAAAGCCCCAGTCTCCTATCATACCATTCCTCTTCCCCTTAGAACAGGGGTGGGCAAACTTTTTGGGCCAAGGGCCAAATCTGGGTGGGGAAATTGTATGCTGGGCTGGGGCAGAGGGTTGGGGTGCGGGAGGGAGTGCGGGGTGTGGGGGGGGCGTTGTGCAGGAAGGGGCTCAGGGCAAGGGATTGGGGCAGAGGAGTGGTGCAGGGTGTATGAGGGGGCTCAGAGAAGGGAGTTGGAGTGCGAGGTGCAGTCAGGGGGTTTAGGGCAGGGATTTGTGGGGTGGGGTTCAGGCTCTGGCCCGGCACCACTTACCTAAAGCGGCTCCGGGGTGACAGCGGTGTGCACCGGGGACAGGGCAGGCTCCCTGCATGCCTGCCCAGGCCCCACGCTGCACCACTCCAGGAAGCGCTGTGGCCCCTGGGGGATGGTGGGGGGCGGAGGGTTCTGTGTGCGCTGCCCTTGCGCCTTCAGGTACCTCCCCCGAAGCTCCCATTGGCCGCAGTTTCCCATTCCCAGCCAATGGGAGCTGTGGGGGGCGGTGCCTGGAGGCAAGGGCAATGCACAGAGCCCTCTGCCCCCATGCCCAGCGGCCACAGGGACGTGGTGCCGGGTGCTTCTGAGAGCTGCGCAGGGCTCGCAGTGCCACGGGGGGTGATCCCGCAGGCCGGATCGAAAAGCCCTGAGCGGCCGGATCTGACCCGCAGGCTGTAGTTTGCCCACCCCTGCCTTAGAAAGTAGACTTATTTTTGCTTTAATAGCACTGGCTTTAGCTGCTGCTATTCTTGAGAGTAGGCAGGTATTGGAGTGGGAGAAGGAATATATGTCAAATAAACCTTGTTTTGTTCTCTCCTTGCAGCGCCCCCACAAAGCAAATGCAGAAGAAATGACCAAGTATCATAGTGATGACTACATTAAATTTCTGAGATCTATTCGCCCTGATAACATGTCTGAGTACAGCAAGCAGATGCAGAGATGTAAGCTATGCGTATGGTATTGCAGCTTCTAACCTGAATAGCTGTAGTCCTGGGAACCCTGGTTAGCTCTTAGAGCTCATTGTCAAAAGAGTAGGGAGAATCTTATGAAACTTGCCTTTTTTATTATTATTATTTTCATGTTCACCTAACCACTTAGATTATTTTTTTGCCAGAGTTCCACACTGTTTTCCTCTGTTGGGGGTCTGTCCTTAACTCCTTTGATCTTGAGATTGGTGGAAGCTCTTTCATCTTCTTTTCTAATTTATAAATGTAACAGTGTGAACATACCTGTACAACAGGTATTCTGCATAAGCAGCTTGTAACCTGAGGTTCTGGGGTTGTTAATAATGGTAATGTTCTGGGGACCAACTTTCCCAGATATCGGGAGGATGGGTTTTTTTGAAGCAGGAGTACTGTTGTTGGTCACAGCATGGTAGATATGCAAAGAGACGGTCTTTATTTTAGAATCTGTAGATCTATGTAATATTTTCATAAACTGGAAACACTAGTGTCACTATTTCCTATTGTAATAGGAGATATATTATTGGTAACTGTCTTCCTTTTGGGGATATTTCTAGAGATCTGTGGAATTCATGTCCTTACCAGTATAAAATATTCTGTGATTTTTATCAGCATCAAGAAATCTGGCTGCTTAAATTGTGGCTTCATAATTTGTTCTATTCTGACTAAGATTTAGATCCTGCAAGCCCTGAATTCAAATTGACTTCAGCTGAAGTTCTGTGCACTGAGAGTTTTGAGGACCCAGGCCCTCAATGCTGAAAGTGGTGTTGGTTTCAGTTCTGATGTCATACCTGACAGGCAACTTCATCTGTATTATGCAGGAAGTTGGACTAAATGACTAAAGTTCTTTCTGGCCTTAGAATATCCTTAGATGCATGGATATCTTTTTTTTCTCCATGTGGAAAAATCTTTTGCAGCTTTCATGTTATAGAATCTTAAATACCTTTTCAGACTTTCTGCAGCTTTGTGCTAGCATTTTTCAGCAATTAATAGGTAATGAACTATAGTTTTCTGGCTGATTTGGACAAATAAAATTGGTAGGAGTTCACTAAAACAGTATATTGGTTGTGTGCGCTCTCTTCATTCCTGAAATCTGTAGAATTGTTGGCCCGTAGGGCTTATTTTTATGACGTGTATATGTAATCCCCTGTGAACTCTTGAAAGAGTTATGGTCTAGAGGGTGAATTATATGCACTTTTAAACTATAGTGAGCCAAAATGCACACCGTATTTAGGCACCTGAGTGTAACGACTAAAGGAATGAGTAATATGTGTAATGTGTACCAAAGTACTTCCTGGGGTAAATAATACGCCTTAACATACTAAAGTACGTATTTACACAAACCTAACTGCTTACCGCTGAGACTGGAATGGCTCATAAACACCCACACTGGTCTCCCTCTGCTCAGCTTGGCATTTTCTATCCTGTACTTCCAAGCAAGGGTTTTACTTTAAGGAAATTAAATGTGAAAAATGTTCAGTACATATGGAGGTGAGACAAAAGCCAATTCACAATTCAGTCCAATGACCCCTCCTTAACAGAGCTTACAAAATATATCCTCCACCACCTAGCCAGAGGACTAATCCTATGAGCCAGAAATAGAGATTAAAGATGGAGATGGTGGGGCCCCACCACCCAAGTGCAAGGACAGTGCCTGGTGAAGAGCCTAGCCTCCTTTCTGTTCTTAGCCGTTGAGAAAGGAGTGGGTGCTGGGATTTCCTCAGGGGTGCTATCGTGGGGACTCCCATCTTTGATATGAGTGGCCTAATGGGTAGGGCACTAGATTGGGACACCTGTGTTCTATTCCTGGCTCTGCCACTGGCTTGCTGGGTGACCGTGGGCAAGTCACTTTGCCGCTCCATGCCTCAGTTTTCCCATCTATACAATGGAGATAATGATACTGACCCCCTTTGTAAAGTGCTCTGAGGTCTGTTGAGGGAAAATGCCATATAAGAGCTGGGTAGTATTATATTGGGCTCTGATTAGTGGGCATATCATACATAGGACACTCCTGACCCTGCTCTAGCTGTTGGAAATGAGAGAGAACTTTTTCTCTTCCCTGTCCAGAGCCACATATTGCTGTAAAAGGCTTGATCTCCTGGCTGCTTTGAAGGGCTTGGTGAAAAGAGGTCTCTGTATGAATGAATAGCTCCACCATTTGCTTCTGCTTATACAGAGGGCCACATCTTTGCCAAGAAGAAGCAGAGTCACACTATTAAAAATTGTCCGTTTTGCTGCTGCCCACAAGGTTCTGAATGGTAACAGTGATACTAAATGGTATCTTTAATCTCAGTCCATCGATAGATACTCTGTCTGAAGACTCAAGAAGATTATACTGCAGCCATAACGGCTAGAAATTTAATTTGTTATAATGGGAAGCTTACATTCTGCAGCAACTGATAACAGACCTCCCTACTTGCTGATGAGGGAACTATTCAACCACTGCTAATTACCATGCCCCACTGGAACAGTTATACAAATTGGAACATTTCGTTTTGAGTCTCCTGATTCTTGCAGTCCATAAGAAACGAGTTCCATTTAAATCTGGAGACTGCTTAAATTTGCTCATTCAACTGTACTGTCTCCATGATTTTTCACTAGCCTTTTTGGAGGCAAAGAATTGAATGAAAGCAGCATTTCTCATGCTGAAAAGATTCAAGCGAGATTGGTCCTGCTTAAGTACACAAGGGAAAAGTTCCGCTCAACTTCATTACAACATACAGATTTTTGTAAAAACAGGTTTTGCAAAACATAGGCCCTATGAAACTTTTTAAAAATCATGTAAATATTTCTAATAGGAAAAATTCTTTGGAAATAAATGGTTTCCCTGCAGTGTTTCCAACCCAAACATGCTACAGGATTGAGAACCTAGAAGAAAAATTGGCTTTTTTTTTAATCCAAGCTATGAAATGCGCAAAGTAAATGAACGGCATACCTCATGAGAATCAAACTGAACTTTTGAAATGTTGAGTCTTGATAATCTAAGGTGGTGATAGTAACATATTGAAGGAGACCTGTTTACAACGTGTGATTTTTTTAAAATTGATAGTGTCACGACTCACTTTCTAACACAATTAACTGACAATTGGGTTTTATTATCGTTTATTCCACTAGGTGGTGCAACTCTAGTGTAGCTCCACAGTGCATAGGAAATGCTGGTTTCATTCTTTAGTGTCTTCTCAAGGTGCAGCAGGGACCTTGCACTTATAGCAGCTCTCTGTACCAACCGAGAGCTTTTACAAACTGAAGTGCGGGTTCGGTCCTTTTCTGCAAGCTGCCAAGATAATGGCAGTGGGCTGAGCAAAGACAGAAGGGAAGGTTGCAACAGCTGACTACTGATACAATGAAGTCTTTAGTGAAGGGATGACTGTCTACTTCTCATTGAACATTTTATTTATTATATACATGTAAATTAAATAAATGATGCTAATATATTTGATGCTCTCCTGAGTCTATGTCCTTAAGTTAGATTTACGGCATAAACTTTGCCTTTGGTATGCAGGCTAGACCTGCTAACACTTTGTCTTTCTTTTTCAAGTCAATGTTGGGGAAGATTGCCCGGTGTTCGATGGGTTGTTTGAGTTTTGTCAGCTGTCTGCAGGAGGCTCTGTTGGTAAGCACAAGAATACTAGATGCTTTCTCTTTTTAGGAGAATGTCCATAATGTCGCTCTGTCAAAAAAGAAACATGATGTTGGAGATGTTTCTAGATTCCGTAAAACAATTGGTCTGACATTTTGTGATCTTTCTCAAGCCCCGATGCGTTGGAATGAGATTGGTCGGGGGTTGCGAGTGCTTTATGACTGTATGTATGGTCTGGCTCTTCAACAATAGCCATATTCTCACTCCTCCAAAGATCACTGAAGTGGTCACGTTGAGGAATTTCTGTGTATGGAATGAAAGCATCGTGAATGACGTTGTTTCAGTGAAGCTAGCCCTCTGTTGGTAAAACCTTGGTTTATTTAAAGATAATTTGCTTTTTATAAAAACTCACTCCAGGTCTGTGTTATCACAGCCTCAGAGCAGATGTTTTTGTTTTACAAAAAGAAATCCACTTGTGTCTCTCTTTTGAGAAGAAGGAAGAACAAAAGCAGGAAGATTTCAACAAACTCTCTAAAACCTGTATCATTTAAAATAAAATGGCATCCTTATTCATGAGTTTTTTTGCTGCAGACTAATGCAGAATTGCGAGACTTTTTTACTGTGCACGTGTTTAAAAGCTTTGCGGCTTATTTGACATATTCAAGGCATATGTCAGTGCTCTGCATCTGTTTTGCTTAGAGACTCCAAAGAGAGACAGCAAGTTGGTAACCATAAGCCTCAGGATTAGCACCAAGTTCTTTGCTCTCCTCCCATTTGCTCTGCTGGTGAAGACAGTTTCCATTCTGAAGAAATGCAGCATTTTGACTCCCTTCTGATAGATATCCTTATTTTCTGAAATATAAAGTCTGACTTCACTCAAACGCCAAAAAGATAAACATACGCTTGTCCAGCTGACAGACACATCTGAAGTACCTCGTCCGGTGTCTTATCACTCAGGCTCTGATCCTACAAAATGATTCATCTGTGCTGACCCTTAGATCCATGCAAAGTTGCACTGAACATAAGAATGGCCATACTGGGCCAGATGGACCTTTGGTCTGACCCAGTATCCTGTCTTCAGACAGTGGCCAATGCTAGGTGCCCCAGAGGGAATGAACAGAACAGGTAATCACCAAATGATCCCTCCTCTGTTGCCCATCACCAGCTTCTGGCAAAAAAAAATTCTAGGTTCTACCGAGATTTGAACCATCTGAACCGCATGGAACCACACAGTGGAATTGTGTGCAGGGTTTGTGGGAGAACTCTTTGCCTAGTTATCTGTACAAAGGACTAAACAAAGCTAACTGTACGTGAGATAAAACTATCCATGAAACGTTCTCTTTAGGAAATTGATAAATAAAACTAAACTGTACTCTAACCGTGACTCAAGCTAGCAAGAGCTAGCAGGCTGTGGACTTATTTTCAAATCAGGCTCCACAATTCTGTTCTGAACTACAGGTGTGACATGAGAGCAAGACTGTACTGTAAAAATAGATGCTTAATTTGAGCCCTCCCAGCACCTTTATGTTACACTGATCTCTCTTCTACAGAGAGATTACAGCAGTGTCACCACCTAGCTGAGAGTCTTCTGCCTTACTGGTTTGTATGAGAAATCCAGTGTTTAAACCTTTGATATTTGTACTGTTATACATGCAGGCATATGGAATGACACATGTGACCCCACAGGGCATGCTGCCTCTATGTGTTCTCCAGAGTTTGTCAGGGCTCCATTCTGTCTTTCATGCTAATGTTCTGCAATTCTTCTCCCTGCAGCCAGCGCTGTGAAGCTGAACAAGCAACAGACAGATATTGCTGTGAATTGGGCAGGAGGCCTTCACCACGCTAAGAAATCGGAGGCTTCTGGCTTCTGTTATGTCAATGACATTGTCTTAGCCATTTTGGAGCTACTAAAGTACGTGCAGTACTTCTTATCCCTTTTGTTTGTCTGTTCTGCTGCACTTTCCACTTTCTTCTTAATTTGCTCCTTTTTATTACCTTGTTAGGTGTGTCTTTTCTCGGGAGGGCTTAATCAGACATGTTTTTTGGATGCAGTGCCCTCTCTTCAGCAGGGGTTGCTGTACTTATGGTATGATGCAGTAGATGAAAGGCCTGGAGGCATTGTGTGATCACTCTTTGGTGCTTCTTCCTTGGCACAAAAAAGTGGCACCCCTGTAATTTGTGTCCTGATGGTTACCATCCTGGCGACTTTTGGCATGAGGCAGCTCTAAGTAGGAGGCTTGGATGTAAAATGTGCAATTCGCTGGTTGTCTGTATAAACTGAATTGATCAAAGATCAGTTGCCGCAGCAATAGCCGCTTCAATTTCCTCAGTGATTCTTTTCTGCTGTCAACCAATTCAAGGCATATGTCAGTGCTCCGCATCTGTTTTGCTTAGAGTCTCCAAAGAGAGACAGCAAGTTGGTAACCATAAGCCTCGGGATTAGCACCAAGTTCTTTGCTCTCCTCCCATTTGCTCTGCTGGTGAAGACAGTTTCCATTCTGAAGAAATGCAGCATTTTGACTCCCTTCTGATTCTAGGTACCACCAGAGGGTGCTGTATATTGACATTGATATTCACCATGGAGATGGCGTGGAGGAAGCCTTTTACACCACAGACCGTGTCATGACTGCATCCTTTCATAAGTACGGAGAATACTTCCCAGGAACAGGGGATCTGCGGGTGAGAATGGAGGCTTAGTAGAAACTTCTCCTGGAATTTGATTTGTTCCATCTATTCACTGTCCAACTAATTTCACCAAAACACTGTTTCTGTTTTCACTGGTTTAGATGGACTCTCTCAAAATAGCAGCCTCTGCTTAATAAGAAATGTGTGTGACAATTAACTTTGTTCTTTGAGTGGGTGCTGAGTCTCTGTGGTGGTATATCTGTTATACGGTAACAATGCCCAGACATCTGATGTCAGTTACTCTACAGCCTCGTAGTGTGGGACTCTGAACATCGCATCTTGGTGGGCCGTATTTATTGACAAACTGACTTCCATGCTCCCCTTGTGGCCCTATTGCTTTGATCTCACAAGTTATGCACAGGCTGGCCATGCCAGTACTTGAATGGGAGACCTACAGAGGAACACCTTGTGCTGCAGAAATGGTACTGGTGATTCAGCAGGTGGCATTCCTCCCTCCGAGTTGGTGCTGAGCCTCATGGCCCATGCTGGGACACGGTTATCTGGTGGGGCTGTCTTTCAAATGAGACACAACTGTGGTCCTGCCTACTTCTCAAGAGGTAGGGATGTTAACCCTAGGTCATGGTCTGATACCAGTTAGGGTAATGGCATTCTCCTGACCTAAATTCCCCCTTGAGTTTTAGCTGGGTGTAGAATTGTCATGGGGTGATATGTACTTGTAGCTAGCTGCCACATTCGATCCTAGAAGCGGCCAGACTACAGCAGTGAGTGAAATTCTTTTTTTTTTTTTTTTGGTCGAGTGCTTTGGTATGGTAATGTGCTCTGTAGATAGAAGATATTTAATTGATTTTAAAAATCAAAACTAAAAACCTTGTAAGATTCCTCCAACTGTCAATACTGCAGGCTCAGCCTGGTATCGGACTGCAGCCTGATTCGCGTTTTGCTCTGTACGACCTTGCCAACAGTGTAGAGTCTGGAACTGGAAACTTGACAGCCAGTTTTCCTCTTTCCTTGATGCAAGAGAGAATAAAATCGGGCTTTTCTGCAGCACCACTGGATCTGCACGACATAGAGTTTTAACTAGCAGAATGTGCAACTGAGAACACTCAGACCCAGAGTGAGACAGTAGATATCAGTAGGGATTGTTCATTCCCATGTATCCTATCACAGCAAGATGCTCTCTGTGACTGTTCCGGGGATTGAACTTTCTGGGGCAAGCAGTAAAGTATTCTCAGTAGAGCGTCCTTGCTTGTGGAACCCGTTTCCTCTAAGAATCTGCTATTGGCTTGTAACTGGGGCTGATACAAGGCCCACCTGTTTGGACTTTTTAATGACCCTCTCAATGAGGCCTAAGTTTCATAGAACTTGTGACTCCCAATTTGACTCAGTTGAGTGTTTGACTAGATGCTGAGGCAAGGGCTGTCATGTCAGTAGAATTCCAAGGTGCTGTTTACTCCTTCTTGACTATAACTTCGCGTTACTCTCCGTTATCAATCTAGACATTACATAGCTTAGTTGAATGCAAAGGCCAAATGTACCCACTTTCCCCACGGCTAATCCTCTGTTGAAGTCACTGGAATCATGCCCCGCTTATGCCAAGACTGAATTTGTCCCAAGTGCCTTGGCTTGGATTCTGATAAACCTGGTGGAATCTCACTTTCCTTTCTGCGTTGGCACATGTATGTTGGCGTTTCTCTGGTGACCCTGTGGTCTTTCCTGTCTCTCACTCTAATAGGATATTGGTGCAGGCAAAGGCAAGTATTATGCTGTCAACTATCCTCTCCGGGACGGAATTGATGATGAATCCTATGAGGCAATATTTAAGCCGGTAAGCCTCTTTTGCTGAGTGAGTCCAGGATGCTGCTTTGTCTTTTTCTAGTGACACTCTGAGGGGAGATGCAATCCTGTGCTGTAAGGTTCCCTAGTGTTTATTCCTACTTGACAATTACAGCCAGTCACTTGTAGACTCTTATCTGTAAGAGCTTCAGTGTCACCAATATGGGAGGGAGGCAACACCCATTGAAGCATCAGGGAATATCTCCATGTCAGCTGCTTACGTGGATTTCATTGTGTTGCTGTGACACCATCCCAAGGGAGTATGTAACAACGGATTTCTTGTCCAGGTGATATCTAAAGTGATGGAGACGTTCCAGCCTAGTGCAGTTGCCTTACAGTGTGGATCAGATTCTCTGTCAGGGGACAGATTGGGCTGTTTTAATCTGACCATCAAAGGTAAGAGGACACTGCTTCTAGCAAAGCAGTTAAACCAGGGCGGTGGCCTTGAGGAAAGCTCAGACGTGTAAATTACAGTATCTGTGGTGGCACTTGTGTGATTGATGGTAATCACTGTGTTGAAAAGCTTCCTGTCCAGTTAGCCAGTGAGACTATGAACTTTCTCCCATTCCCTATGCTGCAGGTCATGCCAAGTGTGTGGAGTTCGTAAAGAGTTTTAACTTGCCTATGCTGATGCTAGGAGGGGGTGGCTACACAATCCGCAACGTGGCTAGATGCTGGACTTACGAGACTGCCGTGGCTTTGGACACGGAAATTCCAAATGGTAAGACTATCCTGTGTTGTACTGAGAGGCTGGGTGTCTAGTAATAGAGCTTGGGGAAAATTTAAATTGCTCTGAGTAGGTGTAGGAGACCTGTGAAGTAGCCTGGACACTTCACTAGCTGCTGATTTTTATTGTGTCAGAGTTCGCTGAGCTACCACTGTGTATGTGGTGTATTCTAGTCCTCTAGTGCATCCTGAGAAACCATTTTTCCCGTACAGCACACGGTGGTTGGTGTGTCCTGCTATCTCACAAACTAAAAGGCCTGTTGTGGGCACCATGGCGTTAAAGCAGCGAATAGTCTTTGGCCTCATTGTCACAAAGTTATGTTTTTCTGAGCATCCCAGGAGAGTTCCAGTCACCCCCAAAAGGGAAATGTTCCATTTATTCTCATAGCACATTGGAGCTCATGTGATGTTTGCTGTTTCAATACCAGGCCAGTAACCAATCAAGGTTATTCTGTGTTTTATTCTTCGTGCAGAGCTTCCATATAATGACTATTTTGAATACTTTGGACCAGACTTTAAGCTCCACATCAGTCCTTCGAACATGACCAACCAGAACACCAATGAGTATCTTGAGAAGATTAAGTAAGTGTTGTCTGTTACTCCTAGCAAAATTGGCCCCTTACACTGGGGGCTTGTTTCTGTTAATGCTTTTTAGATCACCAGCGTGTGGGGTTTTTGGTTTGTTTGTTTTCTGCTGGTTGTAGGCAGCGGCTATTTGAGAATCTACGCATGCTCCCTCATGCCCCTGGTGTCCAGATGCAGCCGATTCCCGAGGATGCTGTGCAGGAGGACAGTGGAGATGAAGATGAAGAGGATCCTGACAAACGCATTTCAAGTAGGTGCCCGGCTGTGGGCATAGGTTGCCTTGCGTGATCACGGACCATGCTGCTGAACCTTCCCTTGGTGAAGCAGTGCTGTTGCTAGAGAACTTCCTTCACGAAAGAATCTAGATTTAATATTGGAGCTCGAACTATTGCCAAAGCCTCCTGTGGGGAAATGACTGACAAAAGACTGAAAGCGGCACTGTCCGTTTATGCTGCCAGAAGACAGGCTCCCACTGTTCTAGCAAAAGTCATCCTTTAGCTGTGAAAACACTAGCTTATATCCAGGCTGCCTTATGCCCTTTGGGTCTGGGAGTCCGATTTTCCCAGTGTGAAGTTAGTTAACCCGTTTGTGCTGGCAGCTCTAGACATCCTGCTGTAAACCTAATCCATGACGCATATACTTGTTACACTGAGAGATCTCCGGTTCTGACCTTGGCTGCTGCAAGTAGCTGGCTAAGCTGTGATTCTAGTAGGATTGTTGTATTGCTGCACAGTAGTAAAGATTTTTGACACGACAGAGCATTCCACATGTGCGCATGTACCTTCCTAAATACGTTTACTGCCTTACGGACCCCTGGGGAAAAGACTCCAGTGTGACTGAGGTAGCTTCTCCCTCTTTGCTCTCAGTGCGCTCTGCTGACAAGAGAATAGCCTGTGATGAAGAATTCTCCGACTCTGAAGATGAAGGGGAAGGTGGTCGCAAAAATGTTGCCAATTTTAAGAAGTCCAAGCGCGTAAAAGCAGAAGATGATAAGGAGGAGGAGGAGAAGAAAGGTAGGTGTAAAATTGGAACTAGCCGTATGTCGGACTGCTCCCTAGAGCAGGACTCGGTAATGTGAGGGATGAGGAAAGCTGCGTTTTTGTTGCAGAAGTTAATGTTTCTGCGGTTCATCTTATAGATTGCTGATGATGATTTGAACCACTCCACCATCAATGGGAACCTTGAAGGAGCTGCCAGAGTTAAACCTGGGTTGCCTGGCAGGCTAATAGAGAACAGGACTTTAGTAACAACACCCCAGTGACACATGGGACTGATCACAGTGCTTAACGTAGTCTGGAAAGAGCGGGTTGGCGTGGGGTCTCATCCTCTGGGGCAGCTGCTTTGATAAGACAGCACTTAAAGTGCGACCTGGCTTAATTAAAACAAACAAAAACAAATGTTGCCAGGTCTGTGACCTAGTCTAACTGTCCCCATCCTCGCATTTTAAGCACAGACTGACTGGTGTACTCTCCACGAGTGCTCAAACTTCACCCAGGCTGGGGAAGTTTCTTCTTCCCCAAGGCAAAAAAAGACTCTACTCTCCCTGATTCTAGGTGGGTTTACCAAGGTCAGCTCTGGTCTGGCAACTGTTAAAATCTGGCCTTGTGTCACCATCCCAACAATTACCACGAAGATGGAAAAACAATGTCTGGTGCTTCTGTGCTATTGCCCTCATCGCTCTGCTCCAGCAGGCCTAATGATGATCATCCCTCTGCTAAAGCTGTAATGTGAGGCTTTAGGTATTTTGGGAAGGGAAGGAACAAACATCTGAGTCATCTGGTTCCTTGGGGTTATAGGCTTCATAACCCCAAACTCCTTCAGAATACCACGGTGTCTAGCCACTAGCCCTAATTACCTTTGCACTGACTTGCTGCAGGGAGGCCCTCCTAGTGTCTCTATTTCATCAGCAAGGCATTGGTGACAGTTCTCTTCATTGGTAGAGTGAGCACAGTGCGAATCAGTGGATAGTCTGTCTTTAACAAACCACAGGCCACATGTCTGCAAATGCAGCCTGAGCCACTGATCGTTTTAGCCTCTTCCAAAGAGAAATACGCATGTAACAAGCTTACAATGAGGTGACCGTTAGTGGAGTCCTCAAAACAACTACCTACAGGCTACAACCTGAGCTGTATCACTGCGGGCTCCTGCGATCTGGTATAATACAGCGTGTTGCCAGATTTGCAAAAATCCTTGTCGCTGCCACCCAAAAACATTCGGGGGCTTAGCTGACCTCAAACACAAGCTTTGTCTCTCTGCTGGCCTGTTCTTTCTTTTTCTTGGTGCTGGGAGAACTGCTGTAGTTACTGTGAAGATTTATGACTCACATTGGAGGACAATAGAATACAGAGCTTCAGGGTGCCACAAGTGGCTCAAAACAGGCTGCTGCCCCAGACTGTGGCTTCAAGTGTGGATACCTGAAGGGTTCCCCGGTTTCCAGACTCTGCCCCACACATGCGGAGTAGCTGGCATTGTCTGTTTTTCCACTGTAACTGCCTCACCAGTGATTTCTAATGTAATTAGACCTCCCTGACTGGTGTCTGATTCTGCCAGGTGGGGCTGGTGAGTGGCAGCTATTTCTCTGCCTCTTTGCTATTTGGGGTTTTTTCTTTTCTAGATGAGAAAGAAGAGGAAAAAGCCAAAGAGGAGAAAGCAGAACCCAAAGGGTGAGACCTACTTCTCTCTTCTCTCCCCTCTTCCCCCCCCCCCCCCCCATTTAGGATGCAATGTGACTTAGGTGCCTGGGAGTTGAGCAGGATGGTTTTGTAGGTGACTGTTTCTGAGTTTCTCCATCTCTAAATTATAGATAATACCCAAGGCCCTCTTTTGGTAAAGCACTTTGAGGTCCTTGGATGAAAGGTGCTAGAGAAGTGCTTAAAAATATTTTGCAGTGTGTGTAAAACTTCATTGTGTGTGTAAGATAAGGACAGATGTTAGTGCATCTGTTAGGACAGGACCTAAGGGTAAAGTCTTTAACATGCTACTCGACTATTTTGCTACAGTTTGATCACAATCTAATTCTTTTGTCAGTTCCTTAACACAAGCTCTCCACTCTTGGCTCTGCAGGGTAAAGGAAGAGACTAAATCGACCTAAGATGACTGCAGCCGGACAATACCTTTCAGTACATAGTTAAAGTTTGCTTCTCTGGTAGCCTCCCATTCCACAGGATTTATATTTTATATGTTTCTGTATATATTTCTATATAAATATATAAATGACTTAAGAACTGTAAATTATTCTTGCTGCATTCCGCTGAGAGCAGATGGGGAGGATTCTGAGTAGACAGACCTGCACTACTCAGAATTAGTGACAGGGACGTTTCACTCTTGCCTTCCACTGCCCCTTTGGTGTGTGTTTTAAAAATCATTTTCCTCTTCTCTATCCTCTCTTTGAAATAGCCCTTTGGAGAATACTGGTTTTTTTTTTTCTTTTTTTTATATAAACTAGAAATAGTGTCTGACTTTTAGGTCAGGTGGAAATATGGCCATGAAACTTTGGGAGAACTTTGAGTTCCCAACTTATGCCTGTGAGAGAAACTGCTCCTATGGTCTTTGGTCCAATTACACCATAGTAAGTAACTGCAAGCCGATGCCAGTTCTCAGGGTCAAATAGTGCAGTTCTTGAATAAAGTTGGCTGTCTATCTGCAGTGGATTTGTGGAAGGAGTTGAAGCCGTTTTAAAGTAAATATGTAAAGTTCCCTGGTGTATCAGCCCACGGTGCCCTGCTCTAAGGTATAGATCTGGATAGCACAAAATGAAAACTGCCAGCTAGCTGGTGTTTTAAATGAAAGAATCCACTTTAGAAAGTTTTAAGTCAAGTTAGCGTGGCAGCGTTATACATCTCATATGAGAGAGAAGGGCTCAAAAGAATATTTTTCTTCATATACCAAAACCCCTATGTGGGGGCAATGCATTACTGCCTATTGTTGTCCTGTGTAGCTCTCCCTGCTTTTTCCCCCACTCAGCTACCTGTGATTACATAATGTGCATTCTGAGTGCTGATCTAGGTCCTAGACGGAAGCCACTACAGAAATCCCAAGTCAGCTAAAGACCAGATTGCGAAGAGCCTGATTGAAGCTGCTTGTCAGTGTGGCACTTGCTGAAAATTCTCATCTGATGTGAAGCACAGATGTTTTTTGATAGGACCTTTCTCCTTGTTGTCCAGGCCAGTAACTGGGGGGGAACCTTTTGAACCTGCAACTTAAGCTGCTCTCTTTGTCATGGAACAGCAGCACCCCCTGTTGCTTGAGAACAGAACTGGCCTTTACCTTGCATCTCACTTCTCATAACTGATCATTGGATGAGCTTTCTGTGAAATGCGTCACTGAGCTCCAGCCTTGCAGAAGTTCTGCAGGCAGCTTTCACTTGCTGTTTTCTCAGGGGGATACCTCTGTCCACTAGAGCATCTGTACCTCCCAGAGTGCTGCTGATGGTTTCAACTCCAGTAATGCTGCTAACTTAACACAGGTTATTTTTAAATGGTTTATTTTTTTAAGTACTCTTCTTTCCCACCATCTCTAGTCTCTTGAGGCTGACTGCAGCTCCTCTTGCTCTTATGTTTTTGTGAAGTGGGAGATCACTGTATCTGTGTGTCTGGGGGGAAAATATATTGTGGTTTTTTAAAAGATGCTTTTTATTTTGAAAATCTTTGTAATAAAAATGACATTTCTATGTTGGTGTGAATTGTTACCCTTCTTTGTGGTCAGAGGACATAAAAGGGAGGGGGCCTACTTGTTTTGTAGATCGCAGACTAATCACAATAAAATAGATCACTTTTGAAAAACTTAACCATTGAAATTAGAGGCTTTGGGTGACTGGTTAGTGTGTCCTCTATCCCTATTGGTAATAAAACTGGCCTGTATTTATAGCAGGACTGAACTTGCTCTGTTGCTCATTTCATTTACAGGTTTGGGCCTTATCTCCAACTTTTTTTGCTTAAAGTATCTTAATTCTCCAGCTGCCCCTTTGATGAATGGTTGGGTCTGCATTTTATCCCACTTACATTAAGCATTAGAGGCATTTCTTCTCTCAGCTGTTCTGGTGCAGCCCTGTCCTGACTGCAGCTGGGGTGTGCACCTTGGTTTGGCTTTCCCCTGGAGAACTGAGTAGGTCATGTCTTTCTCATTGCTTAGAATGTTGTTTCAGTCCTTCCTGAAGTTGATTACTTCAGTTTGCTGAAAAATGGGCTCAGGTATAGTACTGTTGTTCAACTGAAATCTAGAAACATCTTAAATAAGATGTGTGGGTTATTGTGCTTGATTCAGTTGTAGGACTCCTACTTGCTGTTGTGTAAGGTGCAGAAAATCTGAAAGGTTCATAAACTAGTATTTCCCTATATAGGAGCAACCTATTGCAACAGCAAGCCTCCTAGTGATGGGTCATAATTAATCCTTTTAGCTCATCGCCTTTGTCATTTAATTAATTTGAAGGGGGGAGGTGGGCATCTCTTCATTTCCAAGGGATGAAACCGTGACTACAACCCATGTTGTATTCTTAGCTTGCACATATTAGCATGCAAGTCTCCCTGTGGTTCAGCAGTACTCAAAATGGCTGCCACACAGCTCTCCAGAACTGGTATGGTTAACCCTATAGCAGCACATACCATTGCATGTGTAAGAACATAACCAGTAGGGATCATTCTACAACAGGCACAGCTGCACTTATATTTCCATGGACCAGCAGCATATACCACCTTCAAAAAGCTAGAGGTGACAACTTTAATTCTGCAGGACAACACCAGCTATGCTGAAGGTACCAGTTTCATAACCAGATCTTATGCAGTAGAAATAGTACCTAGTTACAAGATCAGTCAAGTCTGCCTCATAGCACTAATGGTAGGGTGAATGCTCTACCATAGGCTAGTTAATGGGGATAGCTGTTACAGTAGAAGCAATGTCAGTCATTACACATTGCAAGAGAGGCCAATAGCTGCACATTTTCCCCCCATGCACTAGCATTGACTGGGGACCCCTCAGACAAGACTTATCTAGAAGTTTATTAACAAGCACTCCTGAATGAGGATAGGAACAAACCACAGCCCCAGTAGAATTCTGTAAAGTGAGACTTTAAAAGCTGCAGCCTTGTCATATCATTGCTCCTGCCCTCTGGTTTTACAGAAGAAGCCTAGCCTCTTTAGGTGAATGAAGACTTCACTTGTCTAGTTTCCAGCTGTACTACAGGCTCCTAGGTGAGTTTGGACAAGCCACCTAATCTGTGCCTGAATTCTGACTAAAATGTTTACTTCCCTACTCCAAGGGCTCTAGATTAAATTCATTACCAATTGCTCCCCCTCTCATCAGCCATGCATGTCACACACAACCCCAGTCAAGTCATTACAGGCTTTTGTCTATCAATCCAGGAGATTTTAGAATTAGCTCATTACCTGAAGCTAAATCCAATACTGTGCACACCTAGAAGACTAGGGTTTAAAAGATCAATAAGTTGTAGAGGCCATCAAGTAAAGGATTCCATTTAGGGAAGCAGAGTCAGGGTCACCCAAAAAAGTTAACACAGCATGGGGCAGTCTGGGACACCAGACCCTACAGAACAGGGTGTGTACCTTGTCCAGCTTTAGATGTGCTCAACAATATCCCAGACAGAGTCAATGAGTATACCCAGAAAGGGGTCACCCTTTATTCCTTTCAAACATTACAAGGAAACCTAGAGTTGGTTGTTTTTTTTTTTTTTAGAGTTAGAAAATTGCAAATCAGGTTTTGGCCATTAAAAATTATTTACAGAGAAAACAAAACTTCACATTATACAGTTTGCACTCTCCCTCCCCCCACCCCAGAAAAGTTACCCCTTAGAAGTAAAATTAAACACAGCGGACTTACAAGCTTATGGTTTTAAGCCAATAGTAAGACATTATAAAAAACTAACCAGATTAGCTTTTAAACTGTTTGTTTCTATAAAAAGCCCAAAATACTTTAAATGAAGTCAGAACCAGGAATTTAAACCAAGAAAAAAAAATCCATTGAACAGTCAGTGGCTTATTGGACTTTGAAAGCTGCTTGGAGGATTAGTGAAAGAGGCAGTAGGTCAGCAGAGAGCCTAGAGTTTGGTGTAGTAGATGGAGTCTGACTAGATTCCAGTTATGTCCAGGATCATCTTCCTCCAGTTTTAAAGGATTCAGGCAAACTAGTGCCAAGTTGTGGTGGTGGGTAACAGTGAGCTGCATGGAGGGAAATAATTCAGGCATCTTAATTGTAGGTGTTGTCAGTTCTACTTTGAACATAGAAGTGTGTGGGCAAGGCAGCAAGTCCATGATGTTATTGGGATGAGGATGGCACAAAAAGTCTTTAAGTTATGACAATGTCAGGTGGG
Organism: Mauremys reevesii; assembly: GCF_016161935.1. Classification (NCBI taxonomy): domain Eukaryota; kingdom Metazoa; phylum Chordata; order Testudines; family Geoemydidae; genus Mauremys; species Mauremys reevesii. Next base: position 17,354,639 of record NC_052645.1, read on the forward strand.
CTCTACTCTTCCTTCTGCTCAGTTGCTGCAGGTGTTGTACTGGCCTCAGGCTCCACAGGTGTTGAGGACTCCTCTGGCTTAGCTGTAGCCTCCTGGCTTTCCCCCAGCTGCTGCTCCTGTTCCTCTTTCTCCTTGGCTTCCCCTGCTTCTGCATCTTCCCTTTTAGGCTGGGCTTCCTGCTGCCCCTCAGCAGCAGGAGGACTGCTGTCCACTGCAGCAGCTTTCTCCTCCACTTTCCCTTCCTGTGTTATACTGGTCTGCTCAGTTTCATTGGCAGAGCAAGTAGGGTTCTCCTCTCCTTTGGCTTCTGCTTTGGCCTGGTCATCTGTGGGAGAGGACACAGCAGAATCCCCAGCCTCTTTCTTGTTCTTCCTGAAGGAGATCCCACTCAGTTTGAAGGGCTTCTTGAAAGAGAACTTTTTCTTCTTCTTTGGGGTCTCCTTGCAGGCTGCAGCACCATCAGGCTTGGCCTCCCCACCTTCAGCAGCTGGGGCTGGCTCAATGGCATCTCCACTGAGAGATTCTGCCTTGGCCTCATCTTTGACTGGCTCAGCAGATCCATTGCCATTCAGTGGTGGGGCTTCTCCATCAGCCTTTGGTGAGACATCCCCATTTATCTTTACGTGGCCATTCTCCTAGTGGAAGAGGGAACCATGACATATTAGATATTATCTCTAGACCCTGGAGATCCAGAATACCACCACTTTCCCCCAGACCTCAGTGACTTTAGCTGGTAGGATTAAACAGTGTTCTCACCTCCCAGAGATGAGTTGGCCTTGGCTATAAAACACCAATTCTTGGGAAGACTAATCAGAAGGCCAAAAAAAAAAAAAGGGGAGGCGCATGCCCCATGAGATGTCAGTCTCAGCTGGCAGAGCAGGGCGAGGAGTGGAAGCATTCCCCAGGGGCTAATGCACAAGGCTGGAGCTAGGTTCTCTTCCTACAGAGTTCAGGCAAATGAGCTTTGGCTCCTGCTCCAGTACAGGGGCTCTATGGCTGATCGGGCGTGGGGGGGGGCCACAATTGGCAGGGGGGTGAGGAATGTGCTGAGTGTGGGGCGGGGGGGTGCAGTTATAAGCTTCTAACTAACCCCCACCCCCCCCACAGCCTAACGGAGCAGGCGCGCCCCGCAGCTAACCCAGTGCTGGAGAGCCCGGCAGAAACACAGCCCCAGATGGTCAGTTGCCAGGTGCGCCCGGCCCTAAATTCAGTCGGATTAAAAAAAAAAAAAAAGGGGGGGGAAGAGTGTTCGCCTAAGAGGAACCGCTACTGCGCCGCCACCAGCTGGCGCTCGCGCTCCACCTCCGGAGCCCTGGCGGGAGGGGGGGGGGGCTTGTGCCGCGAGGGGCATTGTTGCACGATGCAAGCGCTGGCGCGGGAAGCACAGCTTGAGCCGTGATTTTACACACGCACACCCGCATGTCCGCTTTCCATTAAAAAAGCCACCCCTGTCCCTCCCTGGGGAGCAGCCCTGCAATCCCCCGCCCGCGGCTAGAGCCGCAAGAGGGTGGAGGGGGGGGGGGAGTTCTCCGCTCCCAGGGAAGAAAAGCCTCAGTGATTGGAATTGCAGGTCCTCAGCCGGGCTGCATTCATTGTCCTGCCCAGCAGCGCTTCCCTGCTCCTCGCCCCCCTCCCGAATGCACCCTAGTGAACAGCCCCCCCCCCGTGTGATCCCCGGGGGCTTCGGTCACATGGACCTGGGGCGGGGTAGAGGAACGTCCCCCCCTCCCCCATTAACTGGAGACGCTCTCGCCCCTCCAAACTAGACACCTCGCGCCGCCCGGGTCCGCCCGCGGGAGCTCGCCGGGGTTCGCCCTGGAACGCGGCCATCGCCCTCCCCCCGCAGCGCGTTCTGGACCCGGATCCTTCCTTTGTTTCCCTCCAGGCACTCGGGGCTGCCCCGGGGGGGGGGGTTGCCGGGGCTTGAGCGCCGAACAAAGGCAGCCCCGCGCTGCGGTCTCCGGCAAGACCCGGAGAGGGGGAAGCATGGCAGTAAAACGCGCGGGGGAGGGGGGGTAATTGGAGATTGCAGGGAGGGGTCGCACCCCTCCTCGCCCCGTTTGGGGCGCGATCCCCCCCACAAAGCGGGTTTCGGGGGGGCTCACTCACGCGCCAGGCTTTCAGCAGAGAAAGGAGCCAGGTGGCGAGGGGACAGCGCCTAATTCGCCTCCGCAGAGCCGGAGGGTCCCCCGCCCCTCAACTCCGGGGCGGGGGGGAAGGGGGCGAAGACTTTCCAGTAGCCCATCCCTACCGATTCCAGGGGGGCTTACCCCCCCCCCCGAGAGCCCCCTTCTTATACGGGGGGGAAGGGAACAAAGCAAAGATCCGAACTCCCCCCACACACACACCCCGAAACCCACCTGGCCGTTTGATTTGGAGGGAGACACCGCAGCAGCATCGGCCGATTTCTGAGCCACCACGTCTCCTTTGGCCGCCTTGGAGCCCTGGCTGCCCATGGTGGCTGGCAGGGGATGTAGCCGCACGGAACAAAAAGGGTGGTTGAGCTCCTAAAATCCTGAGATGTGGGGGGGTTAAAGCCGCTCCCCGCTGCCCCAAACTTCTGCGCCAAGTCCTGGCTGCACAAAAAGCAAAGCGACAAATCCGAAGAGCGAGGGAGACGCGCCCCCACCAGGGAGATCAGCTCGGCGCCCCCCGGCTGCAGGGTCCCAGCCTCGGCTCGGCAGCCAGCTCCGCGCACTGAACCAGGGACCGACCGACCGACCGAGCGGATCACTACACCCCTCCCCGCCCCAAGCGCCCGCTAATAAGCGCGCAAAAGCAAGGGGGCGTGTCGGGCATTTAAATACCCGCCCAATGGCAGGCGTGGGGAGGGCACAGGCAGGAGCTGCACCCCCCGTACAATGGGGAGCACGCTCGTTGTGGGAGCTGCACATTGGGAAGATGGGCCGTTTAACCCCCCCCCCCGGATTTGCAAAGGAGGGTGCAGTCGGGGGGGGGGGGCTTACAGTGATGGGGGGGCTTGCATGGGTGGTAAGGGGGTGGGCACAAGCTAGGGGTGTGTCTGGGGGGGAAATGCAAGAGAGGCCGCTGCATCTTGCCTGCCCTGCTCAGTTCTTATTTGGAGAATCTTCTATTGGCTTCCTGGCTGGAGGAAGCAGTGCGAGGTCTGGCCCAATGGGCTACAAGACTTCAGAGCCTCAAGGGAGTTTTTCGTGGAGGGGAGAGGGGAGAGATTGGCGTGGTAATCAGATTGTTTTCCCCCCCCACCACCACCACCACCTGCAGTGTGAAAATGAAACTGATTGGAAACAAAAATGAAACCGACCAGTCTGTTTTCACTCTACAAGGTGAGTCAAAGGCAGAAATAAACACATACAGGGTGGGAACTGAATTGGGTTGTTGCCCTGGTTTTAGTTCTCCAAGTTAGTCCATCTGCTTAAACATCGCCCTTCTGTCTGAAGTTTCTACAGTGGGGTCTTACAAATCAATCCCCCCTTAAAATGTCTAGCGCTCCAAGAAGTAATTTTTCTCCATTTCCTCCTCACCTTGTCTATGTTGTGCATTTGACAGCACTTAGTGTCAAGTTAGTTTCCCTGTTTCTTTGGTTTCCCCTTGCTGTTTGTGTGGGACTTTCATGCAGCAACAGGGGAGAGAAAGATCTTGAGCAAAATAGGAAAAGTTCATTGTAAAACCACAACAATTTCAAGGCAGATGTAGCATCTGAAATGACATCCAGCTCTTTTTTTTTTTTTTAATTTGACTAGATTTCAAATTGACAGTGTCCCTAGCATAGGGAGAAGATGGTGTTTATAACACAGAAGATAATTTTCTTTTAGAACCTATGCACCGGCTTCATTTTCATAAGTGCTGAGCATATGCAGCTCTCATTAATGTCAGCCGGAGTTATCTGCGCTCAGTGTTGCTGAAAATCAGGCCCTTATGATGTTTAACCTGGCTGTGTCCGTTTTAATACATCAATAATTTCATACATAGGCCTTGGTCCTGCTGGTTCTTGCCCATGGCACAGCAGGGACACCAAAGATTTCATGATCCAGGGAAGATAGCATATGGGCACACATGCGTCTGCTGCTGTAGCAAAGGGATGGGATACAGGTGGAGAACGGGTATGTCTAAGGAGACATGATTTTAACTATGATCATTCAAATAAGGTCCTTGGCTACTGGCTGTCCATGGTGCCCTCATTCCTGCTATGACATGGATTGCACAGCAGTGTTTCATTCTTGCAGGACTGGGATCCCCTGTGCTCCCATCCTGTTCGTCGTCTCTTACCTTGGGCTTATAGGTGCATCGCTCCTCCCCAGCCCCTGGCTACCCTGCCGTCGTGGGAGTCAGTGGGCTTGTGGCTCAATGCAAACCATGAATGCTTGGCTTGAACTGCCCCATATGTAGCTTCGCGGGAGCGCAAGAGCCTAGCGCGCCCAGCTGCGGCCTGCACAAGGCAGTGTAGGATCAAGGCCAGCAGCATCTAGGATGGAAAACAATGGGTTGTTGTGTTTGTTTTACCAACAAGGTCATGTTTTGTCTTCCCCCCTGCTGGAGCAATATTTCTGTGTTAATTATATTGGGCCACAGTTGTCCTTATTGACTCTTGGTTTCCAGTTGATAAAGCCTTTGAATGGCTGCCATGCGGCTTCTTATTTGTCTTCCTGATCTTTAATCCATATCTCAAAACTGGAGTTGCCCAATGGGTTTTGCAAAGGAGCCACTGAGGATTTACAGGGGTTAAATAATGCATGCTTTCAGAATTAGCACATGTAGCTAGCCCCCCCACCCCGCTTTGCTGGAAAGAGGCGAGTGGGTCTAGTGAATCCATACCCTGTGTTGAGTAAACACACTGTGATGTTTGAGTTCAGCATGAAAGATTTTGTTCTTAAACAAAGAACTTGAGAGCAACCCCCACCCCCTCTCTTTATCTGCTGGGACACAAAGAGAAAACAGCCAGGGAATTGGAAGTTACAGTTGCTCTTTTCCACAAAACCAGGCGTGTCAGTCTTGTTTGATGTTTTCTGGCTTTGGTCAGTTTTAGTGCAATCCCTAATGTTATTAAACCGCAGCTAATTAATTTTCTTTTTGAGTGGTTGGAGTGACTTTACAGTAGGGCTCATGAAAGGGACCATCTTGACAGCCGTGAAGACTAATTGTCTTCTGTTTATCTACAAAACAGGTACAGCACGGGGCGCCCCCTAGCACATCACCAATATTTCTTTCCCCATAACTGGAGTAGAGAGAGGAGAATTCAGTCTTTGGAGTCCATTCGTTCCTTGGCCTCTCTCCTGATGCTGCCACCACGGAGGCCAACGGCAGTGCCAGTTTTTGTGGACACCACCGAATATTCGCTTGACGGTCCTGACTTCGCTACACCTAGAACCTTGGTAAGCACGAGTAATCTCTGCCGTGCACAGTCATGCAGGGCTACAACTGATCCATTCAGAGTGCCCCATCTCAAGTGTGGCCTCCCTTTGGGCCTCTCCAGACCAGCAATCTCACCTTGTTGGTACTGGTGCCTTCTGGGAAAATGTGGACACTACAGCTGTCCCATGCTGCCTCAGCTACCCGTGCAAAGGGCAGAGTAGGGTGTTTTTCACAGGGCGTAATACGCTTTCCAATGTCTCTCTTGTGCAGAGATCTGGGAGACAGGAGAACTGGCCAACCCAGTTACACAGGCAGGGGTATATGGGGCTGGATACCCGGCATAAGAACTGTGTTAGATCCCAAATACAGCCTGTTTGTTATATTAATGAAAGCCCAGTTCCAGGGCATGGGCCAAATGCTTTCTCCATATGGTGAGGATCTACGTATATGAGCTATGTTGTTTGACGACCCAGACTGGGTGCAGCTATAACATCACTTACAGTTCATAGTCCACCTTTCTGGGTCACCACTAAACTCAGCTGGGTTTGAAACTGGCATAGAATGAACGGCTCCAGTCTCCTGAGCCGTCCGGCCTCCCCCATATGGTTGTTGTAGCAGATTAATGTGATTTCCACACCTAGCATGACTGTCTATCTGTCGTGCAAAACCTGTACAAACCTGTGCCTATCTCTCTAGCGATAGCAAGTGCCTGGTAGAGCAGAGGTGGGCAAACTACAGCCCATGGGGGCCGTCCTGCTCCTTGAGCTCCTGGCCGGGAAGGCTAGCCCCCGGCCCCTCCCCTGCTGTCCCCCCTGTCCCGCAGCCTCAGCTCACCGTGCCACCAGTACTCTGGGCGGCGGGACTGCGCGCTCCTGCTGGGCAGCACGGCTGCGAGAGCCACCGGCCTGTCCCGGTGCTCTAGACTGCGGCGGGGTGGCTGGCTCTGGTCGGGCGGTGTGGCTGCCAGTCCTGGTGCTCTGAGTGGCATGGTAAGGAGGCGGGGTGGGATAAGGCACAGAGGTTCGGGGGTGGTGATCAGGGGCTGGGGAATAGGGGGGTTGGATAGGCATGGGCTCCCGGGGGGCCTGTCAGAGGGCAGGGGTGTGGATAGGGGTCAGGAGGGCAGGCAGGGGACTGGGAGCAGGGGGGTTGGATAGGGGATGGAGTTCCAGGGGGGAAGTTAGGGGTAGGGGGTCCTGGGAGGGGGCAGTTGGGGGGCTGGATGGGTCAGGGGTTCTGGGGGGGGCAGTCAGGGGGCGGGAAGTGGGAGGGAGCGGATGGGGGCAGGGGCCAGACTCTTTGGGGAGACGCAGCTTTCCTCACCCAGCCCTCCATGCAATTTTGGAACCCTGATGTGGCCCTCAGGCCAAAAAGTTCCCCCACCCCTGTGGTAGAGGGTCGAGGGATTCTGAAAATGCAACTACAGTCATAGAAGGAAAAGCCAAAGCCAGGGCTGGAAACGGGCATGGGAGGAAAATGTCCATCAAACCATGCTGGCCAATGCTCTGCTTGTGCAGTGTTTGCAGAGATAAAGTGGTGTCCTGTCCTAGGTGCGGTTTAGTTTAGTCTGCATTAGGTGCCGTGTGTGTGATCATTTTGTGGGAGGGAACCAGACACACAAACCTTCATCTTCCTACGAGCCTGCCCCGTAGCAGCGAGCTCTGTGGAGTGGTTGTATCCCCCCGACACCGCTGCTCTGTGTAGCATGTTATGTCTCATCTACTCCAGTGAAAGTCCTGGGCTGTCCTTGCCAGTCTGTCAGGGCAGGGGTTTGCTGCCGAATGCATTACTGACTGGAATGCTGTATGGGCTCAGTGGAGCGGGAGCCCTGGCTGTGTGTTATCAAACGCAATCTGCACACTCTTCTCCCCAATGGCTGTTTGCTAGGCAGGGATTTTCCTCCGTGAAGGAACAGGCTGATATTATATGGACGACGGGGCTTGTTTATCGGAAAGAGGGGATTTGGGGGGGGGGGGGGATAAGAGGCAAACCTGCTCCACCAAAGCTGCCCTGGGCACGTTGTGCAGCTGCACGAATGCTACCCAGCCTGCCCCGCCAGATCTTGGATAGCAGAGTTTTCCATCTGTGATTCCCCCGGGCAGAACCTGTCTCGCTTTCATTTTGCTTGGGGGGGGGAAGCGCTTGACACCCGGCTGCTCTCCTGCCACAGCAATCATGGGCCAGAGCTGAAGTGAGGGGAGGCAGATGTGATGTTTCGAAAGGGCGAACTGTAGCATGATGAGACAGGTCGAGATGCAGACCTGTAGGGGAGAGGGAAAAAAGCCCCTTTTTCTCATTGTAAGAAATACGATCAATCTCACTGGAGTTTCTGTAGATTTCATCCCAAAAGATCCCCAATCACCAGCTCTCTCTCGATCCCAGTCCTTTAAACCCCTAGTCTTCAGTGAGGCCACCAAGGAATCTGTTTGTAAATAGAGGAAGTTCCCTCTGGATTTCCAAGTGTGCCCGGACTTGTAAGGCTTTGTGAACATTACTGAATGTCTGTCCTTCATCCAGAACTGAGCCCAGCAATGGTGGACGTGCTGGATTAGACCAGGAGCAGGCCTGTTTACCTCTGTGTCAGGAAACTCTGCTGTCGTGTAGGTGTCCCGATCCTCAACCCAGATGTGCAAGGGATTCTGGGGGCAGTTGTCCATCTGTGCAGATCTGGGGCCTAGTCTTCTGACCTTTCAACTGTATACTTTTGTAGGGGGGAGGGACTGTGGGGGTTTCTGTTTTGTACCTTGCTGGTACAAGGCAAATGATACGTGACAAATCTCTGCATGCGTGTAATCACAATCCCACTGAAGTGCAGCTACTTCTGGGGTGGAGGTCAGCAGCAGCACAGCACCCTGCACAACAGCGGGGTTTACAACTTAAATTGGAAAAAATCCTTTTGTTTAAAAAGGTGTGATTCTATACAATTACTGTAATAAATGTAGAGGAGAGAAGATGGATGAGCGTAAAGGACCTCCATGGACAACTCACTGAAGTCAACAGGAGTCTTTCCTTTGACTTCAGCAAGCTTTGGATAAGCTCCCAGTTGCAAAACTTCTAGGGATTTCTATGGTGCAGATGAGTCTGGCTGCTTTTCTGAGTACTGTTTGCAATGTTATTGTAGCTGCATTGGTCTCGGGATACGAGAGAGGCAAGGTGGGTGAGGTAATATCGTTTATGGGACCAACTACCTCTGTTGGCGAAAGCAACAAGCTTTCAGGTTCCGCGGAGTTGAAGAGCTTGAAGAAGAGCTCTGTGTAAGCTGGTTACCTTGTTTCTTTCACCAGCAGAAGTTGGTCCAGTAAAAGATGTTACCTCACCTACCTTGTCATTCCTCATACTGATCACTCCTAAAAGAGTTCATGGGAGCCTGCCTGCCTCTGTCGTTCTCCTCTTTCAGAGCCTAGTTAAGATGTTGATGATGATGATTAATTTATTATGTGTTAAGTGCCAACAGCCTGCAAGACACAGAAGCAAACATTGTCCCTGCCTGGAGGAGGTAAGCAAATAAGCAACACACCCTGACCCTCCCACCTTTGTTATGCCTTAAATTTGCATGCAAGAATTAGTTTGGTTAGTTATTCATTTATATAGAGCTATTCACCAGTGTCTTATCATGGCTAGTGGATCTTAACCCAGTTAGCAGCTCCCCCACGCCCCCAGCACAAACAGTGAGACTCAGAATAAAAGAGCGACCCTTTCATGTAGCTTTAAAAATAGCAATGGTATTAACTAATTATCTCTCTCTGGGGAGGGAATTCCAGCAGGGAGAATCTGGCGAAAGCTTCACTAGGCCATTGGGAAAGGATGGATTGTAACAGATTCTGACACCGGCATAGCAGGAAGGTGGAGAACAGCTCCTTCAAACATCCCTTCGCCCTTTCAGAGTCTTTGCCCAGTGTTAGGCTACTAAATCCATATTTAGGCCTTGCCTGCGCTCCAAAGCTGTACCATTTTCAGTATAGTTAAAGGATAGTTAACTCTGTCCATACTGTACCGCTTTAGCTCAGTAGAAAGGTGTTTATACTGGTCTAGTTCCAAGGAGGAAGAATATTAAAGTTAATGTTTAAAATTAAATAGACACAAGTTAAGAGGGGTACATCTGGGGTCAGGCTTGAGTTATGAGGGATTACAGGTATCGGTTGCAAGGGTGAAGAGATACATAAATATCACATAACCGGCATAGACCCTAGCACTATATGAGAGCAAGGTACGATTATTATACTGGTGTATTTGCATCCACACTTGGGGTTGTATATCTGTAAAAAAAATCACAACCCCACCGACATAGCTATTCCAATGCAAAAACGATGTGTGGACCAGGATTCCTAGATGATTGACGTGATCTTCAGACATCTTCAGCACTCAGCAGCTGTCCCTGGCGGTGACAGGTCTGGTTTTCATCATGCCCTCTGCTTGTGTGAATGACCGCGTGGCAGGGTAATAGTGTGTGAGTAATGAGGGCAGTGTAGATCGGAGGGTAAAGAGTGGATGGAGTAAATGGGAGAGCAGCCAGGTGGCAATTGTAGGAATTAGTGAATTATACCCTGCAACCCCCTAGACTTCAAAGCACTGTTTGTATTTGTAGCAGAGGCATAGGAACAGAAAGTGACTTGCCAAGGGTCCATGGCGGATCTGGGACTAGAACCCAGCCTCCTGATTCCTGGTCCCACACCTGACCACTGGAACAGGTGCCGTGCTGTATAAGTTACTGTAGCGACTGCGACAGGGGTGGTGAAATTGAGAGCAGACTGTTGCCCATTCAACACTAGCGTGAGTGGGGACTGTCACCTTGCTGAATTACTGAGGGGGGTCTGCATGGTGCTGCTCAGGAAAGTTAAGCCAAATTAACTAACGGTGTGAATTTAAAATGCGCTAGTTAAATCCCTGCGCGGACGCTCTCACTCAGAAGCAAAGTGGCTTTCGTTTGCTTTAGCTTCATTCACGTCCAAAGTGGAAGAGAATGTCCACACAGGGGTTTAATGCTCTAAATACACACCATTCGCTAATTCAGGATGACTTTCCTGAATCCTGAGCGTCTCGGTGTAGACATGCCCAGAGTGGCCAGACAGCAAGGTGGGTGGAGATGCCACAAGGAGAGAGAGAGAGTGAGCAAATCAAAACAGTAGAAAGCTTCCATTTCAGGCACCTGGTTGTGAGGTCATTGTCTGCCGGAGTCACTAAAACGCTCGGCCTGGCACTAGGTGTGAATCAAATCTTGCTGAAGTCTTGGACCTTGCAGGCCAGTGGCATGGCTCAGGAATGTGGTTAAAACGTGATTCCAGGTCTGAACTGTGCTTTAACCATATTGTACCCGGCTCCTGCCAGGCCATCGTTCATACAGCGCAGGCTTCTACAAGGGTGCGTTTGTAGAGACGTGCTTTCTGGGATGGGGTCGCTCCGTTACTTCCTAGTCAGTCTGTCAGGGGGGTATAATGAGGCAGGGCCACAAATAACCATAAGTGCCCAGGTGAGGAGCCTGAGATGCGAGTGGGTTCACGTGAGAAAAATCTATTGATTATACAGTGGAGATGGGCCCGAGCAATTGTCGGACACCCCCATGGATAAAATGGGCCTGGGTCCAAACCAACCCCAATTTTGGAAAACCGAAGCCAGAATGATGAGATTTAGCTCAGCCAGCCCCAGCGTTGTCCCTCTCCACTGTACAGAGTTGAGTTACTCGGTGCTGCTGCAGCATTTAACTAGCGACACGGCACTCAGGAACCCATCCAGCTTCGGCTCACGGTGTCTGGTACAGAGCATCCTCGGTGACCTTTATGTTCTGGGCAATTTGCAAGGGATTGAAAAGATTAAGGGGGGAGGAGGAATCAACCCTGTGGGTTGTGCAATCCCAACACACTCTCTCTTCTGTGTTATATGCAAGGAAAGAGATTACAGCCAAACCAACAATGGCCAGATTGTGAGCCCTTGAAACACACCTGGATGAGGGGCAGGTTTGATTTCCATAGAATACGATTGTGGTTGGGGGCTGGGGAGGAGAGTTTGAAGATTGGAGGCTTTCAGGAGCGGAGGTGGCTTCGTAGATGATGTTTCCTGGTGTCATCAGCTGACAATACCAGTGGTGTTTGTGCAGAGGATGCTTGCTGGGAGGGTGCTAGCAGCATGGCAGATGGCTGCTTCTCCATGGTCGGGGCGGGGTGGGGGGGAGTGACTCTTGATTGGACAGCAGCTTGTTGGGTGCTTTGGAATCTATGGATTGGGAAAAAAAACTGTTGCTATTCTCTATTTTTAATTGGGATCATTATGTTGTTGCTGCTACTTGACTGGATAAGGAATGATTGGCCTTGAACTGGGTGATCTTGTATCTAGCGATGCTTTGTAAAGTACCCATCACTGGAAGCACTTTTGAAGAGAAATCAGTGTCTTGTATTACAGAACCCCCTATTTACATGGGTGTTTGGGTCTGTAACATGCTTATGACATGGGTTGGTCCTATCTACACAGTAAGTCATGAGCAGATCCCACCAGGGCACCACCACCACCTTTGGGGCAGTGTGTTGCAGCATGATAAACGTTGTCATGCAGGCCTCTCCTAAGAGAAAGAAACTGAGGGCCTGATCTCCCCAGTCACCTGCAACTCCACTGAGTCGACTGGAGTGACTCCTGATTTGCAGCAGCGTGAGAAGATTGCTGAGGCTAGATTGACTAGCAGCTGCGAGTCAAGAGGGGAGAAAGAGAGAGACATTTTGGCTCTGACCTCTGAGGCCATTTACCACCTCCTAGGACAAGCGTTTGAACACGACCCAACCCCAATCAAATAGCCACCGTGTACCAGGCAGGCCATGGGACAAGGCTGCAGCCAGTGTCTTTTCTGCAGCCCCTTCTCTTCCTTCCATGCCCACGAATGGTGTCAAGCCGGCACCTCAGGAGCTCAGAGTCTTCTATTTCTCCACAGAACCGGCACAGCGGCATCGTGCCAGCTTGCCCTGTGCACAGCCCACCTCCTGCCAGAGAGCCTCAGCCTTCACCTGCAGGGACCCCTGCTCGATGGGAGAAGGGAATTCAATCTCCAGGGCTCGTACAGTCCCTGAGCCCTCTGCCGAGGCTGCCAACTGTGGTGATACTTGTGCTGCAGAGAACAGTCCCCTGGGAATTAGACTGGGGCCTACCCAGTGCCTTGCTGGCAGTTGCGTTTCATCTGGGACAGATTTGACCCAACACGCTGGAGGGGAAAGACTCCGTATCTCATGGCCCACCCAGTTCAACTCAAGAGAACAGAAGCTGGTTGCATGCTCTCACCAGCGCAGGACGCTCACCCCACACGTCTTATCTCTCTCGTAGGCGGCACTTGAGCTCTGATAATGGGCTTCTTGACCCTGACCAGCCAGTATGTTGCCGGTTCGGTGACGTTACGGCAGCAGGCCGGCTGCCAACGCTTCTCTGGGGAGAAACTGGGCCATGACTTCCAGCTGGCAGCCGAGGGTGGGAGGGCAGCATGAGAGGGCGTCAGGGTGCTCTGGAGCATTGGGCAGAGCTCTCTGCCCGGCACAGTCAAGGCTGCTGCTCAGTCAGCTTTTGGCAGGAACTCACGGACGGGGGCTGAGGAGGGAGCTCGTTTTCAGAATCTCCTCCTCATTAAACGGGAAGTTTATAGTGGAAACAAAAGTGACTTTCAGTCCCAATGGAGCTCGTCCCACTCGATTTCCTTTAGAGCCTCAACGGAGGTGCAGGGAGGGTCTTCCCATACTCCACGCGCTATCACGTGGTGGGGGGCGGGCTGTGTTAGAATGGGGGTTGGACTCGCCCCCCCCCAAACCATGGGAGAACCATGCAACGGAGCGTGTGAGAGCCCTGCAGAGTACCTGCAACTCCATTGCTTCAGCGCTGCAAGCCCTGCAACAGACACCCATCCCCTCTCTGGATCCTGCCCCAGGATTTAGGATATGGTTATACCGTGTGGTGGCGGATTAGCCACTGGACCACCAGGACCCTGGCCAATTGGGGCACCCCATGCCCGCTCCACCCCATGCACCCGCACCCCAACTTCACTCCTTGGCAGGAAGGCTGGGCGGGGAAGCCTCCATGCCCCGACCCCATTTCCCCAGCAGGAGCGCCATGGGGGGTGGCTGGGGGGGGATTGCAGGTGGAAGGCGTGGGGAGGAGCCCACAGTTGCTCTGGCCCAGGGCCCCACAAACCCTTAATCCGCCTCTGATACCGTGGTTTTGTCCCATCTGCACAGGCAAGGCCAAAAGCAGATAGGTTTGGCGCTCCTGCTCCCATTGGAGTTGGAGGCAAAGCTCCCACTAAGCCCAAGCAAAAGCAGACCTGCTTGGTAATGACCTGTCTGGAGCTGCTGATGTGCATGCTGCTGTCTCCTAGGGAGAACACCCAGAGAAAATCCCTTCCCTGCAGGGAGAATGCCATAGGAAAGCCCTGGATCAATAGAGCAAGGAAGTCACTGGTGTGGGATGATGCAGCTGAATCTGAAGCAGATGTCCAACCGGGAGTGCAGTGCTGGCCAGTCACCACAGGATGTTTTCCAGTTTGTTTTCCACTCTGTCCAGGAGATGATGCTACAGGCAATGGTGCTGGAATGTGCATGAGAGCCACTGGGGCACCAGGGAAAAGATCTCGTGTTCTTTTAAGCTGGAATAGGTCGTGGGGTCTTCAGCTTGTGTCGTGTTTACTCCGGTGGAGCCTCTATTGAACTTGGTGGGAGTTTTGCCTGAGTAAGGCCCTTGGGCTTGGCAGTGCTGCCATGTGCCGGCCAGGAATCAGTTCCTTTCTGTTGGGTCTCTGCTCCAGGCCCATGACTGACCGGCCTCCAAGGCTATGTCTGTGCTACGCTCTTTGGGACAATCTTTCATCATTGCGCTACCTGAGCTCCACGGGTGGTAGCCAGAGGCCAGACCAGGGCACTAATGTTACTCCTGCCCTGCTCGGAGCAAGGCAAGAGGACACTGGGATAAAAATGATGGTGCCCTGTCTGCACAAGTGCCCCCCATCTCCCCCCTCACTGGAGGAGCTGCACTGGTGCTAGTGTAATGGTGGGAGATTCCCTAGGACGGCCCAGTGCACCCAAGGCCTGCGTGGTTGGAGCAGACACGCTGCACCTCCTGACCAGCAAATTCCCCCTGCTTCCTGCTGATCTCCACTCGGCTCCTGCTGCCCAGGAGTAAAACCAGCTTTTGCCCCAGTGGAAATAATCATGAAACGAAGCTGCTGAGACCTAGAGCAGAGAGTTGCAGACTCTGGGGCAACCACTGACCTGACCCTCCTTTGGGATCACGTTACACCCTGGCTCCGGGGAACCAGAACCCCCCAGAAATGGGCTTGAGAACTACAGACTTGCAGCCACTGGACAAAGGCCCCTTCCTGGATGAGGTGGCATCTGTCCCGGGTGTGTAGTTCTACTGATTGGGGCACGGGAAAATCACTCTCTGGTGCTCCCTTTGGCACGCTGGGTCCCCACCCCCCCAAAGGCAGCTCTGCAATGTATGGGCCTCTTTCTCCAGGCCAGTCAATGTGTCTTTTTGTTGTGCTGCTGGGGTTTGATGCCTGTGAGCAGAGAGGGACAATACGTGGTATTGTTTCCTTTCAGCAACATCTGACGATCCCGGAGAGAGTGAGAGAGAGCGCGCCAGCGTGCGCAGAGGATGGAGATGGGGGGAGGGGATCTGACCAGGGCAGGGATGGGGAAAGAGCTAGCCAGTGGCGTGGGCTGCACTAGAGTCTGCCAGGGAGAGGATAGGGAATTACAGCTCCAGAAAGAGTGTGTGTGTGTGTGTGTGTGTGTGTGTGTGTGTGTGTGTGTGTGTAGGAGAGTGGGGCGGGGGAGGCATGTGGCAAAACATCCATTGACCTCAACTAGGAGCAAGATGGGGCTGGACACATGCCATGCAGAACAGCAGCATTTTGTGTCTGACTGGGGGAGCTCTGCGCTTTGCACCCTAATGTCCTGGGTATTCTAGGGGTGTTTTTGGGGGGCAGGGGTGTTGGGGCAGGTCTCCTCTGCCATTTCCCCTTCTGGGAACAGGGCAACATTCCTGTGGAAGAACCTGCTGGGTCTTTTCCGGGCTTGCTCCTTCCTGTGAAACGGCACTAGCTGATCTAAGCTCCGTCGGGGCAGGAAGCTCTGGCCATACTCTGGCCTTTACCCTGAGCGAGCAAGTGGCGTTGCTCCTGTTTATTCTTCGCTGCCAGCTCACCAGTCTTTGGAGAGCAGCTAGATGTGACTCTTCTGGGGCTTCTGCAGAATGATGAGTAAAGGTCAGGTAGAAGAAAGAGGAAACCAGGGCAGAACTGCAGGAATCTCTTGAAGTTTCCACCAAAGGGGCTTTTCCTGGTCTCCGCAGTTTGCTGCAGCTATTGGGTGAGTCTGAGACGAGCGGAACAAAACCCTGCCTCCAAAGAGCTGGATTGGAGGTTCGTGGCTTAGGCCCTCTGGCAATGAGAGGCTGATGCTGATGTGTATGGGGGGGGAGGGTAGCAGTCTGTCTGGAGAAGATGGAGGTTGTCCTCAGTGTAGCCTCCTCCAGTAAGATGAGATGATGATGAGGTGAAGACAGGGCCTGTGTAGTAAATTAATACCAGGGGGGGAGAGAACAAACCTGTGGCAGAGGATAGATGCCTTGCTTGATGCCCAGCTAAAGCCTCTCAGATGCTGTGGTGATGAGCATGGTGTGAGAACCTAGCTGGACGAGGACAGGTGGAGTGGCGAGCGTCACATCCCCCCGTGCGACCCATGGCTCTCTGGACCGTGTTCCGTCTCAGTCACGTTCTTTCTGTTTTCCCCTATACCATGGCTCTTGGTGCAGTGCAGCCAGCGTCCACCTCAGAGAACCACCATCGCCAGCAGCACTGGTTGGCCCCTTGGTCAGCAGCCTCAGCAAAGAGGTTGTGGGGTCTGGATTCCCTTCTGTCTCCAAGGGGTGGCTTCTCCGTGGAAGCACATTGGTGAGGCAGCATGGAGGGGCCTGCGTTGCCCCCTTGCATGAGGCACCTGTAGATCCCTATAGGACTAGGGATGTCTGTCTGGCACCCTCCACTGGCATGGCATTGACTTTAAAATAGCCCTACGCTTGAGAGAAAAAAACATGTAAAGAAGTCGATGTTACTGTTGCATTAAAGGTGACTTTTAACCGGCTGGTGATTTACAGTCTGGTGCGGTCAGATCGGTGGGCACAGAGCTCCAGGGGCTCAGCCCTGGCTTTGCTGGTGTCCGTGGGGCCAGACTGGCCCCCTGTGTCTGCAGATCCCGGCCCAGGGAGGAGGGGGAACTGAGGTCTCTCTGGAAATGGATTGTTTACTCTGGAGTGGCAGTGACACAATGGATGGCCGGACCTCGGGGTGGGAGGCCGCCTGCTGTTGTCTTTTTGCAGCCTCTTCCCAAACAGCCTAAAACAACAGCCCTGAGAGGTGCAAACTCCCCCATTCACGGTAATGGGCTGTTAACTTTAAAGCCTAATTAGGAGGCCTTAAGTGTCAACACCATTAACCTTTTCACTGCGGCTCCCTCTACCAGAAAATCCCAGCGAATTTGCAGGGTTAATTCACTTGGGTCAGCATGGGTCCCACGCACAGGGCAGGGGACTGGAAATCAGGATCTGCCATTGCTGGCTGATCTTCACCTTGAGCAAGTCACTTCATCTTTCTGTGCCCTGCTTTCCTCGCCTGCAGAATGGGAGGGATGATCCAGACCCGCCTTTGTGAAGTGATCAAAGGGTGGCGGATAAGAAGTGTGAGCTAAATGCGGAGGATTATTTATGATTGCTGGGAAAGGATAATTCCAGACAAACAACCATGTATCCTAGAGCTTAGAAATGGAAAAGTCCCTTCCCACTATGGCCCATCCAATGGGTTTCCTGACCAGGGAAGAATCCCCTAAATTCTCAATGCAGCATGTTTTAAATACACTGGCAATGCTATTTCAGCTCTTCGGGCAACAGAGTTGTTTGCTACTAGTCTTTGAAAGATAAGGGGAAAGTTTTCAGCTTGTTTTTAGGCTGGCCAAGAAATAAGGCAGGAGTAATCAATTATTTTTGTCAAGATCCAAATTTCCTGGTCAAGGTCCAGACTCGAGAAATGTTTTTCACACCACAACAATAATGATAATAATAAGGAAATAAAAAGAGTTTGAAGTCCATTCAGCAGCGTCAGGTGGTCTGGATTTGACCCGCGGTCTGCCTATTGACTACACCACACCTGAAATAAGGTTTCTGTTTGCTTTGCAAACACCAAACCAAACCAATAATAATAATAATAAACTAAAAATGGAGGGTTTGATCTTTGGTTTTGTTCCAAGCGGAAGGAAATCCAGACCTTGAGAAATCTTCTGCAAAAAAGCAGAGAGGAAAAGAGACTCCAGAAGGGCATTTACATGGGATGTGGAAATCCAGTTTCAAATCCCTGCTCTGCTTCATTAGGAGTGGGGACTTGAACCTGCATCTCCTGTATCCCAGGTCATAGAGTGGGGGGAGGGCTAGCTCAGTGGTAAACCCAGGGTTGTGAGTTCAATCCTTGAGGGGTTCATTTGGGGATTGGTCCCCCTTTGAGCAGGGGGTTGGACTAGATACCTCCTGAGGTCCCTTCCAGCCCTGATATTCTATGATAGCGTGTAAGACCAAGGGACCACCAGAGCATCTAGTCTGACCCCCTGTAGATCCCAACACCTCCCAGCACCCACACCTGAAATTAGACCAAAGTATTACAGCCCCCAGGAAACTAGAGTGTGCCCCGGCTATTGGCTTGTCCGGGCTCTTTCACTCACTCACCAGAAATGCCACCCTGGATGTGAGAAACCTACATTGCAACCAATCAATGAAAACCATCATAGGAGAATTCCCGGCTGGCCCTATTTATAGTGTCACCAGTGAGCTGGCTGCTTGTCAGCCCCAGGCTGCTGCTCACGGGGCTTGGTGGATTTCTATCAAACCTGATTCAGCAGCACTGGAGTCCGTTGACTTTCATATGCTCCCCGGTCTGCGATGTTGAGGCGCTGATGTTCTCCATGGAAATCCCAGCTTGTGGCAGGGCTGCTGCCTTCAAGCTCACCCGGGCCAAAAAG
The DNA here is from genome assembly GCF_016161935.1 of Mauremys reevesii. Taxonomy (NCBI): domain Eukaryota; kingdom Metazoa; phylum Chordata; order Testudines; family Geoemydidae; genus Mauremys; species Mauremys reevesii. The sequence continues at coordinate 17,372,998 of NC_052645.1, forward strand.
GCCAGCGTTTTGCTCTGTTTGCTAGGTGTAGCATGGGCTGGCTTCGGCAGAGCAAACCTCCCAACAGTCCCGGCTTTTGTGGGACTGTACCACTTTGACCCCCAACCCCGCTAGCCCGATTGAAGCAAAACATTTCCTGCATTCAGGTCGTCTGAGGGGGCAGGGAGCAATGTTTAATTTGTGCCCTGGCACCTCTGAGCTTGGCAGTTCAGAGCAAGGTGTGGCTCCAGGGGGAGGAGTAGGGGCAGCAGGTGGGCTCTCTGCCTCCCCTTGTGCTGGGGAATCACGTGCCAACCTGACCACATGGGTGGATTGTTTGCAACTTTCCACCAGAAATCCCCCCCCAGCCCACTATCAGCGATTGCTTATTTACCAGGAACAAAATTCCCCTCTCTCAAAACAAAACTGAAAGTGCTGTCACCATGACAGCAGCAAGCAGGCAGGAGCCCATGCAGGGGCGAAAGGGCAGGTTCGGCTCCTGCCGTTGCGGGGCAGATCCCTGATAAAGAACAGGGCCGAGACACCACGGCGATAGGCATGTTTGAAAACTCTTTGCATGGACATCTCATTCTCGCCTCTCAGGTCCTGTGCTCAGATCTCTGGCCCCCACCTCTTTCTGGGCAACCAGGAGCGCCCGGAGCTCTTGGGGCGATGCGTGTGACTTCGAGCCCCGGCTGAGCTCTCTGCTTGGCGTATGTCAGCCCAGCCATGTTTCTGCTGTCCCGGCTTAGCTTCCCTCCTCTGTCTCTCGTTTATCTCAGCTGACCCCGAGAGCAAAACCCTGCTGCTCCTTGCTCCGTCACAGGGGAAGGTGATCTGTGGCCCACGGAGGGTATTGCTGATGGCAGAGAATAGTGTAGGTGATAGCAGTTTAGCACTAGCTGAATTTCAAGCTGTTCCTCTGTCTTTCCTGTATCCGGAGGGGCATAGTGTGGGTCAGTGAATCGTGACACTGGCAGGGCACGACAGGGGACAGCGGCTGTAGCTTGCGTCTGCTGAAGATCAGGGTTAGAATTTGCTAAAGAAGCACGAGCAGGGGCGGCCAACCTGTGGCTCTGGAGCTGCGTGCGGCTTTTCGGAAGTTAATATGCGGCTTCTTGCAGCGGTGCCGACTGGGGCTGGAGCTACAAGTGCCAACTTTCCAATGTGCCAGGGGTGCTCACTGCTCAACCCCCAGCTCTGCCCCAGGTCCTGACCCACTCCACCCTTTCCCCTCAAGGCTTCTGCCCCTTCCCCCGAGCCTGCTGTGCCCTTGCTCCCCCACCTTCCCCCCCGCAGAGCCTCCTCTGAAACAGCTGATTGTGGTGGGCAGGAGGCACGGGAAGGAATGGGGAGATGCTGATCGGTGGGGCAGGTGGGAGGCGCTGCGAGTGTGGGGGGGGGAGCTGATGGAGGAGGCTGCTGACATATTACTGTGGCTCTTTGGCAATGTACACTGGTAAATTCTGTCTCCTTCTCAGGCTCGGGTTGGCCACCCCGACCAAGAGGAATCTTTGGGGTTGGGGGGTTCAGTCTACGCCGTTGTGGCGGTTAGTCCATAGTACAAACCCAGACCAATATTTAATTTAGTAGCGGACTCAATCCAGGGCTGGGCTAGCAGAGGGGCTGCTGGTCAGGATTGCGGGGCGTTAGCGGAGCTGTGTGCAGGAGCCAGGACTGGAACAACCTGGGATTGAGAGGCGGAGCAGAGCTCTCCTGGGGAGATGGACCAGGCCAGGCAATCCTGCAGATTCAGAGTTGGGTGCTTTGTCAGGGCTGTGCTGTGTGAGTGACTCCAGGACCGGTTGGGGTGGGGTGGGGGGGCTGCAGGATGGACCACGGAGAATCATTACAGTAGGATTATGAGTGATCTTGCTGCAGCCAGAGGAGGAGTGGGGACATGTCCAGTCCGTGTCCCCAGCACCGGCCTTGCTAACTTACCAGCATGGAGCTCAAATACCCTGAGGGCATGTGCCTGGGATCTGTGCCGCCATCTTAGGCACAGACTTAGGGCGTTACTAGAGGCATGTCTGCAAACGCTGTAGCACTTCAGTGTAGACACTCCCTGCGCTGACGGGAGGGTTCTCCCATCGCTGGCGTTAACTCACCTCCCCGAGAATGTGCTGTCAGTCCTGGGGGGTTAGGTTGGCTTAACGACATCGCTCGGGGAAGCGAATTTTTCACCCCGCTGAGGGACGTAGCTGGGTGGACCTTGCTTTTTAGTGTGTACCTGGCCCAGGAGTTTGCTGGCTGCGCTCAGCGGGCGCCGCAGGTCGTGAGAGCAAAAACCTCCAGTCTAAGGAGACTGAATGTAGCCGCTGTCACGCCAAGCATCTCTCCCCACCGCCACTGGTGCTCTCTGGCGACGGCTAGCTGGGCTCTGCCATGGGACAGGGTAAAGAGAAAGCAGCATTTACTCCAGAATTAGGAACCAGCAACCTTGGGTTGTTTCTTAGCTCCAAGGGAAAGCGTTTGGACTTTGACAGGAACAATTTCCATACACGATAGAGCACAGCTACACATAGCTGCCCCTCCCCACCTCACACGCACAGAGGGACTTGGCTACGCAGCACACAGGTGTGCACACATGCTAACATGCATGGTCACACATCTACATACATGTGCATGCAAGCACACAAACATGCACAAGACGCACATAAAACAGGCCCATACAATCCATGCATGCTGGGTTACTTAAACACATAGGCATGTACAAAGGTATTATACACACATACAGATCCATAGACACAAAGACTAACATGCACACACACATACGGAAATCTTGAACAAACATTCTCACACAGACACATGTACACACAAATTGTGTGATTGCGTGCAATCTAACACATCATCCAGAACACAGAGACACATACACTGTACCCCCCCACAAGCAAATACATGGTGTGCACATCCCGCCCACCCCCACAATTCTCCCCTCCCCCCACATCCACACCCCTTCAGGGAATTGGTAACTAGGCATTACCTTCAGGTATTTAGATCACATGTGTACACACACACACACACACACACACGTGCAGCAAACACACGCTGTGGACACCATGCACACTCACACACCCCTCCCAGCCACACCGCATGCATACGACACAGGGCGACAGCCCTTTTGTTACCATCATCAACCCCTTTCGCCCCCAAAGAGCCAAGAAACAGCCTGTGATTAGGGACAAATCGGGGCTACAAAAGCGCTTCCTTTTTAAAACAAATCTGAGCCTAATGTGACCATTGTGCGGGTCTCCATGGAAACGAGGCCTGAGAACACAGGTCCCTAGCTTGTACGGTGGGGGACCCCTCTCTCTTTCTGCCCTCCCCTCCCCCCCCCAGTCCAGGGCTTGCATCCTCACTCGCTCTCTGCCTGGCTGCTGCAGATTGAGGCAGAGTGGAGAAGCCCCTGGGGAACCAGTGAGTGTCCTATGCTGCTAAGGCTGGCTGCACTTGGTGCCTCTAGCCCCCGGCTCTATCGGCTACCCCCAGTGCCTGCGGGGGGGGGAGAGGCCCCCTTTCGGAGGGGCACTGGGCTCTGAAAGACATGCTGCAGAGGGGGAGGCCCCTGGGCTCGGACCCTGCGCCCTGCCTAACCCATCTTGTTTGGGCTGGGACAGCTTTGGATAAACTGGTTTCAAGTGCGAATGCAGGAGCCCAGTGGGGGATGCAATGGGCCGTTGGCTCAGGTAAGGGCAAGATAGCGCTCCCCCGACAGGGCACTTGGGCCCAGATCCTGGCTGCTCCTGCAGGGATGTGCCAAGAGAGCCCCGTGGCCAGGCAGCCACAATGCCAGTGCTTGTGTGCCTTGAACAAGAGGTAGGTGGGTGGGGGCTTGCTGTCATGGTCAGAGGTGATACACCCAAAGGGGGGCGGAGTTGTGACCAGTGCCACCTCCCTGCATGCTGGCTGATGACTAGGACGTACCTCCCTATAGCAGCCCACTTCTGAGTGTGCTTTTCCAGAGACATGTCTCCTGCCTCAGCACCGCAGTGGCCCCCGCCACACCCAGCGCCTTCCACGCTTTAAATATCAATCTGTCTGGCTCTTGGATTTTAGCCAGGAGGACAAGGGGAGCCTTGCCCACGCTGCCTTTTCTTCTCTCCCTCCCCCACATCACAGTGGTGCAAGGGCTAGTTTAAAGAAGGCACCAGTGGTGTCCTGCTGCCCTGCTCTGAGCAGGATTAGACGACAACATTCAAACACCAACATCACTACCACTTGCTGGAGCTGCCCCAGGGCTAGCAACACTGGGACACTTTAACCAGGGACACTATCAATCCGCAGATGCAGAAAACCCACAACTCGGAGGCGTCTGGGCCCTTTCTTGTAGAGCTTCAGTTGCTGTTACAGACCTCACTTATGCTGGAAAAGCGGTAAATCAGGTTTTTTTCCACTGATCTCGTTAAACCAATGCAACTCCCCAATGTAGACACACCTAAACCAGTTTAACCTCAGCTTTAAATAGTGTTAGCTTAATTCGATTTAGCCCAATTTAAGGGAGAGTTAAAATGGTTTTTCCATTGGGAAGGTACAAATGATTTAACTAGATCACTTAAAAACTGATTTTAAACTGGTCCAGTCAGGACCTAAGATTTCATTTTAAAGACAATACAGCCCTTGAGGCTGTCTCCCCAATGCAATTGATTCCCCCCACAACAGGGCGCTAAGTGTACCATCTAATTATTGCCATTAAAATGCTAATGTCATTATCCATTTCATTCCTGATTCTCCAAAAGGCCTTGTCCAGGGTTTGAAAGGATCTTGCCTAGGAGGCGGTTCTGTGCTTTGAATATGCAAAGAGCTGGCTATTACATCAGCTTCTTTTGATTATTCAAACGATTGGGATGCCTAATGCTGTCCTTTGGTAGGAGGGTCCTATTTGTTTTTACACTGTGAGCAGAAATATGTTGGGCGTTGGTTGTGTGGATCTCAGGATTCTGTGGGATTTTAATGGGCCCCTCTGCAGGACAGTAACAATTGACCCCAACCAGGCTGAGCCACAAACTCAGCAAAGGATTCAGTTGTGATCTAGAAACAGTGAAAGGCCTTCACTTACAACCTAAAGTATTTGAGCATGGCTTCCCTGGTTTTATAAGAAGATCTGATATGGGGAGGTGAGTGTATCTGAACAGGAAAGAAATCAAACATTACCAGCTCAGAAATTCTACCAATTGAGGGGGGAAATCATTGGAGATGTTGCTGCAGTTCCTATAGATTCCTGCTTTCCCAGCCCTGCAGGGAAGAAGAGACTGGTACGTCTACACGGGGATAAAAGAACCGTGGCACAGTCATGACTGGCCCGTGTCAGCTGACTCGGGCTCGTGAGGCTCAGGCTGTGGGGTGAAAAATGGCTATGTAGACATTTGGACCCTTCACCCTCACAAGGTCCCTCCCGGTGCTCAGGCTCCAGCCTGAGCCCAAAGGTCTACACAGCAGTTTTTCAGCCCTGGAATCAGAGTCCCGTGAGCCCAAGTCAGCTGAGCCAGGCCAGCCGCGGCTTTTGTGTCCCCATGTAGATGTACAGTAGAGACCAGTCAGGAAGGACTGAGGGTAGCTGTGCACTGTAGGCTGATTAACAGGTCCAGAATGCATCTTGGCTCTTGTGCAATCTTCACACTGATGAGCCACTCCAAGGCCTTGTATCCACCAGGGAATTTTTACTAAACTTTGCCCATTCAGCTCCACTGATGATGGCAGTGGTGGAAGCATCAGGTTCAAGGTGGCTACCTGCCATTTAGCCACCGTGTCGTGTGTCCTGCTCTGAGCAGGTTTAGATGGACATGGTGCATCCTCCTCTGCCCAGAGACTTGTCTACACCAGCACGCCCACCACTGCTCCCGCCAGTGGAACTAACCAGGTAGTAGTTACGGTGAGAAATCCTAGGGTACACACAGTCCATGGGGCTGACATATATCAAGGGCATCCATGTCCTCATGTCCTGGTAAGATCTGTTCTCTAGTTCCCTGGTGGGGACATGCTGCCTTTACCTGTGCCCTGTTTCCTGTCCTAGCCACTAAGGAAGCCTCGGGCTAGCTTCTGTCTATGAACCAAGACCACAGCAGCTTTATAGGTTGCTGATTTCTTCCCCCCCTCCCCCCCACGACTTCTCCCCCACCATCCGCTGTGCAAACTTCAGTGACAGATGCAGCTTCGCCAAGACTTGCATGTCCGTAACCATGGAAACAGCTGTTCAGACTCCAGGATGCCAAAAGGAGAGAGGGGAGAACGAGAAAGAGAGACAGGGAAAGAGAGGGAGTGAACGGTGAGTTAGTCCGTCTATTCCTGTGCCTATCAGCTGGCTCATCTGTTTGCCAGCAGGACAATAGCACCTCCCTCCCTTTCACCACCAGGCCTAGATGGGAGCTCGGATATGCCTGGGAATGTGAGCAGGGATTTATAGCAGGAAATGCAGTCGGAGCAGGGCAGAGTGGTGTTGAGAATACAAGCCACGCGGACTGGGCTAGGCGCTGGCTAGAAGCTTGCAGATTTAGCCTTAAGGTTTAGTATCCAGTTATTTTGATTTACCACATTTCAACCATGAGAGAGAAGCCACTGACAAAGCTACAGCACACACAGCCCACGCATGCATCCGTGCAGAGAGACTTGTAAATCCCACACACATGCTATGCTCATGGATGCATATACGTATATAAACTGAGTTGGGCGCACACATACTATACATATATGCCTGTACACATGTGCCCAGACCCAGAGGTAGGCACAAATGCATATGCACACATCAGCATGCACACACGCAGGCCTATACATGACCACCTCTACTTACACACATGTGTATGCACAGAGGCATCTGCACTCCCTTTGCACACGTACTGTCCCCTGCACATACTGTGCACACGGACAAACGCACAGAAAAGGCAGGCGGCACATGTTGGTTGTGAGAAGAGTGAAAGAATGTGGGGGAAAGAGGCAGAGAAGAAATCGGGGACGTGGCAGTGCCGGGGTGGTGAGGTTCCCAATCTTCCCTGCTCCGAAGGGAGCAGAATAGGAGTTGCTGTGCAGGGTGGGAGCTGGGGATGGAGGAGGAGGGGAGGGTGATATGCTCCAGGGCCAATTGACATCATGTTCATACTGTTTGTTCCTTTCACCTGGGTTGGGCCGGGCTGTTAAAAAATTGCAGCCTGTCTGCTCATGTGTTCCTGCATGTGGATTGCCATCCCAACGCCCCATTGTCTGCTAGTTAACTTTTAACTAAGGGCTCCCTTTCATCTGTTCCCCTGGCCCTGGGATAGCTGCTCCTGGGTGGCTCTGGGGAGGGAGAGCTTGCTAAGGACTAAGCTCAGGGAGAGCCCCTTCCCCACGTAGTGCTGAGCACCGTCCGCCCTACTGACTTCAATGGGAGCTGATGGCTCTCCATGCCTGGCAGCATCTAGCTGGGGCGGGGACCTTTACGGGTGTAGCTGGCTATTTGCAAAGTGCCCACAAACTGGGTGCCTTCTGGCTGTCTCTCCCCTTCATCCCCTGAGGTGAAGCTTCCACTCCGCCCAGCAGTTCTCTCTGTCAGCCCCCAGGTGCTTGCCCGGCCTCTGTCTGTCTGGGCAGCTTCTAGCCATTTTGAGTGGTTCCTAGAGCCCAAGCTCCCACTTCTGAGCCCTCTGTAAGTTGCTGCTGGAGACCGGTTCAGCTGGGCCCCAGCCCTGCTGCTGGCTTCTCTCTACATTTCATCCTCCAGTCTCGAAGGCACGTGCCGTGCAGGCCTCCTTGCTTCCTCCTGATCGTGGGAGAAGGGCTCCCCTTGGCTGGAGTGGGGGGAAGGTTGGTAAATTTCAGTGGCAGACTACTTTGCACGAGAGTCACGTTCGTTAGAAGAGGGAGAACCTGCCTCCAAAGCCTTACACAGAGCACAGCAAACTATGAGGAGGAGAATGGAAGGACAATCTCCAGCCAGGGAAACCTGGACACTGGCTGCTAGGGCAGGAGGGATGGGACCGGCTCAGGTCGGACACTCGGTGAAAGGATGGAGCTGGGACTGGCTGTTTGCCTACTGTCCTGTGTAGCTCTGCTGTGCTGGGTCCAGGTGTTACTGCCTTTCTGTCTCTGCTGGGCCAGCCCCCCTGGGTCCTGTGCCGGGTGCGCCGCCCACCCTCATCTCTGCTCCAGCCTAGTGTGCGCTTGCGCCTGCCGAGGAGGGAGCTGTCAGTGCTGATGTTTTGGCAGCGAAGCAGCTCAGCTGGAGAAAAAGCCTCCGGCGCTCAAGTGACCCACTAACCTTGTTCTTCTTAAAAATGCACAAAATGCAGTCTCCAGCCTATGGGGACTACGCACGCACACACACACGCACACGCACACACACACACACACACTTCTCCCTCTCCTCTCTCACAGCCACATACTCCAGCCATGTTCTCCGTAACACACACACAGCGCCACTCGTTCAGAATCACATTCGCCTACACACACACACCCCCGTCTGCACTGACTCTCAGACTCATTCAGATCCACTGTAACACATGGGGCCTGATTCCAGGCTCTTCTGCTGCTCCCCAAAGCCCAGGGAAACCCCTGGTACAAGGCCACCCTACCTATGCCACCTCTGTGAAAGGATGTGCCATGGGTGTGGCCATGGGGCATGTTAGGGTTAGGGTGACCAGATGAGATGAAGAAAATATCGGGACACATGGGGGGTGGGGAGGGGAGGTCTGCCGGTGGAGCAAAAAACCCCCAAACCTGTGCTGCTGGTGGAGCGAAATATAGGGACAACCACTGAAATATCGGGACGTCTGGTCACCCTAGTTAGGGTGCAAGGGGGAGTAGCTGAAGTGCTGTGTGCTCTGGCTGGTCTGGAGCAGGCCTCCATAGCGGCCCAGAATCCCAGATGGTACCAGGTACCCCATGCTGACCCTCCTGGGGTGCCCAGCACAGAGCCTGGCTCATGGATCCTCAAACACACTCCCGTGCTCCAGAGAGGAATCTGAGGTTTTGTAGAGAAAGGAGCCAGCTGCAGAGGGCGGCTGTGGAGCTAACCGTTCCCAAAGCCCCCCCCGGGAGGTGTCTGTACCCAGGATTTCCTTCGTGTTGGGCTTGTGTCTGGTTTTCAAAAGTATCCACAAATGAAGCACGTAAGGGTAGCTTATGCTAGTAGCCAGCACCGCATGGGTCACCCAGAGACCTGGGGTAGGGGTCTGCAGGAGGGCAGAGCAGGGAGGCAGCAGGTCCATGCAGTGCATATGCTGCCACCTCTGCACTATTTCTCTCTGGTTATTCTGCTCCCATCTCCTCCCCTCTCCCCGTGGCCAGCATGGCGCGGCTGCCCTCGCAGACAGCAGGCCTGTGTCTGCCAAGCTTGCAGCGCTGACCTCATTTCTCTCTCCACTTCCCAGCACTCCTATCCTGGAGCCAGGCGGTCACCATTCCCAGCACTCTCTGCCCCAAACTGCTACGGAAAAATCCCTGCAGCGGGGCGGGGCGGGGTGTGGTGGTGGGGGGGAGAATCAGCTCGTAATCTGGGCTGACCTGGGGGCTGCGGGATCAGGCAGACCGGGGAGGCTGGTTTGGGGGAAGATGTGAGCTTGGCAGCTAAACGCCATTGCACGGGGTCAGGCCAGCACAGACTGACAGTGCCCAGAGGCCTGATCGCTGTGATAGATCCTGTTTAATTAAGCTCTGGCGCTGCGCTCTGGGCCATTGCGCCGGCACTCTGGAGAGAGAGGCTTCCCCTGCCCGCATCAGGGCTCTTCTGAATGCCAACCCTGCAGGCCTTGTCTGCTCCCCCCTCCCCTCTCCCTGCCTTTAATCTTTCTCAAGCTCTTTCACTGGCACCGTCTCCCCATCCCGGCTGTAGCCACAAAGGAAGCCCTGCCAGCTGGGCAGAGCCATGCTAAGGGTCCCATCCTCAGCCCCTCTCTCCAGGAGCATTTAGAACCTGAAAAGGTCAGATGCACTGTCGGGGGTGGGCGGGCGTTGGTTTCCCTCCAGCTGATGTCTCTTTAATTCACCAACACAGCCAGGAACGTGCTGCCCAAAGAGGATCCATTGGCTACAGCGTGGTGAGAGCTAATGGGGGCCCAAGGGCTTCCCCAGGCTTTTGAGACTCACCCTTCCCTCCCATGCACTCTTCCTCCCAACTCCTCGAGCCCGGCACCGCTCTTAGCTGGCAACAATCAGCTGGGCCCTGCACCTCTGCTCTGATCCTGATTCCACCCTCACTGGCTGGCTCCCAACCCCCCAGGGCACACCCTGCCTGGGTAGATGGCTGAGGCCGAGGTAACGCTCTTTGCTGTGCTTTCGTGCCTGGTGGTAATTCACACAGCTTTTCCTTCTTGCTCCATCTCTCTGTGCCATGCTGCAGGGCTCTTCGGAAGCCGGTGTGCAGCCTTTGCACACAACAGTTTGACTGGCATATAGCTATGTTGGCTAGGAGTCTGAAAAGCTGCAACTGACATCGCTTTGTTGGCAAAAGCCCTAGCGCGAATGCAAAAAAGGACTTGCTCTGTTGGGGGAACTGGTATAAGCGACACCAGCTCACGAGCTCCTCTGCTAGGAGAAGCTGCGTCTCCACCCGGCAGGTTTAGCCAGCAGATCTCTATTGATGCTGCTTTCCCCCGTCCTGCCTGGAGTGCTCGGCAGGGGTGCTGGGCGCAGTGGGTAGCTGGGAAATGTCAGGCCCCACCTGCTGAAAACAGGGACCTGTCCAGAGCGGCTGCTGGAGCTGATCAGGTTCTTGTGGTGTCACCGGGGGAAAATGCATGGCTGGAAGCTGTAGATTTGCGGGCACGTCAGCTGACCGGCCTAAGGATGGTGACAGATTTGCAGGAGATTCTGGATCCCAGACCAGGAGTCCAGGGGAACCCATCATTTGTAGGGTTAAATCCTGTGCCCAGCTCACAACCCTGGGGAAAAGGGAGCAGTGGGTTCTCTTTGGGTGGCAGGGGAGGCCAGAATCGCTCCCCATGCTGTGGAACATCATCCTCACCCATGGCTGCTGAGCCTCCCCATCTAAGTGGGGTGGCCTAGCTGGGGAGACTTAAGCGGCATCTCATCCCCCCCAGCCTCCCCTCCAGACTCGGGTGTAGGGAGCTGTACAGAGGTTTGTGCTGGTTGCTCTGTGCCCCTGCAGAGCAGAACCACAGTGGGAAGGGGGATGGTGGGGATTTTCCCTGTGCTGTGTGTCACTGTGATTAGATGCACTGGCTGGTGGGCTAATGCTCCATGACACACGCCTGCCCACTGTCTCTCACCCTCAGGGTGGGCAGCACCTCTGGGCAGCACAGGCTTTCTCCCCAGGGCCCAGTCACTAAGGAGTTAGCACATTTCTCTCTCTCTCCCTGCTGGTTTAATTTCAGTTTTATTTGCATTTCTGATCGAGTCCAAAGAAGTCGATGTAACACCTCATCTGGAGTGTTAAAGAGATAGGCACTATATTTAGATGCCTGTGTTCACCGGAGCAGTGCCTGACGCTTGCCGCTGTCACTCAGCCAAGTTAGCTTTGTCCCTCCACCTGAGCTCCTCAAGTGATAGCCGAAGTTTAGAGTGAGATGCGTTTTGGCTTCTCAAAGTCTCCAGGGTTTTGGGGTCAGGATGGCAGCTGGATGTGACCCTTCCTCCCGTGAGCTGCCAGCAAGCAGGGGCCCTGCCTCTCAGGCACGCAATGGGTGTGTGGGTCAGCTGAAGCTTCACGACGCCGGATTATGGCGTGGGCAATATTGCCCTGAGGTGGGCGTGGCCTCGTGCCATGCTTCTCTGCATTGCCAGCTCAGGGTGCTGTACCATCGCCCCGTTGTGACATGGCGCAGGGGTGCTTCTGTGTCCTTGGGCGGCGATGGAAATGGTTCTTTTCCATTGCGGATTTTGAGTGGGGCCCCTCACCGTAGTGCCTGACGCTGTCTCGGCACGAGGATGTCTCCTTGTAACAATGGACGGGAAGCGTTGAGGTGGTAGAGCCATGAACATGGCTTGTGAGCATGGCAGCTCCATACAGACCCCAATTAGCTCCCACCCTAAAGAGAGATTCCAGGCTCCCCATTCGGGGGGTGGGGGGGAGGAGGAGAATAACCCTCCCCCCACGTTGATCATCTGCAGCAGGGTAAAACAAACCTCTCCTTTCAGTCTCGCCCTGGGTGTGGTGGCAGGATGAAAGACCAATGCTCCAACTGTCTCCCCTGGTTATCTGCCCTGCAGGGATTGCCGAGTGTTTCAGTGCCTGAAGTGTCTCTCGTGTTAACATGGGTGTCAAAGGGTATGCGAGGGTCCACACAGCAGGGCTGCGAGGCTCAGCACCTGGCTCAATGGATTCAGGCTTGGGCTGCGGGGCTAAAAATAGCAGTGTAGACGTTCAGGCTGGGGCTCGAACCGGGGCTCTGAGACCTCACGAGGGGGAAGGTCTCATGCCTAAGGGACAAGGGTAGGTTTACAGTGCAGGCACCGGTGTGACTGCAGCTCACACGGACAATCACAAGCTAACGTACGTCGCCAGTAGCAGTGAAGCTGCAGCAGCGCGGGCTGTACAATCCCACCCGGACCCCTGGGTAATTATTTGGGTGGCTAGCCCCTGCCGAATCCTGTGCGGTGGCAGCTTCGTGGCTACTCGTGTCTTTGCTATCTAGAGCAGTGTCGACGTACCTTATCTTGTGTGTGTGATAAGTGCATACAGGTGAGAAACCGTGTACAAACGTGTTAGTACATGATCCGTGCGTGCAAGCCTATGGGCCAGTGCTTTTACATGTGTGTTCAAACCTGTGATGTGGATTTAAATGCTGCTATCCTGACTAAGCTCTTCCCCTATGAAAGGAGTTGGCTGGATCTTGGTCCAGTTCCGCTTGACAAATAAACCCCCTCCCTTCAGTCAGCGCTGATCATCTGAGCTAGGCTCTTGAGAGAAGCCAGGGATAGAAAGGGCCTTGGGACTGGATCAAGATGGGGTGTCTTTCCGAAAGACAGTCTCTCGTTCACACAGGAATTATTTCGGGAAGTCCCGTGGCCTGTGTTATGCAGGAGGTCAGTCTAGATGGTCGCTCCCTTCTGGCTTTCGGAGCTATGAACCCACTCTCCTGGCTTGGTTCCTCCAGGCCAGGGTTGAGACGTTGGTAGGGGAAGCTTACATTGTGGTTGCCCTTTGCTGTACCTATTCTGAGAATACACAGGCTCCAGGGCTGCCCTGGTTCTCCTCATCACCCTTCCATCCGTCCAGGAAGAGGAGGCTGGATGAAGTGGGAATTCTCTGTGACTGCAGCAACCTTTTTTCAGTCCCTCGTCCATGGAAGTAGCTGAGCAGAATTCCTCTGGGCACCATCCACTGATTCCTTGAACTCCTCCTCACGGCAGTGAGCAAGGTTCTCTGCTTGGTGACCCCCTCTTGGACCGGACCTGCTCCCCCATCCATGTTTACATTCTGTGTCCCCAGTAATCGGTTAACACCTGGGCTCTGGCCCTCTCTCACCTGGGGTAAGGTGGGCTCTGCCCGCCATCCCAGGATTTCAATCGGCTGTCAGCTTCTGGCTGCACGGAGCAAACCGAAAAAAGAGGGATGGGCCTTAAACTGAAGCCAAAGAGAATCTGGAAAAGCTGCAGGATGTCAAAGGCTATGTGGATGTTTTATAAAAAAAAAATCATGTGATGCAAACTGAGCCTCGGATGGTTAGTCACAAGGCCCCCTGCAGCGCACTGTATGCTCCGGCTTTTCTATTGGTATATTCTCTTGCAACAATGTTGTCTAAATCTTTTCACAGGCAGCAGATTGTTTTGTTAGTGACACATTGTGTGTGTGTGTGTGGGGGGGGAATAGATTTGTTAGTTAAAACAATCAAAGCCTTTATTTAAAAGAACAAAAAGCAACGCTGCATGTGTCTGAATTAAATTTAAAAAAATGTGCGGGTCAGTTTTAAAACTCGACTATCCGGTGGTAGGCGGTGGCGCCTGACTCCTGTCGATTGTGTTAGTAGCAATACTTGAGCACTTAACACCTTTAAAGTGCTGAGCAGACACTGAGAGTAATGTAAGCCTCACACACAACCCAATTCCTCCTCTCCCCACGCTTCCCCCGCGTGCACACCCTCCCTGTAGGAGCTGCTACCCCTACCCCTGTTTACACCTGGGAAAAGTGAAGTCACTCAGCCAGAGTCTCAAGCCCCAGGCCTGTTGCTCAAGGCGCTGTGCTTTCACTTGGACGCTTTACGGCTTTCACAATGGCTCTGATTGCATTTGGATGGTTTCACTATTTTCATCCTCGGATTGCCGTGCAGTTTTGCTCTGAGCTATTAAAACAGCTGCTGAGGTGGCTCCCCGGAAGTGCTGCATTTCAGCAGTGGGTGAAGTAAGCCTTGTAAACAGTAAATAGTTATAAAGCGACACTGTCGACTTCAACAGCGCACGGCTGCCCATTTTTACCAGCAAAAAACACAGTTCTTTCCTCCCCTCTAATCTGTTTCCTTTGTAGATTTAACAGCACCACAGGTCCGCTCAGTCATTTTCTGTGAGTTTGCACACAGCAAAAGGGGGGAGAAAGAACATTTAGAAAAAACAGGAACGGTCTGAGTGTGAAACCACAAACATTGGCAGGGTGAGGTGGTAACTAAGCTACTGCAAAACAGCATATTAGAAATAGCCTAGCTTTTGCATTCACATTGCCGCTTTTAAGTGCTGAGATCTTTGGCTGCAAGGTGCTACAGTCTATAAAGTAAATAGCAGCCATTAATTATGGTTATTGGCATTATTTATTGCTCTGTTGAGTTGTATTAAATCAAGCTCCAGCCTCGTTTTTATGATTGTAAGTGCAGGGATTTAAAAAACAACCACCACCCACCCAGCCAGAAGCAGATGTTTTAAAGCACCATTTTCCATACTGTGCATGGAGCGACTGCAGCTGTGAGCCACTGTCCGTCAGAAGACATGAACCACTGTGCACCCAAGTGTCATCTTCTGCATGCATCCACCCTGCTCTCTGTCAGCCCTGGGGGGGAGAGACGATGCTGCTCTCCCTTTAAAGAGAGGCTTCCAACCTCTGAACCCACAGCCGCAGTTTTTACCCCGGAGAGAATGCAGAGTACCAGGGGCCTTGGTGTGTGGGTGTGAAATGGGGAGGTGAACAAAAGAGGAGGGTTGAGGGGGGGATTCTTCCTGGTCCTTGTGGAAATCCCTGTGGTTTCCGGTGTAGTTTTTAACACTCATCCCCACTAAAGCAGCAGGCTCAAATTAGACCAAGTGAGTCATCCACAGCAAATGTTTGCATCTCCTTCCCTTTATCTCCTGCAGTGGGTGGGGGCCGGCTCTGCCCCTTCTACCCCATTGGACCGGGTATCCCTTCTACTGCCCCCCACAACACCCTCCACAAGCTTATTTCTGGGGGACGGTTGCTGTACCACTGTTGCCAAGTCTCGTGATGTTATCACGACCCATGTGATATTTGATGTTTTTGTCAAAGCTTGTGGCTGCAGGTGGGTGGGGGAGAATTTCCATTTCATTAATAATAATTTTTTTAAAAAGTAAGTTTCTAGCCTTTGCGGTTGCAGAGAAAAGCTTAACGTACCCAGGTGAATAGGCTGAGGACATGAGCCCAAATGTTATTTACCAAAAAAAAAAAAAACCCCAAACCCCTCATGAGGGTTAAGCCAAACTGATGATTATTTGAGGCCTGACTCATGATTCTGGCATGCGTGGGGCTGGTGACACTGAGCATCTACCCATCTCTCTGCATTTCTACTGTGCCCATCCCACTGACATCTGGGATACCCAGCTGGGGCCAAGTGCAGATCCTGCCCAGGAGCAGAGCCTCGCTGCTGCTTGGTGTCCTGCTGATGCAGCCGGGCACCCTGCTGGCCCCTCTCCCTGCACAGGGCTCCATGTACGTTGCTCCTCCCTCTGCATTACCTTGCTGCCTTTCCTGATGCCAGCCAGGCGGTGGAGGACCTGGAATCAGAACCTCTCAACTCCTCCAGCTAATTAACATAAATTGACACTGACTAATTAACTGCTCCAGCTCATTAAGGCCTTGGTGCTATGTCTCTGGGACCAGCAGGCAGCCAGGCCATTGTTTTTAGTCTCCCACAGAGGTGCATTGAACTGGCCCTTCAGAGGCTTCATGGCTCTGGCTGCCCCATGGGGGCACCTGCCCCCCTTCAAAGCCCTGCTCAGCTGCCTGTGCTGCCTCCTGCACACCCCCCTCCGGCTGCCCCTCCGCCCTGTCAGGCTGGCCATGGTGAGGCTGTTAAGAGAGATAACAAGATTGGGGCTTAATCCACTTATTCCTGACTGGCGGGGCGCCTGGTGACAGCCCGTTTGGAATGTCCCAAGGCCCAGTTAACACACAGGAAGCCTCTGGCCTGGGCGTGCTGGCGGTTCCAGCCTCGGGCGGGGGGTGGGGTGGCGGAGAACTAAGCTGGGGGGTGGGAGGGCCATGATAGGAGTAAGAAGTGACTGAGGAAGTCTCCAAAGCAACCCTCAGTTTAATCTGAATCACGACCCCCCCTGGGAAAGCTGCTCGTTCCTGCTCACAGGAGTCAAAGTGGGAAAGAGGCAGCCAGGGCTAATCACAGGCCTGGCGGCCAGGCGGTCTCGTCCCTTCACTTGCTGTGCCCCAGCTGTATAAGAGAGGGAGGGTTGCCCAGCGGGTGGGGTACTGGCCTAGGATGGGGGAGTTTTGGGGGACCTTGGGCAAGTCACTTCTGGCCAGATATTAAAGGTATTGAGGTGCCTAACGGTGCAAACCATCTGTAATGTGAGAGGCTCAGATACCGTGGTGATGGGGGCCAGATAAATACCTTTGATAGATCTACTGGGGATAATGATACTGCGCGGTGTCGCAGAGGCGTTGAAATGGTGCCTGGACACCAAGGTGAGAGGCATTGTCTGAGCTAGGGACTGGAGCTGTTGTAAGCACAGACAATTCCGTGCACTCACGCTACCCTTGCTGAATCGGTTTCAGTTTTGCCTCACGTCCACACCAGCACTTCTTTAAACCTTTTCAGTTGTGATCCCCTCTGGGTACCTCTCCCACAATTCCCAGCTCAGCTCCTAAAAGCTATGCATCCTGAGAGAGTTTGCAAGGCGCTGGTGGTGCAGTGTGAGGAGGGCTGGTTGGGTGATTTCAGTCAGTCTATGGCTCAGACTGAACCCTAGTTAAGCTTAAACCTTCTGAAAGATAATCTGTTCTGACCGGTTATTAGGCTGTTCATCTGTAGCTGTCCACCTGCCATGCTTTTGTGTGTGGACAAAGCATTCTAGTGACATTGCATCGCCTCTGAGCAATTGAATTTCTCTAGTGTAGGCCTGGCTTATGAGAGAGGTTTGTAAAGTGTCCACTAAGAATGTATTTTAATAACAGGCTCAAACTAAGCCCCTTCAATCTGAACACCTGAATTTTGGGGCTTGGGGTCATCTCCAGTTGTCCCCTCATTGTAATTTTTAAACTGATTGATTCCCTTCCCCTCTTCATCCAGGGGGAGCGTGCCCATTGCTGTGAGCCCTGAGGTTTCCCCGGTGTGTCTGCTTTATACTCCTCAATGCCTGTCCTTAGTCATGGCTGCCACCGTGGTTCCTGAGGGCCACCTGGAACTCCCTTCCCAACCCATCTGTTTCTTAACTGGCCAAATTAGGAGTTATGGAACAGCTTCTGTATGAGGAGAGATTAAAAAGTTTGGGACTGTTCGGCTTAGAAAAGAGACGACTAAAGGCGGATATGGCAGAGGCCTATAAAATTGTAAAGCGTGTGGAGAAATTTTTCAGAGGAGTGTTATTTACCCCTTCACGTAACACAGGAACCAGGGATCACCCAATGAAATTAATGGGCAACAGGTTTCAAACAAACATAAGGAAGTCCTGCACACGACATACAGTCAACCTGTGGAACTCTTTGCCAGGGGATATTGTGAAGGCCAAAAGTATAACTGGGTTCAAAAAAGAATTAGGTAAGTTCATGGAGGAAAGGTCCATCAGTGGCTACTAGCCAAGATGGTCAGGGATGCAACCCTGTGCTCTTGATGTCCTTAAACTTCTGACTGCCAGAAGTTGGGACTGGATGTCAGGGGATAGATCACTGGATAATTGTCGTGTTCCATTTGTTTCCTCTGAAGCATCGGGTGGAAGGCAGGATACTGGGCTAGGTGGACCATTGGTCTTACCCAGTATGGCCACTCTTATGTCCTTAAGTTGGGTTGCTGCCAAGCAGCGTGAGTTCTCTGCCTCCCAAGCCCCAACCCCAGGGCTTCCACGAGAGTCCCAGCCACTTCCAAGTCCCCAGACCACGGTGAATCAGGAATTGGAGTTCTGTCCTTTATGCTTAGCTCCTCTCGCATATCAAGGCAAATGTCTCCAGGATGCCAGGCGAGAGAGGACGTCAGAAACCTTGTTTTCATGGGAACGGGTTGAGTCTTGGGGAGGACAGGAGGAAGAGGAGGAGGGAGAGAAGGGAGGAAGGCAGCGCTGCAGAAATGTGTCTGAAGTCTCTGCCAACAAAACCCGCTGCATGTGTGCCATGGTTGGAGAGCCACTGGGCCTGCTGAGGAAAGGACTAGCAATGATGGGCCATGCTGACTCCTTTGAATTGACTCCTGGGGATTGGTCCTGCTTTGAGCAGGGGGTTGGACTAGATACCTCCTGAGGTCCCTTCCAACCCTGATAGTCTATGATTCTATGACTGTCCATCTGGGTCCAAAGCAGTGGAGACAGCATGGCTGCTGCCGTAGGGAGGTGAGAGGCAGCTCCCAGCGTAGCCAATTCTTGCAGTGACTGAAGAAGGAGAGTCACTCACAGGAGCTGTTGTCCTTCAGTTTGCAGGGTGTGGGTCTGCAGGGGGATGGACGGAGTGGGGTTGGGATCCTGTGTCTTTCACGTCAAAGTCACCAGTCTGAATTCAGCCTGGATTGGCTGTGACCAAACATTGGTGCCATCTGTTCATGCTTTGGCCTGTGTGAAACAAGCTGTTGGTCTCCGTCCAGTTCCTAGTGGGCAAGTGCCCGCCTCGCAAAATCCACCATCCTAATTGGCACCCTCGCTGGCAGTCCCCGCAGAGCGGCCTAGGAATGAATGGACTACGGGCCTTGTCTACACTGGAAAGTTTTGCACATGTCCAACCATTGTTTAGTTGTGTTGGGGTAGCACTTAGGAGCAGGGCTGGTGCAATCACTAGGCGAACTAGGGCCACCCACAGCAAGTAACGGGGAGGGGGCGCGCAGGGGAACCGCTCCCCGCCCCAGCTCACCTCTGCTCCGCCTCCTCCCATGAGAACGCCGCCCCCGCTCTAATTCTCCTCCCCTCCCAGGCTTGCCACGCCAAACAGCTGATTGGCGCCGCAAGCCTGGGAGCTGGGAGAAGTGGAGTGGCACCGGCGTGCTCAAGGGAGGAGGCGGAGCGGAGGTGAGCTGGGGCGGGGAGCTGCCGCACAGGGGTCTCCCCGGGCAGAGGGGGGGCACAAGGTGGAAGTTTTGCCTAGGGCACGAAATATCCTTGGACCGGCCTTGCTTAGTCATTGTACTAGGTTCCGTATGAGAAGACCTGGTCCTCGTCAGTGCTCGAGGATAGAACCAGTTGTAATTGAGCACAAACAGGTTGATTCCATGCTAGCTTTGTTGCACTGGTTTTCTGCACTGCACCCACAACAGTCGCAAAGCCCTCTGGGTAGCTATCCCACAGTTCCCAGCTTGACTGCCAGAAGCAGTGCATTCTGGGAGGTTTTGTAAGGCCCCACTGATTTATTGTGCGATCTCCGCAGGAGGACTAGTCGCATCATGGCAGAGTACCTCCCTCCGCGCTTTCATTGAATTGGTTCAAACGGAACTGGTTAAGCTTACGTGGGTTATTAAACCTGTGGAAAGGCTGGTTGTTCTAACCAGCTAGCAAGCCATTTTCAGGCCACTTGTGTCTTGTACAAACATCCTAGCAGCTCTAACCAGCATAATTTCTGCAGTGCAGACCAGCCTTTGCACGCATCACGGCTGCAAAATGGGTTTGATAATAGCTTTGTCTGGGCCGTGCCAGTTTTGACCCCAGTGCAGACCAGGCCAGAGAAACTCACCCCTAGAGGAAGGCCTTCCACGGCAGGGTTGAGCATGCCCTGTGATCACCCTCACCGATCCCCTTCTCTGGGGGCCCTTCTCTCTCATCAGCACAACAGTCACTGTGAAATCTTTTTCCTTTGACACCTCTCAGGGCCAGGAGATCCCCATGTCAGTCCCTGGCAGAACCTGTCAGGCGACTTTCCTTGGTGTCTTGTGCAATAAAGGAAGGGCAGAGAGTCAAAAGCTCTGAGACTGTGACATGACCTCACCTCTCTACAGAGCTTGCCGCATGGTTCCAGATAGTCTCCCTGGGCCTGGAGAAAACACCCTCCAGCCAGGTGTGTTTCCTGCACCTTTTTCTTTTCTTGCAGAGGCTTGGGTGGGAAATGATCACAGTTTTGCTAGCAAAGGGAGGCTGCCCTGGCTCCAACGGGCCGGTTGGGGAGGGCAGAGCTGCGACCTGCCGCAGGGTCAGGGCCCAAACACAAGAGCTGTGTGCAGCCGAAAGGGCCAGAGGAGTGACTAAACCTGACCCCTTTCTATGGGAAGTCTTGTGCTTAGGGCACAGACCTCGGACTCAGGACTCCTGGTTCTAGGAGCTTGGTCACCTTGGGTGAGCCACTTTGCCACTCCGTGCCTCAGTTTCCCCTCTGTAAAATGGTACTGATACCTACCCTTCATTTCAGTAGCCCCCCCCCCCATGAAGCCCTCAGAGGTGGGAAGTATTCCGTGTTATCTGGGAGGGGCCTGAACTGGAATCCTGGATTGTCAGGTGAGTATCAGGAAGCCCAGCAGCTGCTCTTCTCTCATGGGCCCAGACTGGACGTCTGGGGTCGGACTCTCCAGATCAGGCTCCCGGCTCTGTGGGCCACATCTTCTCTCCCCATCCCACTGTCCTGAACCACCCTTAAGGGAATGAGATCCCAGTTCTTCCGGGCCGGCTAGAACGGCCCCAGCTCTGCATCTCCTCTTTGGGAAAGCAGCGCGGACAGGAGCTGGGATCCTGCCCCATTCGCATAGCCCCTAGACAGACTTCTCCCTCCGTGTTTACCCCGCGTGTTTGAGCCCCTCTTTGGGGCCAAGAGCCCAGGGGCCGGCAGCCCTGCATAGCACAAAGGCATCTCCCGGCTCATTGGTTCATCGTCGTAGCCACAGCAACCCAGAACAAACCTGTCTGCTTGTAGTGCCTGGGAATGGCTGAGCTCCAGGTTTCTAGACACATTCGTGGGATTCCTCTGCTGGGCCCTAGACAGAGGTGTAATCGCCCCATGAGCCAGGGGCTGGGCCCTTGGCTGAGGGAGGAGAAATCTCAACAGGGTTTGTCACGGGGGCTTGCTGTTCTGGGTTGGCTCTGTACACCGCCCCCTTCCCAGCTGGTGCGGAGGATGTTGGTGACACACCCCACCATCCAGTCCCGTGCACGGCGATCACCTCCAGCCCCCCTGGAGCGTCCCTGGAGCACGGCCCCAGCAGATGGGAGGTAGAGTCAGGGTGAGGGAGATGCGGGAAGGGAACAGAAGAAAGACGCTGCTATTGGAGTTGAAATTGGAAACGGAGCTAATGCAGTTGTTTTCCAAGCCCCCTACACAGGCAGCCTGTGTTTCCTTGACTCGCCAGGCTGCTGCCAGGACATGGGACACTTGTTGGTGGCGGGTCGGGGGTCAGGGGAGATGTGAAGAATTCCTCTTTCTGTAATCTCTGGAATCCATCCCAGCACTGACTGGGGAACAAGGCGCCCGGCCCAGACACAGAACCCTCATTCTTCCTCTTCCTGTTCTCCTATCTTGAAAAATGATTGGAATGGCCACCGAGTCTGCGACCCCAGCTGTGCGGTTACCCCCGAGGGCTGTGGGTCCCGGGAGGGCAGAGGCACCCTTTATAGGGAGTGAAGGGTGGGAAGGCTGGGGTGAAGGGAGCCCTTGGCCAGGTGTGATGGGTAAGGGCCCCCACGCACAGCGTAAGGAATGGGAGAGGCACAGCACTGGTAGCAGAGAACTGGAGAAATGTTGCCCCCAGGGGAGAGAAAGACAGACAGACAGGGCCAGGCATGGAAGACAGCAGCTATGAAGGACCCACCTGCCTCCCATGGCACTCTCTGGGCGTCTGCCCTCCCCCTGTTCATTTCTGCCCTAGCTTTGGTTTGGAGGCAGGAACCGTGAGATGGCTGAACAGGTGTCTTGCTCTCATCCCTTCGCTGTGGGTTTACTGCACCATGTGCTAATGCCACCACAATAGAAAGGGTTACGACAGATACTCTAATTTGCCAGTTCGCTGCCCACAGTTCAGTTACTGTCTGGGCTGTCATCAGGCCTGGCTACCTGCCAGGAGCCAGTTAAAGACCCGGTCGGGTGGTTTCAGAGCCCAGGGCTGGGGGCTTGGGGCAGACGCTCACCTTGGCTGCCTGCAGAACCTAAGGGGTTGAGTCAGTGTTTGTCTGCGTGAGAAATTGCACTGATTTCACTAAACTGATCTAAAAATCAGTGCATCTCTGTTATGTGGATACTCTTATTTCGGTCTGAGAGTGCCCGATACTGATTGAGGGCTTGTCTACAAGGAAAACGCAGCAAAGTTAATCCAAATTACCTTCAAGAGCAGAGTAATTAAACCACATTAAATCCTTGTGTGGACTCTCTTACTTGGAATGAAAATGACTTTTATTCGGTTTAGCTTTCACTTGGGCAGTGAATTGTGCTAAACCAAATTCAGGCCACTTTCCACACAGCGGTTTAATGTGGTCCAACTAATCCACTTTAAATTCACCCATTTAGTTTAATTTTCCTGAGCCTCCCTGTGTAGACAAGTCCTTAGCTGAAGTCAGTTTCTCACTGACTGGTGCTAAATCACTTGTCAAAAGGGGGAATTTTTTTCAGTGTCACCTAAGGTGTGAATTTAACCCATCTAGTTACTTGTATAACCCACCCTCACCCTGTATAGACATTCCAGTATCGAAGTGACTTTTTTCAGTTTAGTTTATGATGCTTGAGGAGGGGTTTAAGCTAAATGGTATAAAACTAGGCTAGTACTGCAATACATTGAAAAATTGAGCAGTCCGCCTGCAATGAAGGATTAAATGCCAAGCGGCTGTATGTGATCCAGCAGTTGCTTCCGGTTGATGGGAGACAAGTGGAGAACTGGGAGGCAGAAGATCTGGAGCTCTCAGGCCCCAGGATTTGTAGGACAGGGGGGATTGTACTGAATGAATGAAGGCCTTGCACACACCTACAAGCTGTAGCAACTACACGGGTCTGGGCCAACAGATAAAATGGTCCTAGTGTGGATGCTATGTTGGTGTCATTATGTTTATACTGGTATTGTTTATTCCTGTTCAGGAAGAGGAATAAGCTATACAGGGGTATGGGGCATCTTTATCTGGGTACCACTGCATCCACACTTAGGCATCGCACTGATAAAAACCCACGCCCGTAACCACCCTAGCCAGATAGGTACAAAAACTGCTCCAGCTCAGTGTTTCTCAACCTTTTTGTTACCAGGGACTGGCTTGCTGCCTTCCTAAACAGAGTCAGGGAGATCTCACGGACGGGCACCAGTCCATGGATCAGTCATTGACAAAACACTGCTCTAGCAGACGCTTTTGTCAAGCACTCGGGCCACAGCCACCCAGAGGTAGGGGGGATTTTACATCACAACTGTTGTCAACAGTGCAGTAGCTAAAGGCTACTTTTGTGCTCAGCTTGCAGTGTGAGTGGGTGCTGACCACAGCACTAAGGGGGAGTCCCTATGACACAGGAGAGGAGAAATCGGGATTTCCCAAGTGGCTTTTCCAAGATGCAGTCACTCTGGGCAGCTCCAAGAACTGCCTGTTCATGCCTATTTTCTGCACGGTTTGAGTGAGGAAGTGACACAGCAGTAAGTTAGCACTTCGCTGTGAAACACCAAATTATGGTCACAGCTGACAGGGAAACTCCCCTGTGCTGGGTGGACCCAGGGCAGGGCTTTGACATTGGCCAATGTCACATCCCCTGCATCAGGAGCCACGGCATTATAGTCTAGTAGTCTGAGTACAGGACTAGGAACCAGGAGCCCCGAGTTCTAAAGCCACCTGACTCTGACTCTCAGACGTCTGGAGCAAGTCTGGAGCCTAAATGATCCCTTGTGTTGAGCCCGCCCCTGGAAAACAGGACATTCCTCTAGGCAGTGTCCATTCCCAGGAAACATGGTTCTGACCTGAAACCCTGACCCTATTGAAGTCAATGGGGAATTTTGCTATTGATTTAATGGGACTAAGATTTCACTGTGGACCAGCCCCTTTTGTAATGGGCCAACCTATAACCCAATCCCAGGTCCGAGGTGGGGAACAGCTAAGCTTTCAGGTCTAGAAACAGGGCAGGAAATTCCAGCACTTCATTGATATTCACCTAATTAACCCTCACAGCCAGGTGGGGAGAAGGGAGGTGAGGCTCAATTTCCCAATGGGAAACTGAGGCACAGAGCTGGGAGGTGATTTACGCAAGGCCACTGAGTCCGTGGCAGAGCTGGGATTTGAACCCATGAGTTCCTGGATCCCAGTTCTGTACTTAGACGCCTGCACACTATTTCTGCGACTGGCTGGGTCAGGATTCCCGCAAGCTGAGCCTCTTGCGGTATTGTGTCACATCCTCCCCTTTCTGAAAGCTGCGTGTGCAAATGAGCCTGGGCCAAGGGGGAGTGGAGACTGGGGAAGTTAATGAAAATTGTTTGACCCTCACAAGGATTTGGGTTCTTCTGACGAGGGTTTGATCAGGCTGATCCTTATTTCCCATCAGTTTGTCCTATATGGGACTTGAAGTTAAACACCAAATCCGGCTTCTCCACTATCCCACCCTGCCAGTTGGGCAGGATTCCAGGGATCCAGGAGGGCTGGAGGGGTGCGTGGTGGGGAGCAATCTGGAGCTGTCCAGCAAGCCCAGGTTGCATGCTGTAGCATACGTACAGTGTGACTCTCTGGAGTGGTAGCTGCACCGATAGACTACCCTCACTTTGGGCTGCGGCACCCAGGCCAGGGTGGAGCCAGGCCGTCCGCCTGAAGCATTCTCTCATGCACTCGGGAGGGACCTTGCCCTGCTGTACATGCACAGGAAGTGGCAGAAGGGGCTACCACTTGGCAGAAGATGAAGAGAGCCCTTGATCAAACTGTGCAGTTCTGTGCCTCCATCAAGCCCTCATCAGCGGCTTCTCCTGCTCTGACACCCGCCCCCCATCCCAGGCGCCGCAGTCTGATCAGTGAATGATTCCTGCGTGCACCCACCTCTAGGGCACAGCAGTCAGGGACACGACACTCGTGCTTTCCAACCCTTTTATTGCAAGCGGCATTACATCCAGTCAGCCAGCCAAGGCCCAGGGAGCCACTCTGTGCAGGAGCCTCAGTCCCAGTCGGGGAGGAGTCTGGGGAGCAGAGGAGGGGCTGCTCCACTTGGGATCACATCTCCGTCTCGGGGATCAAGCAGGCGCCGCTGGGAACCGTTCCTGAGGGGGAAAGGCACGTATACAATTCCCATGAGGTCCTTTTGCAGGATACCTCCCAGGGAGCTTCTGGGTCCCATTCACTCCTCCCACCTGCTCTGCGCCTGTGGGGAGGTCAGCTGAGAACCACCTATCTCCTGTCCTGGGAGGGACCAGGCCACCACCCAGCTCTCCAGAGACAAACCCAGTGAATCCTATTTTAAACAGAGTCTCAGCGGGAGGGGAAGGGAGGAGCAGGGAATACCCCATTAGCCCAGGGAGAGGGACTCAGCAACTGGCTCTGGAGCCCTGGCCTGGATTCCCTTCAGGTGCCCCCACCCGACCCTTGCAAAGGAAGTGGTGCCACTGTGTTCTCTATGGCTGTGATGGAGACCCAGCAGGGCTGTGGACAGGGCCTGCATGGAGGGATGACCATGCGGTGGCCAGGGTGGCAGATCCCATTAGCAGGACCAGGAGAGGGATCAGGGCTAAGTCCTTTGCTCTTGATCTCTGAGATGAGAAGGTGAAGCTTTCCTAGGGGCACCCTGAGTCATGGGCAGAGTATCATTTATCTCACTGATGGGCAACAAAATCTGAGCGTGGCAGAGACAGGATGAGGGTGAGTCTTTCAGGTGGGGAGGGGCAGAGGAGAGACAAGTGTGCAGTGTCCCTTTAAGGCCCCGTCCGCATTCTGATGGTGCTGAGATGAATGGGGAATTGACTGGAGCTGGTGGCAGCTGCTCTGCTTGGAGGACCCATCTGAAACTCCCTCTTTGTGCTGCAGGGGCATGCTTCCTGGTGCCGTGCTGACCACAACCGCCCCAAGCCTGCGAGGGGACATGGAGAAACCCTTGCATAGGATCCTGTGTCTTTGTGTCTGTGGTTCTCTATACGTGAGAGTGTGTTGTGCACGCAGGGCTGTGCATGGATGGTTATATCCCTCTGCATGTATCTGTGCATGTGCACATGGGTGTTTCTCTCCGTGTATATTGCGGGTACGCACATGTGTATTTGTGTATGTTTAATCGTGTTGATCACGGTAGTGCCTGAGGGCCCACTCAGGATGTTCAAACCCAGAGTAGCGGACAGTCCCTGCCCCGAAAAGCTTACATTCTAAACAGACAAGAGAGGCACGGGTTGGGGGAAGATGCACAAGCGGAGTGAGCAGTGAGATGGCAGCCATGTGTGTGCGCGCATGTGAATGGATCCCAGCCCTGGGACAATGCTCAGCTCCAATCTCGGCTAGTCTTAGAGGTGGAGATGGGCATTTTCAGAGTGCCACTTTCTCTTCTCTTCTTGATGGCTCCTTGTACCGCCCGTATCCCCACCGGAGCACCTTCCAGCAGTCAGTGCATCAATCAACATGACTAGCAGTCACCTGTGGTTCATTTTCTCTCTCATCCTCTCCCCAGTGGAGAAACTGTGTGTGCCGGGTTTGGTAGAGATTTAAAAAATCTGTAAATACCTACCTGCTGCTCTGCTTGTTGGGTAGAGAAGGACGATTGAAGAAACTCTCCTGGCCCTTGGAGCAGAAGATGGTTGAAGGTCTCTAGTTCCTGGGGGAGTTTGTTCCACAGTCTGGACTGGCTCCCCAGAAAGCTCCACCTCCGGCACAGACAAGCTTTACCCTGATGGTGCGAAGTTCCACAGGGCCCAAGGAGCGTGCACTTTCGCCGCCACCCCCTCAGGATGTAATTGGTGTCTCAGGCCAGCAGGAGAACCAGCTGGGAGCCTCATTTTCCACTGCTGCTCAGAGCCGACATGTAGAACCCTTGTAACGTGATGAGGAACTTGGAGGAAGGCAACACTCATTGGAGCAGTAGTTGTTGGGAGACCAGGTCGTGTGCTGAGATGGTCATGCATGTAACACGCATGTTCCATCATCAGGGAACATGAAGGAAGGAGTTACAGGTGCCAATGGCATTCCTGCCTTGCATGTGGTGGGTTGCCAACACTACCATATGTTTTACACCTTGCTGCTGGGCACAGGTTGGTTCCTCTTTCACCTGGGCCACAGCAGGGTGTCCATAAGCTGACATCATGGTTTGTGATCTCGGACCGAGCCTTAGCTGAGCCCAAGACTCGAGCAAGCCTTTACCCCGCTGATGACAGGCTATAGTGGCTCTGAACATTAGCAGCCCCCACCCTGAAGGCTCCACCAAGAGCCACAGACGGGCCAGCAGTATACAGAGACGCGTGGCCTAGTGGTTTCAGTCCAGGCCTGCGAGGCAAAAAGGGTATGTCTACACTGCAAAAAAACAACAACCCAGAGCGGTCGGACTCAGAGCTCGTATCTGAAGACTCGGTCTCGTAGGGCTTGCGCTACGGCAATAAAATAGTGGTGCAGACATTCCCGCTTGGGCTCTGCCGCCTGGGGAGGAGGGTGGGTTTCAGAGCCTGAGCAGGAACAATGACACCACCATAGCATGAGCCCAGGTCTGAGGCTCACTGCCATGGGTGGTTTTTGGCAGTACCCAAACCAAGAAGTTCCAATTCTGACTCTGACACTAACTCCTTGGTCAAGTCACTTTCCCCACTTTGTGCCTCAGTTTCCCCATCTGTAAACTACAACAAGAATATGCATCTCCCAGGGGGTGGAGTGAAGATTAATTAGCTAACGTGAGCTGACGAGGAGAAGCACTAGAGTTCCAAGCATCCTGATGAGTCTATACACTGTGTTTGTACCAATTCCAGTTAGGGGTCTGTTTTTTTACCAGTATAAAGTGGTACAACCCCTAGTGTGAATGCAGTATAAAGGCTTGAAACCAGTTTCAAACCACTGCTGGTAACATAGTGCAAAACTCTTGTAAAGACCCGTCCCTGCCATCCCCCCCTTTCCTCAGGGAGGTGCATTCTCTCTCCCACCCAGGACCGGGGCCCAGTGGGCACATGAGGGAAGGGGAAGTGATGACTTCACATTGCAGGGGAGGCTGCCCGTCACTGCGGAGGGATGGGAAGGAGGCGTCACCTCTGACAGTACTGGAGGAAGGAAACTGAAACCGCTTTCCTCTTCACTGTGCGCTTCGGCCTCACTGACCTGGAAGCGTCTTCCCCTCCAGGCCCCTTTGCAGATCGCGTCCCTTTGACTCACCTTCCTGATCTGACTCCATCCGTGATGGGGCGCCTCTGCTGGGGGGCACGTCCGCACAGGCTGTATTCTGCCTCTCGCAAGCTTGTGTCATGACTCACTGGCTGAGTAATGGGCTCTTCACAGCTTCTGCTGGTTCATCCCAGGCCTCTGGCTCTCTCCAGGAGGCTACTGACCTCAGCAAAATCTGGGCAAACCGGAGCTGCAGCTCCAGAACCAGAATGAAGAACAGAAGGGCTTGCAGAGCCACTGTGGTGATGTTAGACCTTTGGCATGTCTTTGGTCCGGCTCCATTCACCCAGCGTCTCAAAGCATTTTACAGACATTACTTCATTAGGTAGGCCTGCGCCCCACCCCCATCTGTAAACTGAATAGAATGACAGTTACCTTCCTTTGTAAAAGGTTTTGAAATTGTCTGGTTAAAGCCATTATAAGTGAAAGGGGTATTGTGCTTGTGGTGAGCCCAGGGGGAAAAGTTTGGCTCAGAGTGCTCCACCGCAAATACAAGTTTAAAAGGTCAGTATAATTCTCTGCACTCTAGGGGTGGGGAAACTGAGGCACAGAGAGGCAACATGTCAGTGGCAAAGCCAGGAGTTGAACCCAGGCATCCTGACTCCCAGTCTGCTCCTTTAACCGGTGGATAACACAGACAGAAATATTAATATAGACCAGAACATCATATGCTTAGACTTCTGTAAGACATTTGAGTTAGTCCTACATGGCAATCTGACTTAAAAAAACAACAACACAGCACTATATAAAATCAGTGCAGCCCGTATTAAATGGATTAAAAACTGGTTAACTGATAGATTGCAAAAAGTTATTGTAAATGGGGAATCCTTATCCACTGGGAGTGTTTTGAATGGGATCTGTTCTTGGCCAAATGCTATTCAATATCTTTAGCAAAGATCTTAAAATCATTGCAGGTAAAGTTTGCAGGTGACACACAAACTCTGGCGTGGTAATAATCATGAGGACACGTTAGTTATACCGGCCAACCTGGATCGCTTGGTAGCTGGGCTCATTTGAACCACATGTGTTTTAACACAGCCATATGCAAGGTCATACATCTAGGAACAAAGAATGCAGGGCACTCTTCCTAAGATGAGACCCGTATCCTGGAAAGCAGTGACTCTGAAAAGGATTTAGGGGTCATAGTGGATAATCAACTGAACATGAGCTCCCAGTGCGATGCTGTAGCTGTGGGGATGAATATGATTCTCGGCTGTATGAGCAGGGGAATATCAAGTCGGAGTAGGGACATGGTGCTACCTTTGTATACAGCATTAGTGAGATCATTACTGACTACTGTGAACAGTTCTGGTGTCCACACTTTAAAAAGGATGTTACAAAATTGGACAGCGTTCAGGAAAGAGCCACAAAAATGATTCAAGATCTGGGACCCCTGACTTATAGTGAGACACCAAAGAAGCTCCATCTATTTTGTTTGTCAGAGGGGACTTGGTCACAGTTTACATGTACCTACATGAGGAAGAGATTTCTGATGTCTCTTTTATCGAGCAGAAAAAGACATAATCAGCTCCAGAGGTTGGAAGCTGAAGCTAGAGAAAGTCAGGCTAGAAATAAGGCACGGATTTTTAACAGTGAAGGGAGTTAACCAGTGGAATCTACGTTATGAATTCTCCATCACTGTAAGTCTTTAAATCCAGACTGGATTTTTTTTTCTAAAAGACCTGCACTGGCTCAAAGGAGAAGGTCTGGGCCTGATGCAGAAATGACTGGTGAGGGTCTGGGGTCTGTGTTAGGCAGGAAATCAGACTAGATGGTCATCATGAGCCCTTCTGGCCTTACAATCTCTGACTAGAACCAAGGTGCCCTCACTCCGCATCTGCTGCTTCACCCCTGTCTTTAGAGAGAGGTGCCCCTCACTGGCCACCTATTGAGGGGGTGAGTGGGAAGAGACCAAGGACCTGGAGACTCAAGTTCTAGAGGTCAAGTTCAGCTCGTACAAGGCTGCAGCAGTTCATGTGCTCCATCAAAACGTAAGCCAATGTCCCGGGCTTGCAGATTTAGGCTGGAAATCTCAGGGGACAAGCCTGTCCCATTGGGACACTTCCCTCCCCAAGTCCTCATCTACAGGGTGAGGCTGATGGAGGCAGGGAGGAGCTACTGGGGGGCAATGGGAGATGGGGAATGCATCGGGGGTGTGTGTTGAGAACGTGAATGCTGGAGGGGGCAAACGAGGGAAATGGAACATTGGGGGGTGCACAGTGGGGGACGTGAGAACCCAGAGTGGGGTGAAGGGGGACTAATGCAGAGGGGACCCTTGAGAAAAGGGCAGGTCCCAACTCCCAGAAGCAAGAAAGACAAACCTGGCCTCCCCCCACATTGGAGAGGGAGCACACAAGATGTCCCCTGAAGAGATCAGAGAGGGGAACACTGTCCTGGCCAGCAGAACGCAAAGGAAAGACTCTGGGCCATGGGGGTTTGCCCTCCATGAAGGTAATTGTGGTTTGGGGGAACCTATTGAGGGACAGGGATAATTTAGAGACAGGCAGCCCCCTAGATTCAGATCGGAACCCAAACATCTGAGTGCTGATTTAAACCCCAATCTTGTTAATTGCAACAGTTCTGTTCAAAATGGATCATTCCCCAGGGTGCCCGTAGCTGTCCCTCCCCACCAGGCAGCTCCCTGCTCTTTGGAGAGCTCTCCCTGCCAGCTGTTTTGTGTAAGCACTGGGTGACATGCCCCCATTCCTCCTGTCTCAGGTGGGCTGACTCAGCCCCAGCCTGCAGCACGCACAGTGCCCTTGTCAAGGCTGCAAATGGTTCATCTCTCCTCGTACAGGTGGGAGCGAGCGCCTCTCCTGGGAGCACATGTGGCTCAGGGGACTAGAAAGGAAAGGAAATCAGTGGGGGGGAGGATGATCCCTCTTCTCTATTTTCTGGCTGCATGGGCCCCTCCGACAGAGCCGATCAGATCAGGGTAGATCGTCTGGACGCCCCCTTCACAGGGGCAAAGCCCAGTTCCTACGTGCTTAGTTGAGGAATAAGCCCTGTCCTAGAACTTTCTGGCTCTTCCACACTTTGCATCATTCAGGCCCCGCAATCTGCCCACCTTGGGAGAAACAGTAAGTGAGAGGCAGAGATGTTAAGTGACTTGTCCAAGGCCGCACAACAGAGTCACTTGCAGAGCCGGGATTCAGGAACAAGAGTTCCTAGCTTGTGGGCCACTGCTCAGTCCACTAGACAAACCCCTATTGCCTCCTTGGGAGCCTGTGCGTACTCCAATTAGCCCCGAGCTGGTTACAAACTGTCCTAGTGTAGACAGGGTATTAAGCGGATGGTGTGCTCCAGCCGAGGCTTTGGAAGTCAGGAGGGAGAGCGAGCTTGTGGAGAGGAAGAGGCCTGGGGTGACGCCGGTGAAGGCGGCTGATTAACCGTGATGTAACCAAGAGCTGCAGGATGGGGACAGGGAGGGGGTCGTGGTGAGTGAATCACAGGCCTGGGCTGGCACTGGCCGCTCACAGGCAGGAAGCGCTGGCGGGGGGGGAGCAGGGACAAGAGACGAATCTGGGACAGGAAAGCGGCCTGCCATTTCCAGGGCTGGCAGGAAGAGCGTCAGATGAAAGGCCTGGACAGAGCAGGACGAGCCCCTTGCAGTGGCTGGGGAGAGGAAACGGTGAAAGGAGCAAGGGGTGGGGGAGGCAGCTGTTCTCTCTCTGAGCCACACCTGCCCCCCAGGACAGACAGGGCCCAGAGCTCTGGCACTCAGTCAGGGGATTATCCGCAGCTTCCTCAGACTCGGGCTAGGCCGCTTCACCCCATGTGTCCCATCCCCCGGTTCAGCCCTTTCTCAGGAAGATTATGGGGGCCTGTGACCTATTCACACTCTTCTCCATGCTCTCTCCCTTCCTGAGCACAATCACAGCCTTGCCATAGGCTCCTTCCCCCTCAAAGGTGGCTGCACAGAGAAGTGAGCCAGATTCCCCAGGGCGATCCATTCGGTCAGTGGCAGAGCTGGGGAGACAACCCAGCTCGCCCTGGCTTGTGCTGTAACCACTAGGCAACGCTTCCTCCCCAACACAACAACCCTCCCTCCCTGGCATAATAGGACCCTGTTAGCTCCCCTGCACCTTTTGAAACATACATGTTTAAATGCCCATTCCCCGTGCTTCCCTTCCCATCCCGAAACTGTCCTATATTGTTGCTACGGGGGCCATTAAAGAGCTGCCACATTCCGCCCCAGAAGTGGCTGCGTACCAGTGGGCAGGTGAAGAGATTCCTGTGCATAGCCATATACAGACATGTGCCTCTCTGCCAAGGCTCTCAACCTGTCAGGGTCTAAGTCGGTGGCACAGGCCCACAGTGGAGCTGCTGTAGAGGAGGAAGTGGTGATGAGCGGGCGGTGTGGGGTTCATTTCTTTTCACACAATGTTCTCCTTAGCCTGTAAGGTTAGAGCTGGGGATGATGAAGCAGCAGATGGGGGCAGGGAGTTCGGATTGTTTGGGTCTGGACTTGGGTTTGGGTCATTAGCCGCAGTCTCTGGGCCTGGAATCAAACATCACCAGACTGAAGGGTGTCTGGATCCAGGACCCCACCCCCAAACAGGAGTGAGTGGATGGATGTTGTTGTGATAGCCGGGAATCTGGGTGGACGGGCGAGCCCAGAGCGCAGCACCTGCTGTCTCCCCCTTCCCCCTTCTTCCCCCCAGCCAGCCGGGGCTTGCAGCAGGTGCCGCTGCTTTGCCGAAATGATCAAATGCAGCAGCAATGGCACCAGTGTAAAATAACAACACAGAAACGTTGGGGAGGGGCGAGGGGCCAGAGACCGAACATAATGGGGATATTCATAGCTGTGACTGCGAGAATGCAGCCCCTGATGGCTACTGACACATGGAGCCAGGGACTGCCCCTGCAAAATACCAAAGGGATTTCCCAGGCTGCTTCAGCTTCCTGTGGGAGAGGGCAAGGGGAAGGCAGAGGTGACTGCACAGCAGCTGCAAACGCTCAGTGATGCCCCAGGTATGTTTGGGGAACCGGTTCCTCCTGTGGATGCTGAAACACTGTGTGGCTCCAGGATCATTCACTCCTGTCGCATCACAGCTCATGCGCCTGAGCCTGCGTGTGCGTATGTCGTGCAGGCCTGAGTGTGTACGTACCGGGTGTGCACGCAAGTATACTTGTGAATGTGTGTGTGAGCGTGCATGTGTACATGAGCATTTGTGCATGTTTGCATGTGCGCGTGGATTCCAGCACTGGGACCCTGCTCAGCTCCAATCTCCATTAGCCTCCGAGATGGAGAGGGGACTGTTGGGGTCCCAGTTTAGTTGCTGTTGCCCCTCGGGGTATAACTGGCCAACGTGAGAATCAGAAGGGGAACCGGCTGGATGAGCCTCGTCTTTCACTGCAGGGAGGATCAGGCGCAAGGATCTCATGTGCATCCTGACGGTTGGACTTGGAGGGATGTAAGAGGTTCTGTGTGTAACACACGGTGGCAAGGCTTGAGAAGCCTACTCAGCTGCTTGCCAGTGCAAATAGAAATACTTCCTGGCAAATGGGCTGGGTAGGCCAGGGAGCTGCTGTCCTTTTTCTCCCTCCCCTCTATGGCTGGGAACTGACAGAGAAGCAAGATGTTAGGATATAGAGGGATCAGGATGGAGGATAATATGGAAAGTATTATAATGCTATTATGTACATCGATGCTCTCTTCTATCTAGACAAGTCTGTGTGTCTGTGTGTTTGTGCACAGTTCTGGTCACTCATCTCAGATAGGGTATTCTTTGAGGGGGTTCAGAGAAGGGTGATGAGAATGATCAACGTCCCGGAAAATCTCTCCTAGGAAGAGATCTTGAAAAGACTAAGATTGTTTCCCTTAGAAAGAGATGAAGGAAAGGGGCCATGATAAACGTATATAAAATAATGAATCCTCTAGAGAAGGAAGCTTCTTCTCCCTTCTCAAGCTGACACTGAATGGAATTGAAAGGTCGCAAAATGCAAAACTCATAAAAGGAAATAATCCCCCCACACACTCATTATGGAATTAGACTGTGGAGCTCACTGCCACAGGTCACCACTGAGGCCAAGAACTTAGCAAAATTCAAAGAGTGAGGGAATGGATGTTCAACAGGATAACAAGAACATCCAGAGTCATAACAGTTAAGGCAAACAAAGAGTTTTGGAAGGGATAAAAAAACATAATTCTTCAGTATTTAAACTGATTTGTAACTGTTAGGGGTCATCATGAGGCCTTCATGGTTACAGATTATCCCACATCTGCTACTGTGAGATTCTTGCACCTTCCTCTGAAGAATTTGGCACGAGCCACTGTCGGAGACAGGACATTGGACTAGATGGACTTTGCGACTGCTCCAGTGTGGCACTGCCCTTGTTCCTATGAAGGAAGGGGCATGAGAATGACAGCTGTGTGTGCCGAAGGCGTTCTTACTCAAGATGTGATGTGCTGTCATCGTTCCATGCAGTTTACTGCTTGCTGTTCACCAGCTTAAGGGTTTCTTTGCCTGGGTCGTACCAAGATCTTGTAGAGCTGGTTCGGTTGCTCCTGATTTCAGATGGCCCATTAACAAAGACCAACTGGGCACCAGTAATTGTTCTGGACATTGTGAGAGCTGCTTCCAAGACCACATGGGCATCTCTGTAGTGGTGACAGGGCTAAGTCTTCTGAAGAATAAGTGCAGCCCACAGAACTCTGGCAGCCACCTTCATTGTGCATTCAGACGCCAGTCCAATGAGACTACAAGTCCCAACATGCAATGCTCCAATTTGAAAGAACTGTACTGCATGCTGGAAATTGTAGTCTTGACAGGCCGCAGGAGGGCGGCTGCAGTCTGCTCTGCTTTGGGGCAGCCCCTGCCTTGGCTTTTTGTAAATTAAATCTAGCAAGTCTTTTCCGGAAGAGCTGGGGTCTGCTGGGATCCCTAGCTGGTGCCATAGACAAATCTCGCACATGCACGCTAGCGAGCATGGAAGAGCAGCACATGCGTTCATCATCACATGCTTTCCCTTCGTTGGCTCACTTCCTCCTCTGGGCGCCGGAGTCCACTGGCTTCCGAAGTGTCAAGTTAAGAAACCGGCTGGAAGAACCTCCCCTGGAATGAAGAAATCGCGGGAGGCGGAGTTTCCTGTTGTGGAGGTTTCGGTTGCGTCCCTCACCTCAGTCTTGTTGGAAAGGCCTGACATGCCGCTTGGGCAACATGGGTGAGGGATTGTGCTGATCTGGACAGGGGCTGAAACCAGGACATTGGGGGAGGAACTGTGTCTCTGGGCCAGGCCTGAAATCCTTACTCAGGCAAAACATCTAAGAGAGAATCTTTCAAAGCACCCAGGCTCTGCTAGCTAGGCATGGACTGATGAGGACACCCAGGTCCCCAGCAAGGAAAGGGGACAGTGAAGAAGGCTTTAGATGGGAAGCTCTTTGGAGCAGCGACCGTCATTTGCTATGTTGGTACAGCAGCTAGCAGAGTGGAGCCCCGGGTGCATTGAGACCTCTAGGTGCTCCTCTAACATAACTGTTCAATAATAATAGGAAGAAGATGGATTCCCAGCTCCCATAGGTGCCCAGATACCTCGATGACGAACGAGTCGTGCTCCTGTTTGC
Source organism: Mauremys reevesii (assembly GCF_016161935.1). Lineage (NCBI taxonomy): Eukaryota > Metazoa > Chordata > Testudines > Geoemydidae > Mauremys > Mauremys reevesii. The sequence continues at coordinate 17,409,026 of NC_052645.1, forward strand.
CCGTCTCCCAGTACTCCTGGTGGATTCAGAGGGTGGGGTCTGGTGACAAGACCGTTATTTAACCTCTGACCTCCCAGAGTGTTTCACCCCAGGGTTTCTCTGACTCCCGCTGTCCCCCGAGAAGCAGCAGATAGCACACGGGAACTCATGCACTTACCTGGGTTGGCAGCATGGGTGACCCCTCAGGGGTGACAGGTCACAGGCTCCTGAAGCGGCGAATTCCCTTGCTCAGGTAGTAATGGTTGAGATTTTGCCAACGATATTTCCATCTGCAGAAGGGGGGGGGGGGGGAAATGGTGGGGGGGGATGCAGTGGGAGATAGGTCATAGGCTGAGGGCAGCCAGAGAGATGGGTCCCAGGCCAAAGAGATTGAGCAGGACAAGCTGGAGTTTTGAGCATATCATTGATCAGCCCCACAAAACCCACATGTGCAGACTTCTTTCACACAGAGAATGGGAGGAGAGTTGTCATGTCAGTGGCACCCATTAAAGGGTTAATCTGTTGTTGCTAGGTAACAATGTCCCACCATCAAGCCCTGCTTCTCCTGTTCCACTGGGGGAATGTGTTGTCCCTCAGGCTATGGCTACACTGCAGATTTCCGCTGGCATAGCCCTGCTGTGGTGTGAGGAGTTGTGACTCGGGCCTGACATAGCTGGGCTGGCAGAAGCCCCTAGTGTAGAGGCAATTGTACTGACAAAACCGGCCTGGCTTGTTTGGCTCAGGGTGATAGGCAATAATAAACACACAGATGGTGTCACCGTTGTTTACCCAGCCACAGCGACACTGATGAGTCTACATTGTAGTATAAATACTCCTGGAACGCACTCCTCTGAATGCACGCCTGAGGTGCTGGGGGAGGAAAATGCAGACCCATCTTATAGAGGGACTTCTGTAGAAATAACCCCCAGTGATCTATGCTATTCGGAGTCCCAGATTGCCCACCCAGCTCAGTCCCGCCCAGATGTAGGCCGTCACAGGTCTGCTGTCTTTCCTAACTCTGCTCAGCGTAATAACATGGGCTGTCTCTCTGAGTGGGTGGGATGGGGTTCTGAACTGATTAGCAGCAAGCAGGGGTTAACTCCCAGAGCATCTGTCGTTCTGGGGGAAGTGAGGAAGCAGAGTTAGGCACGGAAAAGGGGGATACAGTTAAAAAAACCCACCCCCAAAACTAGTAAATATACAGGCATTTGGAAATAAGAAGAGCAGAAAGATTGGTCACTGCAGGGATGGAGAGGCAGGTTACTCCAGCTGCTGAGTTTCTTGGTGGTTTCTGGACATGCAGGGCCATTTTGTTTCTCTTTGTGTGCGCAAAGCTTGGAAGAGAGAAGTGCTGACTCAAAGACTGTTGCCAGATCAGCTGATCCACTCCACCAGTTTACAAGGGGCTTGCTCTTATACCCAGTCTCCATTGCAACCATCCCAGGATTCAAAGGAGCGTTGGCCTTGAGACCTCATCATTCATGCGCTGAGCTGCCGTTCTCAGCTCCTCCGCAGCAGCGAGTAGGGTGCTCCTGAGTTTGTGAAGCCTGTTTTGAATGCCCAGCAGCAACTGGGGCTCAAATCTGGGCTCTACACTGAGCAGCTGGCTGTGCGATGAGGTAAGAATGCATTTTGGAGGCTGCAAATCTGAAAGGAGCAATGAGATGGCAGCAGTGCGGGGCTGGGGACAGGCAGTGGGAAAAAATAGCATTAAACTGGCCTACTTGGAAACAAAGACATGGTGATTGTACAGGTGTTTTTTTCCCCAGTGTCCTAGGGAGCATTGTGTAGTTTATTTTCTACAGATCACCGGGGGTTATTTACATAGAAATTAATTTGAAAGCAATTTAACTATTTACATTAAGATTAAGTAACACTGTGTCCTGGAAAGATGACGTCTGCTTGATGCCGGGGATTTGAGGCCTGTGGGTGAAGCCTCGGAAAGGGTGAAACATACACTTGCCTCCTGCAGGAATCCACAACCTTCCCGATGCCTTTTTGGTTGGCATCAGCTTCCGCTTCCTTGGCAGCCCAAACCTGGATGCTCCAGCCCCCTGGTTGCCCCACTAACCTGCTGTCCTCTTGGTTTGGGAATTCCCTTGGCAACAGCTGAAGGCTGAAATTCTCTCAGGGAGGAGGGTGAGTTTTGGAGTTGCAAGCAGCTAACGCCTTAGATTTCATAACAGCCACGAGGATGCAGGCTGTTAAATATTTATAGGAGCTGTAAGGTGCCAGCTTGGTAAAGTTCCCTCTCTATTTACTCTTCCATTTTTATTCCCTTTCTTCCCCTCAAGTCCCATCTGGTCTCCTTGGGCCACGCCTTGCACTGTAATTCTCTAAATCACCATCTGCTCTTATAGGGGGAGTGTTTTCTTTTTCACTTGCTTGTGTCTGTGGCCTCTGAAATGACTGCATGCTCCATTCCCAACCGGGAATCTCTTCTCTGGGGATTTCCAAACCAGGCTTTTGACCTGCACTGTAACGAGTGTATAGCCTTGGCTTGGAACTGCCCCCGGAAGAGCCCATATTGCTGCAGTAGCCCCGGCTGGGTCACATGAGAGGCCCAAGTCCGGGCTGCTGGGAAGCCGACTTCAGGTTAAGTTGAGGCAGATCAGAGAACGGATGAGAAAACACCTGTACATTGAAACAGAAGCCCTGGGGCACTGAGCAGTGCAGCAGGAGTTAATACACTAAGTTTTCACTCCTGGAGGCCTGATCTTATGTTCATCTTACAAGTGCAATGAGTTCAGCAGTCTCGGCTGATTAGCAAAACATATCCAGAAGAAGTGGGTGGATTGGCAATATCTCCTGGGGAGCGGCACAGGCTGAAACAGCAGGGGGTCCTAGGGTTAGGTGCTAGGAAAAGTCAGAGGAGCTGGAGGGATGTGGGCAGGGGTTACCACAGGTCAGGCTGGAGAGAGACATTTAGAATTACTTCTCTCCCCAATAAAATAACCATGACCCTAAATCCCAGCCCAGATGCTGCCAGTTAGACTCGAGAGGCAGGGGGATTATTCAGAGATTTGGCCATGGGAGGGTACTATGCCCTTACACAGCTTGGCATTGATCCCTTGCTCAGCAGTCATGTCCATGGGGTCTGTGACAGGCTTCATACTTGGGCATGGCCTCCTTACCTCTGGGAGCCTAAAGAGAGACCTGGCGCCACCATGCCAGGGTGAGCCAGCAAGCGCCTTTCTATCCCAGTGCCATGTGCTTTTTGGTGATCTCGCCCCTGCCAGCCCTGGCAGTTCCTCAAGCCTGGACGAAAGCAGAGACAGATGGTGAGAGAGCAGCACAGGCCTCAGCTGGGACCAGAACGCACGAAAATGGCAGAGAAAGGGCTGGGGCCCCTGTTAGAGAGAGAAACATAGAGGGCCAGCAGGATGGGTAGGAATCACATATGAGGGTGAGAATGAAAGGGGACAGTGAGAAAAGGGGAGGTGGCAGAAGAGAGAAAAAAAGATGAAGAGGAGGCAGGAAAGAATTAACCAGGGGAGAGAGAGGGAAGAAGAAAGCCACAGAATGGATTGAGACTGAAATGCCAAGCGCTTCGTTTTTCTCTTCCTTTCAGTCTCTCCTGCTCCCTCTCTCCCCCTCCCCTGGCACCCATGTGTCAGTCAGCCCCACACCTGTTTGATTGCTTTATTATTAGCTTTTCTTCTCGCTGATTGTCTAATTTGGTGTGGTGGTTTCGAAACAAAAGACCTGCCTCTCTGAATCTGCTATTAAATCCTACTGTTTAGCCCTGTTTCTCCCAGAGCCAAGGGGTGGTTGGGTCTGTCCCAAGAGTCGTTATCTCCAGGAGCAAAAGCACTGGAAACAAATTATTCTGAATTTATTCTAATTAGTTTTGCCCCTCCCCTCCCCCCCGCCTACCCCCACAAAATGAATTTGTTTGGGTGAAAAAATGAGCACGAAGGATCTACGTACGCCGACTCCGTTTTGGCAGCTATGCATGGTGCTGCTGCTTAAGGATTATGATGGCGACTCAAGATTGGACTTTACAGGCCAAATTCTACTCCACGTTACCCCCTGCCCTTCCTGAGATTGTCCAGGTATAACTGAGGATGGAATTTGGCCCTCCACTTTGCAATGATCTACGATATGTGTCTGTGGGTTTGCAGGCCACTGCTATCAACTAGATGGAATCAGGACAGCTCAGCCGTGTGTCATAAGTCCTATATTGCTAACAACTCATGGAAACACGTCGGTAACTCTCCAGGGAGAGCCTGGTGCTTTTGGAATATGTCAATATGATGTTCCATGGAATTGCTACTATATGTCCATGGGCTGATTCTTTCCCCACGAAGCAAACGACCGACCTTCCCTTGGAAAACGTTGGTATGCAACTTCCACGGTCAAAGCCTCCACTTTGACTGTACCCTTCCTTTCTCTCTCCTCACCCAAGGGTAGGGCACTTGGAGCTAGGGTTAGGGTTCCTATGGGTAGGGCACTTGCAGCTAGGGTTAGGGTTCCTATGATTAGAGCTTCCCGCCCTAGGGTTAGGGTTCCTAAGGGTAGGGCACTTGGAGCTAGGGTTAGGGTTCCTAAGGGTAGGGCACTTGGAGCTAGGGTTAGGGTTCCTATGGGTAGGGCACTTGGAGCTAGGGTTAGGGTTCCTATGGGTAGGGCACTTGGAGCTAGGGTTAGGGTTCCTAAGGGTAGGGCACTTGGAGCTAGGGTTAGGGTTCCTATGGGTAGGGCCCCCCACCCTAGGGTTAGGGTTCCTATGAGTAGAGCACTTGGAGCTAGGGTTAGGGTTCCTAAGGGTAGGGCACTTGGAGCTAGGGTTAGGGTTCCTATGGGTAGGGCTTCCCGCCCCAGGGTTAGGGTTCCTAAGAGTAGGGCACATGGACCTAGTGTTAGGGCTCCTATGAGTAGGGCTTCCCACCCTAGGGTTAGGGTTCCTATGGGTAGGGCACTTGCAGCTAGGGTTAGGGTTCCTATGAGTAGGGCACATGGACCTAGTGTTAGGGCTCCTATGAGTAGGGCTTCCCACCCTAGGGTTAGGGTTCCTATGGGTAGGGCACTTGCAGCTAGGGTTAGGGTTCCTATGGGTAGGGCACTTGGAGCTAGGGTTAGTTTTCCTAAGGGTAGGGCACTTGGAGCTAGGGTTAGGGTTCCTAAGGGTAGGGCTTCCCGCCCTAGGGTTAAGATTCCTAAGGGAAGGGCTGGCTTTAGGAAGTGCGGGGCGCAATTCAAATAGTTTCGACGGGGCCCTGGCAGGGATGACAAAAAAAAACGCCACATGTTAAAGAAACACGTGGGGCTTGTATTCACCGGGCGGTGCTCTGAGTCTTTGGCGGCACTTTGACGGTGGGTCCTTCACTCGCTCCAGGTCTTCAGCGGCACTGAAGGACCCGCTGCCGAAGTGGCACCAAAGACCCAGAGTAAGCCAAGGACCCACCGCTGAAGTGCCGTCGAAGACCCGGAGAGAGTGAAGGACCCGCCGCTGAAGACCCAGAGCGCCGCCAGGTGAGTAAAAATTTAAAAGGTGCCTCTAGCCAGGGAAGGGATTGTCACTGGGCGCGGGGCCCTCTTAGGCGCGGGGCCCAATTCGTGGGAATTGGTGGAATAGGCCTAAAGCCAGCGCTGCCCAGGACTAGAGATGCAAAGCTTGGATCCTGCTCTGGATCTGATGTCCCCAAAGCTGGGGAGGGTGTTGCATCTGGAGGTTTGGTTGGGGCCCTTTTCTGCCCAGGATATGAAGCTCTCGATTAAAGTGCTGTACTGTGAACTTTCAGCATCAAACGATCAAAGAAAGAGTCACTGTTATCCTGAAAAAAAGACCTTTGCTGCTGTAGCTTCCTGCATTAATCTCAGCGGGCAAAGCTGGAACTAGGGCAGAAAGCTTAGAAGTAAGACGCATTAGTCAACAAGAGATGAAGGCTCAGAAGGAGATGGGGAGTTGAACAGCTCTACAGTAGTAAATTCTGCTGCATTCCCTGGCTGGTTCCGTGAGCCAGGGGACTGGGGAAGGCCTTGCAAATCTTTTTAGTCATCTGAGTCCACTAAAACTCTGGCTAAATGAGTCACTCTTGGACAAAGGTAATATATTATCACTAGAATAACAATAATGCTCTGCACCTTTCATCTGAAGCTCTCACCGTGCTTTACCAAGAAGTACAATCATCCTCATTTTAGAGATGGGGAAACTGAGGCACCAAGGGGAGAAGTTACTTACAGCCACACAGTGAGCCTGCAGAAGTGTTATGATTAGAATCCAGTTCTCGTGGCAACCAGTCCCATCACTGGAACATGCTGCTGCTTTGTTTTTGAAAGCAAAACAGAAAAGGCAAAGAACCAAAGTGAGTTTCTTCTTTTCCCTGTCTAGAAACTGTAGGACACAAGAGGGAAAGTGGAGAGAGTCCACGGGGGAAAGGAAAAACAAAAGTGCGAGAGAGGGATGATTTATATTTAGACTGAGTGTATTTCGGTGCAGGGATTCTCTCTCTGTGTCTGTACAGTACCGAGCACAGGGAGGTCCTGCTCCACGACTCGGGTTCCTATGTGCTACCTCAGCACAGATAATAACAAAATGATTTTTGGAGTGCGGGAAAAAGAAGGAACCAGAGAAATGTTCCTATAACCTGCTCCACAGTCCGAAAAAGAGCAACTGCACAGGTCAAATTAGAGATCACATAATGAAACAAGATCAAAATGAACAATTTCCCCCAGCTTCCCGACTCTGAGAACCTGTGTTTTTGGTCCACATTCACCAGTGTTACCTGCTGAAAGCAGATCCTTTAGGTTTTGGCTTCGTTGATGATGCTATTGCTATTTCTGGCTGACTCGGGTGTGTTGCTCGGTGTGCAAAGATCTACCCACCGCACACGTGTGTGTGCACGCACACACGCTCTCTTTAAATCTGACCCATCCCAGGAGCTCCCTGAATTCCTAGACTTGAATCAGCTGTCAGATGTGGCTTTATTTTCGGACCTGCCGGAACTTATCCCTGGTGCTCGGCCTGCTGGAGCAACCGGCACCAGTGGAATCAGAAGTTGGGAAGGGATCTAAATTCAACTACATGAGCACCAAGGAAGAACCTGCTCCTGACTCCAGGCAACCAGTTTGCATCAGTTCTCAGCCAACTTCACCCCCATAACTTTCCTCTGCAGGGTATCAAGAGACAAGCCTGCCCAGCCAATGAAATGCAAGAAAAAAGCATGACTTCATCGGAGCAAACATTCATTGGTCGAGCATAGGTGGAGGCCAGGACACGGTTACTCAGCAACTACAGATTGCTAATTAACCCTTTCCTTGGCATCGCAGACAGTGTGTTGTGAATGGCAAATCTCCCTTCCTCTCCTGGTTTCTTTTAGCCAATCAAAGCCAGTGCGCCTTCCTAGCCGGCTTTAAAAAAGAGAAGGAGGGAGACAGGGTGAGAAGATGATGGGGTGACAGGCCCAGCCAGTCAAGGAAACCACAGACCCACCTTCCGGCTCCCATCCAATCCCCCGTGAAACCATGCAGAACCTACCTCTGCGTGAGACCTGGGGAGGGTATATAAACCCTGCATTAGCCACATCAGGGATTTCGCTTTATTAACAGTATGAACAAGGGAGAGTTAAAGCTACCGGCATCCAGCTAAAGGCCAGTGACTAACTCCAGCAGGGATAATCCTCATTCATTACGGGGCCCGGTCTGTTTTGGGGAGGCCCCTTGGCTTCACCCATTGGCTGACCCTCTCCCACGCCCTTCCTTCATGTGAGTCAATGGCCCAGGACCCTGCTCAGAGGCCAGAGCTATTTCATTCCAGCTGCCACCTCTCGTCTCCCATAGCCGCCTGCACTTGGCACCAGACTCTGCTCTGCTGACTCTTGTGGCTGGGGGGGCGACCCCAGCATGCCACCCCCAAGGCTAGCTACCAGGGCCAGGCGAGTGAGCCATCCCAGCAGCAGGTTCCCCTCCCTGGTCCCGAATCGGAGAGCATCGCCCCCGTGATAGCACGTAGCTTGTGCACAGCAGCGGCCATCTGCAGAATCCAAAGTGCTTTTCAAACACAGATGAGTTCATCCCTCATCTCCGCTCCTGGGAGGAAAGGGAGACTTGTTCCCACTCCTCAGCTGGGGAAACCAAGGCCCAGAGCAGGACACGATCCAGAGCAGAGCCAAACAGATCCCAAGAGTCCTGACTCTTGGTCCCCTGTTTTAACCACTAGCCACATTGTCTCCGAGTCTGGTCCCATCCACTCTGCCCCAAGAGCGTGAGCCCACACTGGTCTCCTGGGTGACAGCCTCCTAGTGGGCCCTGGGCCTTGTGTCCCTTTCGGGGAGCTGGCCCAGCAGACGCTCAGAGAACAGCTGCTAGCGGCAGCCTCCAGGCTCAGAATAGCCCTGGGTTAGGCACTGGGATTGTGTTCCACCTCGCTCTGTCCCTGGGAGCTCCCACGCCCCTCTTCCCTCTTCACCTTGCAACGGTCCCCAGCCCCAGGTTCTGCTGGGGTCTGTACTTACACCAGGTTGTGTTTCAATCCGCAGCAGCTTGGCCAGTGCACAGACTCTACTTCGGAAAGGCCTGTGTTCCCAGGGAGGACGAGCAGCCACCGCCTGGGCGTGGCCCATGTGCTGCCAGATGAATAGCGCCTCTGCGGGCTGACCCAGTAATCTTGCAGGCCCCGGTGACTGGAGTAAGCAGGACGCAGAGCAATGTTCTTTCTCCCCCCATAAAATGGCATCTCCACTTCAGTTCTGCGGGGCAGCAGGGCCCTCGGCTGGCTGCATCAAGAGAGAGAAGCCCATGAGGTTTATACAGGGAAGTCTCTGCAGTGGAGTCGCATGTTGGTTTGCGGACATGCCGCTCTTGTGCTCTCACTCCCCATGGGTGTCACGCTGTCAATTTCCCTGCCATACGGCAGTCCCACCCCGGGGCAGAAGTTTCAGGGAGCAGAAGGTGGATTTGAGCAATATTTGCCCTTAATCGCAGATAGGCTGACACTGGGACAGGGCACCTAGCATCTTGCATTTCCTTAGTGCCTTTCATCCAAAGGATCCCAAAGCACTCTGCAAACTAGAGAGAGAGGTCACTTCATCAAGCAGTGAAATGCAGCCACTTCTGGGCTGGAGCAGACGTCTAATGTGCACAGCGGTCCAGGGCTGGAAATTATGTCTGTGCCTAATTGTGCGGGGGAGTTTGGGGAGGCAAAACATAACCACTGAAGATAGAATCTGTCTGTCTCCAATTGATTCAGTTAGAATTATTCCTTTCCAGCTGCAAATCTCTAAGATTTTTAAACTATCAAGGGCAGGGGGCGGGGGTTAGCCATCACAAATGTCCTGACAAACCCTCCTACTGAGAGAGATGGATCGTGCTTTGAGTCTGTGGCCGCTGTGAGAGAAACCGAATCTGACAGGAGAACAAAGCCTTGGCAGGGTCTCTGATCCAAGTTCTCCGAGGGGGAGAGGCGAAGAGTGCTCACTGATGAGTCAAATTGCGTCACCGCAAATTCCAGGGTGGGGAGAGGCTGAGTTACAGGGGTCGCAAGCCCCTTGTGCCCATATCAGGCAAAAGCAGCCCTCTCTTGGGGGGCCGTCTGGCTCACTGAGGGTGGCCCAATCTTTACAGTGCTGTGGGCCGGTTGCTAGTTTTGGGGCACCTCCATGGGCCCCATGCACAAAGCCACTCTTTGCAAAATGGCGTCCTCTGTGCAGCATACATACGGTGCCTGCGAGGTCCCGCCGTGCAGAGGACGCCATTTTGCAGAGCAGGTCTCAGATGTGTGCAGAATTTCACTGCAATGCTCGACACCCGCCATACGTTCGGGGCAGCTGTTGCTGGGGCAGGGAAGGGGAGGGAGGGAGGTGCCATTTGGACCACCCCTTTTCTAGCATCTGTCTAAGTACCGTGATCCCGTGTGGCTGTGGAAGCAAGGCAAGCGCACGTACCGAGAAAGGAGATAATTCGCCACAAACAGAGCCGTCTCAGGAAACATCCTCCCGACCTCTCTTGTGTCCAGCCAGCGGCTCTCTGGGTATGAGCAGCCTGTCTGCGCCTCTGACTGACCCACGACGCAGACCGATCTTTATATATAGTGAACGAGTGAGGAGTGACTGCAGCCTCCTGCCAGGGCTCCTGTTCTCTGGAAAGTTATACTCCCTCAGGCCTTCCCCAGGGCCAGGAGGTGCATTCAGAGAGGCCTAAATAAAGCCAAGTAAGAATAACCCTCCAGCTGGGCCAGTAACCCATGATGGCGTGGGGGGTGTGCGTAGACCACTCTCCCTACTGGCCAGGGTACCTTGTAGGTGGTGTAGGTTAATAGGCAGCAGGTTTGAAACAAACCTAAGGAAGTACTTTGTCACACAACACACAGTCAACCTGTGGCACTCGTCGCCATGGGATGGTGTGAAGGCCACAAGTATAAGCAGGATCAAAATAGAAGTAGATAAGCTCATGGAGGGTAGGTCTGTCGATGGCTATTAGCCAAGATGATTGGGGTGTCCCGAAAGCAACTGGATGACAGGGGATGGGTCACTCAAAATTGCCCTGTTCTGTTCATTCCCTCTGAAGCATCTGTCCCTGGCCTCTGTCGGAGACAGGATATTGGGCTAGAGCAGTGGCTCTCAAACGTTTGTCCTGGTGACCCCTTTCACACAGCACGCCTCTGAGTGCGACCCCCCCTTGTAAATTAAAAACGCTTTTTTATATATTTAACATCATTATAAATGCTGGAGGCAAAGCAGGGCTGGAGCCTGGCAGCTCGTGACCCCTCATGTAATAACCTCATGACCCCCTGAGGGGTTCTGACCCCCAGTTTGAGAACCCCTGGGCTAGGGGGACCATTGGTCAGACCCGGTGTGGCCTTTCTTTATGCGGGACAGTAGCCCAGTCAGAACCTGGGCAGCAGCTGGCAGTCCTGCCTTTGCCAGGCCCATGCGGACACTTTAGTGCCCTTGCCAAAGGTGGGAGTGCTATAGCCCGGCTAGATACCATGGTGATGGGCCCATTAGAATGGATTGATAGCCTGGCTAAATCCAGGTGTTGGCACCAGCACGACCTGCTCCTATATACCCAGAAGGCAACTCAGCGGGAGGCCAGAGCACCTCCGAGCCAGACGCTCCCCGGTTCTAATACAAGCCTGACGCTGTGGCTTTGGGCAAGTCTTTTCAGGCCACCACTTTCCAAAGTGCCCGCTGATTTTGGGTGCCCGGCTTGAGACACCACCCAGCGCCTAACTTGCCGAAGCAGAGAGCACCCACACCTTCCCGTGAAACGGACGGGGGCTGCAAGTGCTCAGCACCCGTTGGGCACCCAAAATCAGTGGCTACTTTAGAGGTTGCTCTAAATCTCTCTGTGGCTCAGCGTCCCGCCCCTCCCCCCAGTGTTAGGGGGACGATTCTCCCAAGCTCCCTCCCAGCAGGGGCGATTGGCTAGTTTGCTGAGTGTTAGAATTGGGTCAGAGTCATGAAGTTTGGATCCCAGCTCCCCCCGAGGCTGGGGACTGCTGAGATCTCACCACACCTTCCCATCAGATCCACGGCTGTGCTGCCAGCGTTAAGGGGAAGGGTCCCAGCCACCCCCATCTGGGCAGCATTCAGGCCGAGGGAGGAGATTTCCACCGTGGGCTCTGGTCTTTGAGTCCGGCCAAGAGGAGGATGGTGCAAAAGCTTCCTTCCCACTGCTGAGCTGGCCGGAGGCTGAGTGCTGGGCACTGATCAGCGAGCCAGGGCAGCAGTTTCATTTCATAGTGAAAGAGACAGAAAAGGGGAAACATTGTCCATATCTTTGCTCCGGGGAAATTGATGACACAAGGGGTTTTCTAGTTTCTTTCCTGCACGCTGCAGGCGCAGATGCCCCTGAGGAAGCTGTGGCAGAAACAGGGGTGTCACCCTATCTCGCGCTGCAGCCCCCCCCCAGGGATAAATCCTGCCTTCTTCACTCAGGCAAAGCACCCATTGACTACAATGGCAGCCAGAGTAGCTCACAAGCAGGGCAGGTTTATCTACCCCTCCCTCCGTCCATCTCTGGTGTGATACCTGCCATCGGGGCAGCTTGGCTTGGGTCAGATTCCTGCCAACAGCTGCCTTGTCCCAGGCCCCCAGCTTTCCTGGTACTGCGCTGGGATGTGAGACTCGGAACCTCATTAGGCACAGGTGCAGGATTAGCCTTAATTGCCGGCGCTTTGGTGTCCATAACCTCCTCCTTACCTGCTGCAAACCGGTGCGTGCCTGGCATCTGGTCTCTAATCCCCAGGATTAGAGAGATTTGGGGCCCCGGACAGATGGCGCACAGCCAGGGATTCTGCTGCGTTCAGTTCACACCCAGGAACCAGCGCCCTCTGGCCAGTCCACACCCATTAATCACCACCTTCCCGGGGCTTCACCCCTCTGCAGCAGCTGGGAGGTACCTTTGTGCTCTGGTCAAAGGCTGTCCCTGCAAACCATGGCTCTGGTTTCTGAATGTTTCTGCAAGTCCTGGCCCACCTCCGAGTCCTCAGGTTTTCTCTCCTCCTTACTCTCTGAACCTGGCAGAATCTCTAGATAGATAGCTGTCGCTCTTAGCACCATTCTGGCAGTGAGCTTCCTCCCAGCAGTGCCCTACCAGCGCTAGCAATGTACGTGTGTGTGTGAGAGAGAGGAATTTGGGACTCATGAACCAAGGAGCAGATGAGAGCCGAGAGAGTTATTATAGGGTAAAATATCCCCCTCTCTCCATGCCACACGCTTTTCATCTGCCCATCCCCCTGCGACTGGTCCATCCATGCAGTGCCTGGTGCTACCCAAACTTGCTTTATCCAGAGAGGGCGAGATGAATGAGAAGGGGAAATCCTCACCCTGGGATCTCCCAACCTCATCTTCAGACACTGGAGAGGACCCAGATCCTTTCCAGCAGCTCAGCAGGGCATGTGGGGAAAGCCCCTGGAATGCAGGAGGGCAGCTCTTAAGGGAAATGGAAACAACATTTCCCAGCACAGGAGAAAGGGAAGGAGTCACTGTGTCTTCTGGGAAGCCAGTGAGCTGCTCCCTCCCCCCTGCACAGTCCTAAAGGGCTCTGCTCCCCAGGACGGAGCCCGACCCAGGAAACAGGGCTGCTCCAGGGAGACGGTGCTTCCACCCCTGCCCCCAACTCTGTCTGCAGGGAAGCCATTTCCATGCTGCGGGGGGTTCAGACCATTGGGTGAGGATCAGCCCCACATGGAGGTGGCTCAGGAATCAGATATTTTGGGGGGGTGAGGAGGAGAAGCCTAAAGTAACCTTGAGGATCTAGTTGTAACATCTGGTGCCCGGGGTGAAGATAGGCAGCCTTCCCCCTGCTGTGATAGGAGGCCCCTTATTTAGTGCCTAACGTCCTGGGACCCCACTATCCAATAAGGAGCTACTACAAATTGTCTGCTTGGATCGGGAGTGGGTGTTTCTAGAAGTAACGGCGCAGGGGATTGGATGCGGCAATGCCAACGGGGACTCTGGGGTTTCACTTTTGTTATTTTGTACCGTGCTGCCCAATAGGCTTTGTCTGGCATCTTTCATCATTGTCCTTTTCATGATCTTGAAATGTAGGCGGGCACCTGTTACCACCTGCCCCCGGAAGGCAGTGCTGGGACATGGAGGAAGAGTACCTGGGTAGGGAGTTATCCTGTGAAAACCCCTCTACTGATAACCCTGCTCTGATGTGCGGGTGGCGGCACATCGGTGCCACAAGGACAGGAGTTTGCTCTTCACTCTCACCCAGACATCATGCTGGCAGGAGTTTGCAGCCAGTCTTGTCTTCACTGAGCTCCTCAACTTCCCTTTGCTCTGCTATCAGTGGTCCAGCCCCGCCTGTAGTGATGTTATTGTTGGCTGGCCACCGGCATTCTCCCCACCACGTCACTTAGGCAGAGCCCAGGAGAGGCCTGAGAAGGAGGTAACTTTCCCAGCCCGTAGCGGGCTGCTCCTGTCCGTCGTGCATGTATTCACAGGCAGCTGAGCCGGAGAGGAAATGCCATCTCGGGGGTCCCTCTGCACAGACCAATGGCGACCAGCAGGGATCGTTCTCATGTTCAGTTCTCATGTTCTCATGATCGTTCTCTTGCCAGTTGTGTTAGTGGTTCACTGCTTGGTGTGGGTGGGGTTACTCAAAGTCATGAGTACACTGTTTCACTCCCCACCCCCAGCAGCCTCCACACCCCAGGGACCGCAGCGCCTCCCTCAGAACCCCAGAAAAAGGCAGAGGCATCAGAGAGAGGGAATGTCAGAGGAGTGAGCGGTGCAATCAGACGCCAGGACCCCGTCCCGTGCTGGAGCAGCTGGCTGGGCTCCGTTTCACCCAGAGGGAGCGAGCAGCCTATGGGGCATCAGGTCACTTTAGCAGGAAATGAATCCTTGTCTCAGTCCTTGATGCTTTAGTCACTGCTTCCCGCTGGTTTACGTGGCCCGGGCTTGAGTGCCACATGGAAAGAGTGGATTCCTCTGTGTGTACCTGCTCTTCATAGTATGCACAGAGCGTGTTCTCCAATGCACAGATACCCCAGTGTGTATCTAGTGGGTAAGTGTCACATAGACTCTTTTTTAAGTCAGGCACTAATTGACTTGATCCTCTGTTTAATTTTATTAAACCTCAGAAACGAAATACCCACAGTCAACAAACACCACCACACCCAACCTGAGTGTCTTGCAAGTGAGGAAAGGGAAGGAAGGTGCGTACATCACAATGATAGGTAGCCTTGGTCTACTTCAGTCACGGAAAGGCCGCGATGCTGAACGAAGCGGCATTGAGCAAAGCAAACCACGCCGCGCAGCATGTGCCGGCAAAGAGCCGGGTTATTTGGCTGCAGGTGCTGACGTTAATGAGTGCGATCCCAGGCTGTGGTCTGCACCCTGGCAATCAGAAAAGATCAACCACTTGGCCCTCTGTGTCCGTGTGTCTTTACACCTGGTGGAGATGCTGCCTTTTAGGGAGCCCTCCGCAGGCCTGACTGTTGCGTGGGTGTGTGTTTGTGTGCACACCCTTGTACAGAGCCTCATGCACACCACACTGCTAGGCTCCAGCCACAGCTAACGCCAGCCCAGGGTAGGGCAAGTGCTCCATCCAGAATGCACCATCCCCTTTGAGTTGTGGCTGGGCTGGGATTGGAGTTAGGTGGGAGTCCCCCACTCTACCCCTGAGCTGCGGTGGGTACCTTGGCCTTAGGAGTGAGGGGAACCCTCCAGTGTGTTCACAAGCTGGGAGTGGTTCTGGGAAATGGGCTCTGAATCTACCCCTTCCCTCCCCGAACCATCTCATGGGCAATGATTCAGCCTCAGTCCTGGCTTGCCTCTGAGGCTCTTTCTAGCCTGATGGGAGTTAGGATCCCCACTCACTGGTGAGGATTCAGGCTGGGGATAAGCCCAGTCCATAGCTACCCAGGCTAAAACCTAAAGTGTCTCAGCATTCACCAGGAAAGCCCAGCCCAGCAAGCATGTGCCCTGAAGGGACGTGCAAAAGGGGACCCGTGCCCGCACGCAGCTTCCCGGCCGCCCATAACCATGGTTTCTGCAGCTAGAGTGGAGCCTGCCCAGAATATCAACAAGGCCGGGCCGAGTGCTGCAGGCATCTCCATCGGCCCTAGCTCAGCACTGCCTGCTCCCTGTATCTCCTCCGCTTCAGACATTCCTCTGTCCGCTCCATTGCACGGGAGGATGTGCTCAGCCTGACAAATGAGTCCAGGGGAGGGAGTGTCCATTCCTGCCGAGCCAGAGTGGGAACAGGAAGGAGACAGATGCAAGAACCCCCTGGGAGCAGGTAACCAATGGGACAAGGAGTCTGCTGGTGACAAGCATCCCATATATAGCCTACAGTGCGCGTGGGCTGCACGGCTCCTGCACACCGTGCCAGGTCCAATCACATCACGGCGGCGGGGCAGCACCAGTAACAATCAAACCGCCCCGGCGTGGACCTAGAATCAGCACAGGAGCCTAAAATAGGTAGCTCGCCTCCTCCCGGACGGCCGCTGCAGCTCCGAGCCAGTCGCAGCGTTCAGCCCAGAAACTCTTCCTTCCTAGGAGATGCTAAAGCCCCGGAGCATCAAAGCTGATGCCTCCTCGCTGTCTGGCTTCGCCTCGCCTGCCTCCTTGCTCCCGGGATCTGCGTAGCTGGGGCTGAAGCGGCTGTCTCGTGTGTTTTGCAGCCCATGAAAAATAGATCGTGGTCAGGCATGAAAAATGATGGAGGGGAATAGAGGGAAACAGCGGACGCCATTAACCCAGAAAGCTTCTGCCTGCTCCCTGCAACCCAGCGTCCCGTGGCCCGAGCAGTGCAGTGAGACCAGCCAGGTCCAAAGCAAAACCCGTTATTCCCCCCCCGTGAGCACTGAGGGTCTGGGTAAAACGGGATCTGGAGCCAAACTTTCCTCTTGGGGTTTGAGAGCCATAGCTCCGTGGTTTGAGCCTTGGCCTGCTAAACCCAGGCTTGTGAGTTCAATCCTTGAGGGGGCCCTTTAGAGATGTGGGGCAAAAATCTGTCTGGGGATTGGTCCTGCTCTGAGCAGGGGGTTGGACTAGATCCCTCCTGAGGTCCCTTCCAACCCTGATCTTCTATGATGAGGTCCCAGACCTGAGCCAGGCTGCTCTGCCATGATGTATAAACCAATGTTTGAGAAAACCAAAGGTGGACACATGTGAGGTTCCAGTTCAGCTAGAGAGGAGGAGAGCAGGGGCTGTCTCAATAGCAATTTAACTCAAAGGGTCCCAGGCAGGTCAACCAAGGCGGGTTTCATTTCTCCACTGCTTATGCTATACCGCTACCATTCTTCTGATCAATAAATAATACAGCCCGGAATGACCAGTGACAACAACTGTGACTTAGCAAGTGGGAATTGCTTAGTGGGAGCCAGGCTTGCCGGAGAGATACATGACTTCCTTGGACTCAAAAGGAGCTTTCAGCATGACCTCTTTGCCTAGGTGCATAAGGGAGTACAACGAAGCCAGTGCCAGGGGGCTGAAGGAGCCTGCTGGGACTCTTGTTAGACAGTGTATTCACAGATCACAAAGTGCCTCACAGGAAAGGCAAGCATCATGAGCTCCATTTTACAGGTGGGGAAACTGAGGCACAGAACAGCAAAGTGACTTGCCTCAGGTGACGCAGAGGGTTAGTGTCAGAGGCAGGGACAGAACCCAGAGTTTTTTATTCCCACTCTGGTGCCCTGGCCACTAGAATACGCTGCTTCCTTTACGACCGCCTTTAAGATGATCTAAAAATTAATGACAAAAACTGATGCTTATTATTATTTGTATTACAGTAGCTCCTAGTGGCTCTAACCGAGCTTGGATGTTAATTGAGATAGACCCAGCATGGACACAGTAAGAGCCTGCACTGAGGAGCTTATCTAAATAGACAAGACAGCCAAAAGGTGGGAGGGGAAATTGAGGCACAGAGCAAGTCAGTGACAGAGCTGGGAAACCTTTCTGGGTGTCTTTTTCTCTGTCTTAACCTGAGTGTGCCTAGGGCAGGGCCCCTGGGAGTCGGCAGCCGAGCCCTGAGAAGAGACAAACGGCTGATTCACTGATGCTAATCTTTTCTTTTCAGCTCAGTCCTGTTATTGTCATTCCTAAAGGATGAGCGAGCTCTGCTCATTCCCAGGGCTGCTCCGTTCCCTGGCTGGAGCAGGACACATGCACCTATACATAGCGCGCCAACTCATGGAAAAGCCATGCGTGACAGAGCCCCACCACCACGGCATCTGCTCAGACCGACAGCTCTGCTCTCTCTGTCTGGGGCTCAGCCAGCGTGTTGTGAACCGCAGTGTGTCATGTAACAGGGCACGGTGAGAGAGTTCTCGGCGTGTGAGCCCATGAGGTGCCATTGTGCTTTATGCTCAGTTCAACTGGAGCCAATCCAGCCCTGGGGTCAGTGGGTGCTGCGCCTGTTGATTTCAGTTGAGTTTATCCCGCTTACCCCAGGGCCGAATTTGCCCCATGGTGTGGACGTCTGTTTAGAACGGGAGAAGAATTCCTCCCTTGATGGAGCGTGGGTTGCCACAGTGATCCGTGCTGGCAGCTGCCAGGTCCATTTCCCCCTGGGGTTGGCAGGCAGGGGCTCCCCGCTCTCCCAGCACCAGCCATTTCTCTCCCAGTGTTCCTCTTCAACGTTTCACCTGCATTTTTTGGCTTGTCCCACGCTCACACTAGGGCTGATGTGGAATTCATTCTCCGTGGCCTGTTCAGTCCTTCGCCCCTCTGTGAAGACTGTTGTTGAGGGGAGCTGTTAATGTCAGGTGTGATGTGTTGTTGACATCTGTCCCAGCAGGAACCCAGCTGAGAGCTGCCAAACTCATCTCATGGATGTTTAAGCCAGAAGGGACCAGAAGGATCATCTAGTCTGGCCTCCTGCGTGACGGCCAGAGAACCCCCACCCCCGTGATTCCTGCGGCAAGCCCATTGCTGGGGAACAAGGCAGGTTGAGGTCCCAGCAGGGCTTCACACGGTGGGGTGGAACATCCCCCACCTGCAGACTTGCACACTCCACTTCACAGTGCAAAGGTCTCAGGGAGAAATGCTTCTGCATGAGGCAGGCACAAAACCCTGCCCCAAGGGAGGCCCGCTGGCAACCAGGTCTGGGGGATACTCTGCCAGCTCTCTTGTGATCTCTCTCCTGGCTTCCTAGCCCCGCAGTATGGCTAGTTAAGCCAAGGGGTGCTGGAAGACCTTACCCTCCAGCTCTGAGTCTCTCCCTTTCCCTGCGCCTGCAGCTTCCTTCAGAGGTGACCTATGGAAGGGGGATTGGGGGATGGAGAGCTCTCAGATGGGACCTAAAGGGACCCGCTTGCCACTGTATTACCAGTAAATTGCATGACCCAGCCAAGCCGTTGCCAAGACAGGCCTTAGGAGTCACTTACGGTCAAAATCCTGTGGTTAAGTGGTGAAGAAGAAAGAAGGGATTTTCCCAGGCAAGGAGGAAATGGAGTGGGGGCGAGAAAGTTGCTCTTGTGCCTTTGTTTGCGGGATTTCTACAAGGATAAAAGTGAAGGGAGAGGGCAAAGCAAAGGCTGGCCCAGCATCTGGCATGTGTGTAAACTGCAGGGGGTGACTTTTGTGGGGTACGCATGACCTCAGGCTTTGAGAGGCTCACACCACCCCGCTGCAGGAGGTTTGCCTGCTGAAAAGTTCTGTCTCCCAAAGCAAGGGTTGCTCAGTTCTCTTGTGTGGGAGGAAGGTTCTGTGTCGGGGTATGTGGTGCGCTCTTGACTCCGTAGTGTATAATATGGCTCAGTAACCATTGCTGCAGGAGCTTTACCGCTGAGTGGCCTGACGTAAGCCTTTGCAATTTTCAGCCCTGATGCCGTATTTACATAAGTTTTTTTCATTTAATTTCCATGGTTTATAAAAGCTGAACGGCAGCTGTTGTTGACCGTGCACCTGCATTCGCCAGGATGTGAGCTGTGGGTTTATTTTAATGGGCAGATGTGAGATTCTCTGTTACACTGTTCTCCTTTCACCTTCCAGGATCCCCCTCGAAATTCAAGAGGTGTCCATCTTGGTGGGAGGTGTTGGGCTATCTGGGAATGTGGATTAAGTATTTACTGGATGCAAAGTAGCTTGGAGCTGGTGAAACTGTCCTGCCTCTTTTTGGCTGCAGACTGTCATTTAGGCTCTGGCAGTAATTTCTCTGCTCAGTGAATCAGTTTCACCATTAGGACGGCATGTGGTGGATACAGATTTACTAGACTTTAATTGCCCTTTTTATTGGGTCTGAATGAACTGAGAAAAACAGTCCTTTGGCACTGGGAAGGTAGCCCTGATGTGTGCACTTAGGGTGACCAGATGTCCCGATTTTATAGGGACAGTCCCGATTTTTGGGTCTTTTTCTTATATAGGCTCCTATTACCCCCCATCCCCTGTCCTGATTTTTCACATTTGCTGTCTGGTCACCCTGTGTGCACTAGCTGGCACCAGCAGCACTTGCTGCGGTTCTTGGGAAAGGAACAGACCTTCCTGAGGACTTGGGTAGATGTACTGGCGTGGCTGTGTCTTGGGTGTGTGTAATGGCAGAGGCGTGTGCCTTTCTGCCTGCCCTGTGTATTAGCGGAAACAAGAGGCTCAGTATCCCCAAAACCAATGTAGGGGCTGAAACTGAAAGTTTTCTCTGAAGATCCCGCACTGACCGGATTCCTCCACGCTCCTGACTCCTGCAGCGAGACTCACCAGAGCCCCCCGGCTCTCCAAAACCATTGGCCCTTTGAGACCCAGGCTGGCCAATCTCATTATGATACCAACCACCAGCGCCTCAGCGCCTCCCTCTGGAATATGCCACTCCCGGGTCAGTGATGGAGCTCCCCATTAGAGCTGCTGCATCACAGACGGCCCTTCCTCCACAGCCCACTGCGGGGCTTGGCTTTGAGTAGCTGCAGTTCCGTGTCCTTGCCCTCTTCCCATTTAGTTCCCTGGATCTAACTCCTGGGACCCTGCAAAGTGACCCATTCGCTTGTGAACGTGCTGGGGTTGCACGTGGATAATGTTCATCTATCTCAGGCAGGGGCGGCTCTAGCTTTTTTGACGCCCCAAGCACGGCAGGCCGGCTGCCTTCAGCGGCTTGCCTGCGGGAGGTTCCCGGTCCCGTGGATTCGGTGTACCCGCCGCCGAATTGCCACCGAATCCGCGGGACCGGCAGACCTCCCGCAGGCAAGCCGCCGAAGGCTCCCTGACTGCCACCCTCACAGGGACCCCCACGGCTTGCCGCCCCAGGCACGCGCTTGGAGCGCTGGTGCCTGGAGCCGCCGCTGATCTCAGGATTGAGATGGCAACTCAGCAGCCTTGGGCTTATGACTTTAACCAGCTAAATGTGTTGAGGAGCGTCCTGGCTTGGACATAGTCCACCCGTGCTCTGACCACCTGTGGTCTCGACCTATAAAGGCCTAAGTAGTGTTGGACGTGCCCAAATGGGATACCTTCCCTCCAGGCCATAGTGCTGCAGCTGAGATCAGCCGTGCTGCTCAGCACCCTGAGTATAAAAGAGGGGGTGGCTGGCAGGGCATTCTCCACAAAGGCCCCTTCTCTTGGAATTCATTCCCTGCCACCCCTCACCCACCCTGCAAAACCCAGCGGATGCACCAGAACAAGCAGTTCAGAGCCTTGCCAGGCCCAACTCAGACACAGATACAGCGTGACCCCCTGCTGGCTATTGGCCGTGGCGTCCCCAAGCCTCCTCCACCGGGCCGTCGGACACTAGTGAGAATCCCAGCAGCGTGGATCCTCTGCCCTGGCCGTCACTGGTGCTGGCTGCCTTCACATCCCTAGTGACAGACCCTCCGAGCCCCCTTGTTTCAGAGCAGCTGAACAGAAGGGCGATGAGTGTGGTAATATGATGCAGGCAGCATGGTGACCTCGAAGGGTCAAGGACCAGGATAGCGCCAGGGGTCATGACAGCACTTACCAGTCAACCGAGACCACGTGCTGCCTTGTAGAAAGAGGCGGGGGCGGGGGGAGTTCAGCAGTGCAGGGATTAGATCTGGAGAGAAGCAGAAAAATCTCTGAAATGTCTCCTCATCCAGTGCCAAAATGGGCTTTCCGGGTCAAATTCCCACCAGGTGTAAGTGGATGCAACTCCCGTGACATTTGTGGGCTTAAGCAGGGCTGAATTGGGCCCTCTGAGAAGCGTCGGAGGCTCTGAGCGATGGCTCGGGGGTGAGTGAAAGCCGGTGGGAGACTGGGGGTGATTGACCTGCCTCCTCACTCCAGTGGCACCTCCACCTCAGACTTTAGGGTCACCACGCGTTGCGGCTTCAACACAAAGCAGGCCCAGCGTGCGTCCGCCCGAAATAGGATCCGTGTGTATCTCCCACCCTTATTGGGATGAGCTCACCCCAGCGGGCAGCTTCCCTGCAGAGCTGACGCTGGAGAATCAATTGACCAGTCACAAGCTGATCTAAGTAGCAAGATTGAGTGACTCTTTGGTCTGGCATCCCAGCGCCTGTGCTCTCACTGCCTGGGGTCTGAGAGCTCAGCATCTGTGACCTAACCTCGGGGTCCTCTCTCAATGGAAGGAAGGAAATCCTAACACACGGGAAAGGCAGCTGGAGATTTACAGGTTTCCTCCAGAAGTGGGCTGAGAAGGAGAGAGGCCCACAGGCTTCTGTCTCTCTCTCACACACACACACTGCAGCTCCAGCAGCATCCATGGCTTTATTCCCCAGCAAATCAGAGTGACGGTAATCAGAGGAGCTAACACACCACACAGCTCCAGGAAAAGATTAAAAATACAGCCAGAGATCGGATTCAGAACTGATTTGTGGCAATATGATTTATTCTCCCCCACGTATCCCTGAATTAAGAAAGAAAAGCCCCTCTCTGTAAATCTCGTTGTTGTTTCTACAGGCTAGAGATTCCCTCCTCTCCCCTTACAGCCCCAAGAGGACTGAGCAGGTATCTTGCGCCGTATTGCATCCCATGAGTCAGAGCTGCTCCCGGATTGTTCCTTAGAGGAGCATTAAAAGTCCCAGTTTTGTCCCTTGGACAGACTGTTCCACACCCTAAAAGATCCCTTTGTCAGGGTGTTGATTTGCTTTAAATTTTCTCTTCTCCATTCCCTCCCCTTCCCTTCCCCCTAGCTTGCAGCATATGCCCCCATCACAACCTCTGGGGTCATCTGCAGTCATTCTGAAAACACACCAGACCGGGGTCAAATTCTAGTGACACCCCATTGGACGACACTCGGCAATTCCCTTTCCTCTTTGGTATTCACACTCTTGCAAAGCAGCTCCCAGCAAATGTTCTCAAAGCATTTTTACTTGCTTTAAATTAACCTCCCACAGTCCTCTATGCAGGAATGGCACAACCCCCCTTTTCACAGGGCATCTCTGCGAACACCTGAGGCTCCGAGTGATTTCGATGATGCAGCCTCCAAGGTCACACGGTGGATCTGGCAGAGTTGGGAACAGACTCCACGTATCCTGGTTCCCAGGCCTGTGCCTTTTACCACGAGTTCATTCCCCTCTTCTGTTAGAATGACACACTCTTGTATTTATTACCAGGGACACTGTGAGTTTCCCAGACCTGAGGAAGAGCTCTGTGTGAGCTTGAAAGCTTGTCTCTCTCTCACCAACAGAAGATATCACCTCACCCCCTTTGTCTCTCTACTATCCTGGGACCAAGTCAGCTGCCTACAGCAACACCACGTGTGATATACGCTCACCTCCATCTTTTATAGAGACAGGTAACAGACGTTTCTGCCCTTCCTGTTGGAATGATGTGTATCTAGGTGTGAAATCCAAGGATGAGATTCTGATCCTTACCCCAGGGGTCAGCCGGAGTGGGAATCTAACCAGCCTTCCCCGACCTGCTCAGCCCCAAATGACTAATGACTCTCTGGGTTTAGACACTGATGGCGCAGGCCACATTATCTGTCTGAGGCGCAGGGACTGTCTCCAGGGATTACCAACAGATGCCGAGATTTACCTCATCTTCAGGTGTCACAAGATGAATGTGCCAACAGGCGTGTCCACAGGATGCTTCAATCACTTCAGCGGAAAGAAGCCTCTTGTGACAGGACTTGCAGCTATTTGCACAGGGTCACAGGGCTGATCATCCGATCCTTGCTCAAATAAACTGGCCTGGGGAACTGAACGTTGGCGTTTCATCAGGGAGTCCTGCTGAGGAAGGAAGGAGCTGCCATGAACAACCTGCATCTGACCTCCCCCAGCTGATAATCTACCTGTGAATTCACTGCCCTTGCAGGAAGCTGAGCTGCCACGGATGGGGCACTGCTGTAGGGAAGCACACAGCCCTGGAGTTGTGGGTGCTGAAATAGACAAGAGACCCAGCTGTGAGAAGGGTTGCCAGGGTGCAACGCTAGCGGGTGTCATCAAGCATGGCTAGGAAGGAAACTTGCAGCTTTAGCTGGCTCCGGCAGGGCACTGCTGTGAGGAAGCTCACGCTGCTGGTATCCTAGCTAGGGATGTGACGAGCACATGCCGATGCGTCTGGCTGGTACTGGCAGAGGATGGGGGATGAAGAAACTCACAACGCTGGGATCCCAGCTTGTGGCAACATGGCATTTCAGCTGGGAGCCGGGCCCGAGTGGGGCAATACTACCGGCATGTGGCATGATCCTTCCTCTTACCCTTCAGCAAGTTAGGTGCCCCTTCCTCCTCCACAGCAAGTGCGACAAAAAGAGCAAAGGTGCGTGGCTGGAAAAGCCCCCAGCTTGGGAGCATTTGATGGCATGATGCAACTCCAGGTGGAGAGGATGTTAAACACACACACACACTCCCTCCGCCCTGCAGAGAGTGGAGTCTGAGGACAGTGCAAAGTCCCTGGAACCAGGCTCCTGACACAATGCAGGGTGTGTTAGTGCAGGGAGGGGGGGGAGAACCTGGGCTTTGTCCTCAATGGTGAGTTGCCTGTTCAGGGATCCTTTGGCAGGAAATGCATCACCACAGGCTCGGTGACTGAACCCAGGCAAGATTAGCCCATTCAGGGCTTGTGATACCAGCTCTCAGATTTCCCTGCCCTTCCCTTTGCAGAAGGTGCTTAATATAAACAGTACGGCCCAGAGGAGGAGATAAGATAACAGGCCAAGTCCTGCCCTTGACTGCGGCTCCAGTGCCACATGGATCTGACAGTAGGGCCCCATTTGTTTTATTCTCCCTTGACGCTTATGGGCGGCAGTCTGGATTAGCAGTAAGCGCTGGGGTGTTGGGCTTCTCTTTTCCGGGGTCTGCCACAGACTCACTGGATGATCTCGGGCATGTCATTTAACTGCATAAGGAAGAAATGCTCCGCCACTGTTTTATCAAGTGCTCTGAGCTGCAGCGATGGAAGCGGCCATATCAGGCCTGGCCTACGCTTAAAACTTTTGCTGGTGTCACAGTGTCGGCTACGGGTGTGAAATTTTACATCTTTATACTGGAAAATGTCCTCGTACAGCTGAAGTGATCCTGGCACCAAAGTCCTTATGTTCACCCTGTGGCTTTTGTGTTCACGGCACTGGTATAAGCAATAGCAGCGTATGCCGGCATAAACTGCATCTCCAATCTCTCTCCACCAGCAAACCCTTTCTAGTGCAGATTAGACATAAGTGCAAGCATCGTTACTGACCACAAACACTGCTCACCTCAAGCCTTGGGGATCTGGACACAATGGCCTGTTGCTCTTCACTTCCTCCTGGAGCCTTCTGGTTGTGGAGTGGTTCGGGGTGGAGGCTAGAGGCAGGGAGCACAGGACAGGGTGCTGCAGCAACGGGATTCGGAGGATAGATAATGGCAGGGCGAGGGAGGGGCTCAGTCCACAGTATGGGGCTGGGGTGTAATCGCAGTAAGGGGCCAGCCCTGTGGGACATGGGGAGCAGCTTAAAACAACCCACCAGATTTTCCATAAGTCGAGTTGGGGGGAATCGCCTGTCCTGCCCTGTCCTCGTTTCCGGGCCTGGCGTGTGTAGGAGCCGTGAGGGGAGATGGGCTAATCCCACAGGTAGCAACATGAGCCTGGCTAGGTGCCTCTCCGAAAAGGCCAGACTTGGCTAGGAGCGGGATCGTGGGTTGCTAATGGGGCATTCTTAGGAGCACCTGTTGGGGGGCTGCGCAGGGCGGTGGCGTCGCTCTCTGTTCTCCATCCCACAGATGGGCCACTGATGCAGTATTTAAACCCTGCCACTGGGTTGGTTAGTGCCTCGATTTGGCCAGTTAGGTTAATAGCAGGAGTGTCAGCGGGTCAGGTGACACCAGGGTGGAGCCAGGTGTCTGGTTTATCCAAGGAGGGAGATGCCTATGGCTGCCTAATGAGAGAGAGAGAGAGAAAACTGCTGTTCTCCAAAGGCCTGAGCTGTGCCTGGGAAAGGAGCAGGGCTGGGGTATCACTAGCTTGTCTCTCCGCTTTGTGACTCACATCGGTAGGTACCTAACGGCTGCTGGACCATGTGACTATCACCTGTGGGGCTGATGCTGGCAGGTAGACTTAGAGAGAGCTTGGTTTTGGTCCATGGATGCATCACCTGGTCCAATGGGGTCAGGTGAGGTGGAGCTGGTTTCATTCTCCCTCCTCCTGGATGCTTTGACACTGGCTTTGTGGTTCACATCAGAGTGGATAGCTCCTGAGAACGAGCGAAAGGTACCCAGAGAGGGGACCTGGCTACCCCGAACAGGGCACTTCCACAGTCAAGGCTTTGCATTTTCAGTGGCACGTTGACCCTAAAGCCTATGGCCAGGTCCCAGGAGCCAGCAGCACACAGGGAATGTGCCACAGCTGCAGGTGAATTTTAAAAACAGGGTTTGTTTTACTGACTCAGGGTAGGACCGACCAAGGCACCAAGTCCGGCAGCCCCTGTGCTGGTTGGGTGGGTGTTAAGTTCCATGTATTTTATGCTGCCCCTGCCCCACCAGTTCACATCATGTTGTAGACGGGAGTGTGGACAGGGCGATTGCACCGCAGAAGCTGCCCTGGGGGAGGCTGGAGGTTTTGGTAGAGGGCAGTTGGGTCCCCTGGGGAGGAGTGGGAGGCAAGTCGGGATAGTGGGCTTAGCACATTAGCTGGGTGTTTCTGCTACAATGACCAGCAATAAACCCCACTAAGGCTAAAACAAGTCTGGTGCGGGGCCAGCTCCTGGTTCAGTTCAGCCCTGTCATTAGGAACACAGGTCCCAAGGAAACCCATGTGATCACCTGTTCCGTTCATTCCCTCTGAAGCACCTGGCCTTGGCCACTGTCGGACAGGACACTGGGCTAGATGGACCTTTGGTCTGACCCAAGCTGGCCACTCTTATGTTCTAAGATTCCAGGCAGGTGTGGCAGATTCCTGCACTCTCTGGCCAATGGGTAGCTGCAGCCTTTCCTCCACCAGGGGCAGCCCCCAAAAGGATCTGATGTGTTTGGGGAGGGGGTTTGATCCCCTTTTGCTTGAAGCTTCTGTCCTGGTGGAAGGGCCTGGAGCGAGCACTGAGACCTGGGCGTCTCCTGCTGCCAAATGGCCTCATCTGCACCGAGCTGGCAGCCGCATCCATCCACCCATGTCCCGACTCTGAAACAAAAGAAAATTAACTGGGAGTGACAGTGACTGCCGGGATCAAGGGCTTTTCTGGGTCAGGGGACGGTAATAGCAGGGCATGTGGAAGGGAAGAGCGGGTGTGTGTGTGGCTGTGAATGTCTTGGGGGAGGCGCGTGGTGATGGGAACCGTGTGGGTCGGCTGGGGGAGAAAAGACAGAGCAGGAATGAGCGGCTTAGCGCCCGTTTGCTTAGCTGAGACACAGTTTATTGAGGGATAATGCGGAGCTGAGCTGGAGCGGAAGCCCCTGGGCTGCGCTTCACACCAGCGAGGACGTCAAAACATTCAGATTAGCCAGCACGCTCGCCAGGCGGGACCTGCGGAAGGGCCAGTGGCAGGGGGCTGTTGTTGGCCAGGCAATCTGTCTTCTCCAGCGGAGCCGGCACAAAGCTCTGTCTGCCAAAGAACCTCGCAGCAGCCTGTTCAGGGGCTGCTTTACACTGGCTAGGGGTCGGGGAGGGGCAGGGCGGCTGGAGACTCTCTGATTTCCAGCTCCCTGGCGGTAAATAGACTCAGGGAGGATTGTGCAGGGGTGGGCAGGACTGGCCAGGGTGCAGGGCAGGGAAGGTGCCAGCCCAGCACAGCTGCTCATTCTGGTTGCAGGTAGAAGCCCTGGGCAGGGGGAGGGAGTGACACTGAGGAGCTGAGGCTATGGGCAGGAGGGTCTTTCTAGACTCGGTCGCGGGAAAGGGAGAAGGTGTTCAGCTCTTTGGGTTTCCAGCCCTTCTGCATCGGGATGGATAAAGCATCAGGCCTTTACTGAGAGACACTGGGGCCTGGCGTTCCTGCTTCTCCCAGGGCAGTCTGGGGGCTCGTCAGTCAATTCCACTCATCGGTCTGAGCCATGAGATTGTGCCATTAATCAGAGAATATCAGGGTTGGAAGGCACCTCAGGAGGGATCTAACCCCCTGCTCAAAGCAGGACCCATCCCCGGACAGATTTTTACCTCAGTTCCCCAAATGGCCCCCTCAAGGACTGAACTCACAGCCCTGGGTTTAGCAGGCCAATGCTCAAACCACTGGCTCCCACCTCGGTGGTTTGAACCTTGGAAGGGCTGACAGAACTGTCTGTGCTCCACAGTTAAGGGGGGCCATGGTACAGGATTCAAGTTAGCCCCTTGCTCAGCCTGGCTCTACTTGGGAAACTGGTGGGCTTCTTGAATTCAGGAACCTGTGCTGAGGGGCCACAGCCTTGCCGCTCCAGTCCTTGATCGGTGCCACCTTTCCAGCCTCCTAGAGCCAGGGCGGCTTCAGAATGACCCATGCCACACTCGAAAGGTCGAGCGCCTTCCATCCAAGGATCTCAAAGCACTTCACCGTGGTGCGTCAATATTGTTCTCTGAGGAACCCACGCCGACTGGATTTCCTCCTCAGCGCCCTATTGCGAAACTGACGGGAGCCCCCTGGTTCTCCAAGCCCCCTCCCAGCACCTCAGTGCCCCCCTCTAGAACACTCCGCTTCCGGCGCTTTCTGCCAGGGGCCAGTGGTGGAGCGGTGTCACAGCCGCCCCCAGCTGGACTTCAGATTGGACGGTGTTTCTACATCCTCGGAGTTCCCCTCTGCCCCTGGAGCAGCTCCTCGCAGCACCGGTTTCTCTTGATGCTTTTAGCAGTGGGGCTGATGTCACCTTCGGCTTGTCGACACCTCAGCAAGTGAGGGGTTTCCAGCTGCCCCGGCTCGTGTGGGTCAGTGACACTGGTGTGACATGGGGCACAGGGTTACCAGCTCCCTCAGTGCAGTGTGCACTGAACCCAGGTTCTGTGGCTGGAGTCATGGGGGGGCCTGATCCAGGCTGGCTGGGGGTCTGTGTCCTACAGAACGGAGGTTTTCAGCACCCTCCTTTAACAACCATTGCTTGTGATGCAAGCCGGTGCTCTAACTGGTGCTAACAGGAGGGAATCTGTTTCTTTCAGCATTCCTGCATCCTCCCTCCTGGTAAAAACCTTGTTTTGTCCCCACCTGGAGGGCCGTGTGGCTGCCCAGCTGTTGGCACCGGTTGTTCCCGCCTCCTGTTGTGGATGGAGGATCTGGGAAGTCCCTGCGATTGCCCTGCATCATGCACGAAACTGCCTCATACAGTCCCGGTTCCTTTCGTCGGGGGACTGGTGGGTTTGTGGAGATTCCTCTGCCACTCCCCAAGTGACACGGAGCAGGAATCCAGCCAATAGGCTGGGCTAATTGCTCTACCCATAATCCTGCTTCGCAGCTCACGGGGCTGGAATCCCCCTCGCCCACTCACCTCCCCTCACAGTGGGGTGACGGGGGAACATTTCAAGCTCTGTGGCTTTCTTGGTGACCTTGTCAGTATTTTGGGGGCGTCTATGACCCTTGGAGTTTGAGGGGCTCTTTGGTGCACTGCTCCAGGGCGGTGATGAGGGTGGTGTGGCGGTAGGGGCTGGGCTGTCCTTGTCCTTCCCAGGGCTAGAAATCCTGGAGAGTTGGCAGGGTCCTTGCCTGTCTCATGCTAGCGGGTCACAACCTAAGAGTAGGAACCCAGTCACTATGGGGTCTTCAGCGAAGCAGGACTCCAGGGGAGCGATTATCCCTGGGGGAAGCCAACGCACAGACGGGTTGTGAGCCCACAGTTACCCTGAGCTGAAGGGCCACCATGAATCAGGGACTGTTGGTCAGAGACCCCAGCCCTTCTCTCCAGGCCTGTCCCTAGACTCTGTGTCATGGGAGGGGTGCGTGGTCCAATACGTTCTGCATTGCACCTCCCCACAGAGGCCTGTGGCCGACATACGAGGCACATGGGGGGTGTGTGGTTTTGCCCCACATGCCTGGCCCGTGGTGGTGGTGCTGACCTCTCCAAGCCTGGCAGCCTCCCCTCTGCTGTCCCGGTGCCCTGCCTGGGGATTCTCCCTCCCATCTTCCTAGTAGGTCACATCTCCCCCAGCCCATCCCGAAGGGGCTGAATGCTGAACAGCGAAGCCCCCAATTTCCCATTACAGCCCCAGATCTTTTTTCCCCTCCTTTAAAGAGGGAATCATTTTGTTCTCCAGCCATCGCCCCCTCCAATCTGTGTGAAATTGGGGGGGGGGGTGACGACAGCTGTTCCCATGGGTACGTTCCAGCCTCTCCTGTGGTTTCCATGGCAGCCATTCAGGAGGTTGGAAAGTTTCCTCATCCCCCCCAGTCGGGTGTCAATAGCCAGGAAATGGGGACTGAGCAGGGACAAGGCCAGCCGGGGCCATTGTTCCTCCCTCCACTCGGCTGGAGAAGCGGAGCAAAGTTCCGGCAGAGGGATTCCGTGCAGACGGGGCGGGATGAGGAGCAGGGAGGTGTCAAGACCTGTGACCTGGGCGCAGTTAACCCGAGGGTGGACCACCCCCAGCTAATGCCTTGTTAAGCGCCAGGTGCCCCGTTCTGTTTAGAACTGTGCTCGTTTAAAGCACGTTTGCTAAAATGCCTGTTTCCCTCATCCAGCCGGGGCCTAAGTCGCGAACGCGTCACGTTCTCTTCCTTTACAGCACTGTACGGAGAGAGCATACACAGGGCACCGCGCGAGGCAGCTCGCAGGCCTGGGGGTCCCTGCCCGCAGTATCAGGGCACTGCTGTGAAGAAGCCTGGAGCCCCGGGAGTCCCAGGGCACCGCTGGGGGGATGGAAGATGTGGCTGGCACTGTTTTTGAGGAAGCTCACGGCAACAGCCACAGGGTTTGTTTCTATGCACCCCCATCCCTGGATATGTGATCCTGCATCCCCTGCTCCTGTCAGGCGGCAGGGTCTGGATTCCAGCAGCATGGCACCACGGCCCGTCCCTATGACCTACCCACCCCTTTGCCCCTGCTAAGCAGCCTAATAAGCCTGGAGGAGCAGCCCACTGCAGATGAGCAGCAAACCCAGTTCTGGACGCTCCCAGCTAGGCCTCTCCCTGGCCGCACCATAAACCCCGGACTGGCCGATCACTTGGAAACAGAGGGAAAAGAGAAAGCGAAGTCTGGCGAGACATTGGGCCTAGCTGGCTAATCAGCTCCCTCCAACCATCGCTGGCTCCTGAGGGGAGCTGAATGGGGCTGGACCCAGAGAACCACCCCCTCCAATACACAGGCTGGAGAGATGCCCTCAGGGCTCATCAGCCAGCCTGGCATACAATCGTCAAATGGGCCTGACCTCTCCCCTTTTCTGCCTCTGGGCCAGAGCCTGCCCCTGACTTTGTGGCCCTGGATTTTCACTTGCCGGGCAGCTAAAGAGCAAAATTAACATTGGACCCCCATGCTCAGCTAATTGCAGGTCTTTTGATCTAGAGTCAGCCGCCTGGCTCAGTGCAGGGGCAGGCCAGACAGACCTGGGGGAGGAGGCGTCTGTGTTACTCCGACACTTCTCCTGCTTCCTGAGATCAGGCTCCAGAGCATCCTTGGCTGGCCAGCATTGTGTCTGCCAAGGAAACGGGGGGTGGTGGGGGGAATCGCTCATTGGAGGTTGTGTCTCTGGGCTAATGTATTTGCATCTATTTGCAGCCCGCTGATGGGGGAATTCCACTCGTGTGTGTGTGTGTGTGTGTGTGTGTGTGTGTGTGTCCCTCCTTGTCCTTAATGGTTGACATTACAGCCCACTGATGGGGGAATTCCACTCCTGTGTGTGTGTGTGTGTGTCCCTCCCTGTCTTTAATGGTTGACATTACAGCCCACTGATGGGGGAATTCCACTCCTCTCTGTGTTTGTGCGTGTGTGTACTGGAGCAGGATCACACACACCAGGTGAGCAGGAGGGGAGTGGAAAAACAGGCCGGCTTTCTCAGTTGACAGGAGACAGCCCCCTTTCGCTGGCGTGGTGCCAGGAATTCTGGTCAAACTTTAATTATAAATCCAAAGACCGGCATCTGGGAAAGGCGGCCGAGCGCGAGAGGTGAAAGCCCTGGAAGAACTCGGCAGCGTCTTTGATCACCTGTGGTTTTCCCTGTTGTCGGGAGCGTGTCAGAGCAAGGGCTCGTGCACTGCCAAGTATGAGTGAGACTGTACAACCACCGTGATCAAAAGCCCATTCCAGCCGGCCGTGGCAAAGCACACCCCATTGGTTCACACAGCACCTCTGTGGGCTGCATTGCGTGCTGGATTAGACGGGAAAATCATGGATGGCCTGGGATGCTGGATTCCTCTCCGGGGACACCTGGAGCCCCAGCAACTCTAGCCAACTCTCTCAGTGCTGTCCATTTTTCTGCTACCTGCTGCTGGAAACAGCTGAACGTCTGGTGAAGGTCAGAAGAACCTGTTGTCAGCACCACTGCACAGAGCATTATTGAGAGATGGTTCCACCATCACGGATGGAGAAGCTCCTCTGGCTTCGAACGCATTCAACCACAATTGCTTGGCAGCTCAATCCTGATCTGCAGCTTCCCTGGCTATTCCAGCCCTCAGGCCCTCCTCCTAGTGTCTCTGTTGCAATACAGCTCTCAGCCTGTTTCTTCCCCATCCTGAGCAATTCCTGGGCAAAGGCCACGGTGCACTGAACTGTGAGTGGTTTGGAGTCCTCAGTCCAAAACCTACTGGGTCACAATGGTGCCCATCATCTCCCCATGTCACAGCATTGGTGTTAGGGTGCAAAGACCAGCCCATTTAAACCAGGGGGTATTAACCATGCCCCTGGGCTTGAGAGGAACTCAGGAGCTCTCCTCCCCACTCCAATCGGACTACTGCTACCAAGGAGAGCTGTGGGACTTCTAGAGTCCAGAGGTCCATGGGGCCCATTCAGGGTCACCAGAACGGGGGAGGGCAGGAGACCATGGCCTTCCCACTTTTCACCAGCTTAAGAGGTGGAGGCAGTGCGGGAGTGGGGCCTTGGGGGGAGGGATGGCGTGGGGGGGTGGGGCCATGGTTAAGGCATCAGTGCTCCCCCCCCACACACACACTTTTAGGGACCTTCTGCCACTCTTGGGTCCATTGCTGGCTGTCCTAAACAGCGGGGCCTCTCCTCATTCATGCTGTAGCATTCCTTACCCAGGCTCTTAGCTGCAGAAGGGAACAGCACCCGGGGACCAATGCCTGGCCCGGGGCCGGCTACCAGGTACCTTTTTGGCATTGTCACAAAGGTCCAAGTCAGTCCCTTCTGGTGTTCTTCACAAGAGCAAAGTGAGAACGCCCAGCACGCACTAGGGTGCCCGGAGGGCGCTTGCGGGGATTGGCCAGAGCAGAGAGGAATAAAAACTGGGGTGACTGGCAGGCTTTGAATCTCCTTGAATGGAATCTGCTCTCCTGCTACGGACTGTCACTAAATACAGCCAAAGCACAGCACTCCCCCCCTTCCTTCCTTCCCATCCAACTTTCTGCTCCTCCCCTTCCCTGCCAGCCCCTGTCTCCTCCCCCTTCCTTCTTCCAAAAATCAAATCCAAACCCCCTATATTCTTGGCTCCACCAAGGCCAGTCTGCTTGGACACCACCCATGTCAAGCCAGGCCAGGGCTTCCTATTGGACTAAACAACGTTGCAGTCTTCGTAGCCTTTTGTAGCCTTCCGGATGGAGGGCAGGATGATGGGCCGAGAGGCGCTCTTCCAGTTGTCTCGTGCCATTCTGCTAGGGCCACACAGATCTTTTTCCACCTCACTTTGTAATGGAAAGTCTCTCAGATCCTCAGCGCTACCATCTCCCACTCCTTGGGCCCTTGGACGATGGAGTAAAAAAACGCCTCTTGGTTCTGATGCCTTGTGTCACACTGGTCTTTCCTCTTGAGAGTTTGATGGTCCCATCTGGCCTTAACGTCTGAGTTCCCCCACTCTGCTTTGATCTCCTATTTTCAGTTGGCGATCAGGGATTCTATGTTTGACAAGGGCCTGTCTCTGTTTTGTATACTTTACTGTAGAGCAAGGTAGTTTGCAGGTCTGTAAACAGAACCTGGATCTCATGATTAGATTTTTTTCCAGGCTGATTGTTTTACCTGGTGACTGTTTTGTCTCGCTAGGCTTCTGTCTTTGTTCCCTTGTTGGGTGGGGCTGTTTGCTCTGCTGGCCTGGAGGTTGACACTAGGAAAGCCTAGGAGCACTGTTTTGTATGAACAGGGAGTGCATTTGTCTAGCATTAATTTTTGATCCTCTAGTGCTTTGTGATTTGGGTTGGAGTTGGCACCACCAGTTTTTTTTGCACTGTACATTGCTAATCCAGGGGTCTCAACCAAGTTCTCCCGTGGTTTGCAGAATCCTGTCTGCCTAGACTGCAGGTTTGTCTTGTTCAGGATAGCCTGCTCAAGAAACTTGAGGTGTGCAGTGTCTGATCTTGGGTGGGATTATGTTATAAACCTCCACCAAAGTATAATCCCAGGTTGTTGCTGTCATGGTGTAGAAAACACACAGTGCTTTTCTCTTGGACTGTTCTCACAACCACTCTGAAGCTGTGAGGTGGAGGGATGCAGAGTCACTCTGAGGCCTAGCTCTGCTCCTGTGAAGGGTCCTTTGATTTTTGTTTGAGGGCTTGACCTGTTGCTGTTCTTTTCCATGTTGTCTCCTGGGGCCCGTGTGCTTCAGCTCATCTCCAGCAGGAGGTGCCATGCTCAGTGGGTAACAACACAATTAAGTCATCTGCCTAGAGGCGACAATCCCGGATTTGGGGCGCAGACGGGGATAGCACAGGCCTGTCACCGCTGGCTGCACTAAAGGGGTGAGGAAGAAGCTGCGGCCCTGCTCGTCTCCCCTCTCTTGTTTGAAGAGGCTGGTTTGCACAAAGTCTGTTTACATCCTGCCATGGACAGGCGGGGCCACGGACTGCAGGACTTCAGAGCCTGGCAGCCCTACACATCCGCCTTCACCCTGTTTCCTTCTCCTTCACTTTTGTTTTCTGGGTGCTCCTTAATAAGTGTCTGTGGGGCGTAGGTGTCCTGGCCTGCCATCGCCTCTGTAGTTACTCGGGTCCGCGGTGACCCTTTCCCCATGTAACCGTCCCCCCAAGGTGGGTCCAGAGAAGTGTCTGACTTGGACCTGCCTTGTCTCAGGCTGTGCCAGCCCCTGTCCCATCCTTCCAGGCTGCAGCACTGGCGGGTTTGAATTTCTGCAGGTTTGTTGTCCCCGCCCCATCCCCCACCTTTCTCCCCTCCCCGTTACACCCCAGCTCTGCCGGGTTCTCAGGGCCCCAGTCACTGTCCCCATTCCTGACTCCAGGGAGCCCCCATGCTTGAGCTGGCGCTGGGAGAGGAGCAGCTCTCTGCTGCCCACTAGTGCCGGGAGCTGGAACGCCCAGCTGGCAGGGATTTGGGTTGCAGCGAGTCCTTTCACACATCTGCAGGGCAGCCTTTCCTCACACACCCCAAAAGGATCGCCAGGAGCTAACTCCTTCGGGGTGGGGGGGATCCTGGGAGCTAATCCTGAAAGCTCCGGGCACACAGCGTTGCAAGGATCCCCAGTGGCGGCTCTGGGGGAGTCACAAGCCCCGTTCTGGGAGCAGCTGCGATGGATGTTACCGTGGCGCCTGCATCCGAAAGCCCTTCCTGTCATTGAGCCGATCTGGCTGCATCTGTACTTGGCGATGGGACCACGCGGCTGGGGACGGGCCATTTATTTCCGGCTCTCAGAGCAGCCCTCTGGCCTGGCCTGTGAGATGATGGAAAGTTGAGGTCCCGGCTACTTGTGGTCGTGACAGATCCCAACACGCGTCTCACAGGCAGAATGGGGTGTGCCCTGGCCTGAGACCCTCTGCCTCCCGCACTTTCCTCTGCTTTCCCCAATGGCTGCAGGGTGGGGACAGGGGGAGGTCGCCGGACACTGGTAAACATCTGCATGTTCCCTGCCATGCGGGCCGATGACGTGATCTTACCTGCCTGCTGGCGAGGCGCATGCGTGCTGGTAGTTGCTGGCTGTCCCTGCCCACTGGCCCATTTGTTTCGCCTGTGGAGCCCTGCTGGCCCCCTGCCTGTGTCTCTCGCCCTCCGTCTGGGTCTCCCCCCCAGCCCCATGGCTGCGCTCACATGCCCTCCGCTCTCCCTCAGCAAGCCAGCCTTAATTCCATACTGTCCCTACTGGGCCCTGACTGGCAGCTGCCCTCCAGCGGGCGAGGGCACCGTCACAGAGACAGGTAGGGGGGCTGGCTCCTAAGCTGCACGGAGTTGAATTCGAGGCCTAGCTGCAGGAGGGGCGACTCCAGGAC
This sequence comes from Mauremys reevesii, assembly GCF_016161935.1. Classification (NCBI taxonomy): domain Eukaryota; kingdom Metazoa; phylum Chordata; order Testudines; family Geoemydidae; genus Mauremys; species Mauremys reevesii. The sequence goes on from NC_052645.1 coordinate 17,444,990, forward strand.
AAGAACCCTTTGCAGCACTTGGCTTAGGGCAGCTCCCGGGCCCCGGGGGCCATTCTGGTGGGATGAGGGTTGGAGGGAGGTGGGGGTCACACACCCCACCAGCTGCATGTTCCCTGACCTGCAGCCCAATGCAAATTGCAGGCCGCTTTGGAGACAAGGGGATGCCAAGGGGGCTGGGTGGGGGGCAGGACTGGAGCGAGCCCCCCGGGTGGGACACGCTCCCTTCATTTCCTCTCCCTGTGGGCCCCCATCTGCCCAGGCCTGCTCTGGGGAGGCCCTGGCAAGCCTGCATGTCCTGGGCAGACTCTGGGGTGGCACGGCCAAGGGCTGAAGGGTGTGTGGGGGAGGTGGCCCAATGCAGGGGTGGTTGCGGGGGGGGCACTGCTGCTTTGCTCTAGGCATTTTTAATTACCCTGGAAATAAATCAGCGCTCAGCTGTTGCTGTGGAAACAGCCAATGGCTTGGCTTTGCTGCATCCCTCAGCCGCTCTGTTTCATTCACCTCCCAGAAGCCACGGGCAGCTCTTGGGAGAGGGGAGGGCATGTGAGCGCTGCCATGGGGCAGGGGGGAGACTGCCCTATGGGGCGGGGGCGGGGTGGGGGGGAGACTGACTCATGCCGGCTGGGCCTGCCCCATGGCTAGCGCTCGGCAGGCCGAACAAGCGGCGAGAGCTGGGTGGAACCGCTGTATAACCCGCGGGCGAGGCAGGGGCCAGCCCTGTGACGCGGGGGGGCCCTGAGGGACAGAGCTGTGCTGGCAGGAGCCCCGTGGGCAGACGCAGTTACACTGGTCTGTTCGAGCGTTTCTCTGGCGGGGAGGGGCCGTTTTGCCAGCACACGCTGTGGCCATGCTGGGACGGCTCCGCCAGGCTCGTACTGGCAACGTGCTCCATGCACAGGCCTGGCCAGAGCAATGAGGCCTGGGGTAGCTGGCTAGGGCGAGACCTGCTTGCGCCCGTGAGTGTGAGTGCAGTGACCGCAAAGGGTCAGGGCTGGAGATACACCCCTCAGCTTCCCTGGGTTTGCAGCTGGAACTGGGGCAGGGGGGCTGTGAAAAGCCAATTCTGCAGGTGCCTGCCCTGCCCGGCTGGCTCCCGTCACGGAGGCCTGTTCTTCTCCGTGGAATAAACACGGCTATTAAATATTTAATCTCTGGGCTAAGACCTTTCTTAGTTCATTTGCAATAATCTTGCTGGCACAGATGGTGCTTGGGTGGCCTAGATAGCCAGCGGGAGCCCTCGGAGCTGCAGCAAGAGCGAAGCATACTGGGGCCAGTGGCTGGAGCGCCTGCAACCCCTCCCCCCCATTTCCCCCTCCGTGGGTCACTGGCTGCCCAAAGCGTCACCTCCCCTCCCCGTCACGTTCCAGCAGGCAGGGAGGAATCACACCAGGCCAGTGGCTGCAAAGCCCAGCTGGGCTCTGTGGCCTCACCTGCCTTGGGCGTTGGCTTACTGCTCAAACTCCTGTAGGGGGAACAGGCGTGTCCGGGGGCCACCGGGTTTACCCCACTGTCTCAGCTAGCTGGCCCTGAGCAGGGAAGGAACAGTGGTAAAGCGACCAGGCCCTTCCCGCCCACCTAGGGCAGCCGCCCTTGGGGAAATGGTGAGTAAATTGCTGGCCGATGCTCAGTTCTCATGGCTGTGGTGGTGTCCTGCCACGTCTGCATGAGGCCGCTCAGCACTGCTGCCCTTTTTCTGGCATCAGATCCCACCGGAACACCAGCAGGGCATGCGCTGGGCCTGGCTGGTACTAACTAGCAGGGTGGCACTGGCACAGTGCTTCACGGAGTCATTCAGCCGTGCATGGTGCTGAGCCTGGTTCCTTCTGCGGGTACAAAGGGGCACACTGACACCCCCGCCCCCGGAGGCCTTGACCTGGCGTGCATGCTGTGCTGGAGTGCATGCAGCTGCGGCCCAGGCCCTCCCCGGCGGCAGAGGCTGCTTGCTTTTCTGCAAGCCCCAACTCTTCGCATGCTGTGCAGGAGGCACGTGGTGGTTCAAGGCTCCCTGTGGGCCCAGACGGCGCTAAGGCCACACTGTCCTTCCCTGCACCTGGCTCCGGATGGACAGCTGAGACGTCTGGGCTTCCCAACTCGTGCTGAGGCTAAACATGCCCTGGGGCAGGGAGCCACAAACATTGTCCTGGGCGGGGGCGACAGGGGCACCGCTGTCTCCCCGTGGCAGCACCAACCATTGCTGCTGTGACGAAATGCCTGCAGGGCCGTACTTACCTGAGGGTGTATTTAGTGTCTTCTCAGTGGAGCAACTGGAAGCGGGAGGCGACCCAGCACTGTGCGCCCAGGCTGTGCTGCACAGCCCAGTGTAGGAAACTGGGCGCTCGGGATGAGGGCTGAGCCTGCCTGGCTCGCTGCACTTGTGACCCAAGTTAAAGTTGAGCCCAGCGCTTTAGCCGTGCATGGCTCGCGCCCTACACCCCCAAAGCTGTGTGTGTCAGACACGCCGCTCTGCCCTAGGCCAGGAGGGGCCTGGTGCTGCAGCACGAGCTTGGCAGCGCAGCCAAAGTAAAGCACATGCATCCTGGGGATTGGGGGGGCAGAGGGGGGGGGGCAGCCTTAGGGTTAGTGTCACCTCTGCATCTAGAGGCTGGAAAAACAAAATGCCATCTGTTGCAGCGACTGCGCCCAGTGCATGGCAGGAGGGCCGCCTAGTGGTCGGGTATGCAAGCAGCACCGACAGGTAAAAAAGCAAGAGGCGTAGACTAAACAAGTGCCTCTAGAATAAGACCCCCGGCTATGCCAGGAGCTGGGCACTTGGCGGGACTGCAGGGGACAGAAATTGCAGCCGCGCACGATGACATGCATTTCCCACGCACGTGTGTCACGTCCCTGCTTGCCCCTGGGTATGAGGCCGGGCCTGCAAGGGGCTTCCCTCTGGAAGTGGTGAAGCAGGATTATTTGCAGGCCGGTAGCACCTAGGGAGGGCCCTAGTCAGGCCCGAGGCCCACGCTGCACTAGGGTCTATGCCGGGGGTAGGCACCTATGGCACTCGTGCCGAAGGCGGCACACGAGCTGATTTTCAGGGGCACTCACACTGCCCGGGTCCTGGCCACAAGTCCAGGGGGGCTCTGCATTTTAACTTTAATTGAAGCTTCTTAAACATTTAAAAACCCTTATTTACTTTACATCCAACAATAGTTTAGTTCTATATTAGAGACTTATAGAAAGAGACCTTCTAAAAACATTAAAATGTGTTACCGGCGCACGAAACCTTAAATGAGAGTGAATAAATGAAGACTCGGCACAGCACTTCTGAAAGGCTGCTGACCCCTGGTCTATGCAGACGTAGACCCCAAAGCCAGGCCCGGCCCCGAGGGGCTCTCAGGCGTGCGCTTGTCCATTTTGAGCGGCTCTTAGCTAATATGGCGGCTTGGCACATGCTGAAGCGATCCAGCCATCCTACAGCCACTGGAGCCCTGTGTTTTCTGATTAGCTCATTTTCTGTCCCTAGTTGCTGGCTGCTCTTCCCTGCCCATTGGAGACGGTGGCACCGCTTGTTCCTCTAACTCCTGGCTGGCTAGAGATGAGTGATGGGCTCCAAGGTGGTTGGTGTGGGGGGCTTTCAGCCAGTATGTTACAGTTTCTTTCCAACCGAGAACTCTTCAGCCCCTGCTCCACACGCTCCCCTGGGGGCCGGGCTGGTGGTGTCTCAGCACTGAGTCTGCCTGGCCACCTGCTGAGGTGGCGTTTCCTCCCCAGATGAGGGACAAGGCAGGGCACCAGGCCATTAGCCTGGAAAAGTTCTGGGACAGCTGCCATGCACCCAGCCTTACGGGGCACATGGCCGTCAAATGCTGCTCAGGCAGGTGGAGCACTGGGAGGAACCCAGGGTCACTGTGCACTTGACATGCCACCTTGCAGCGCCACCCCTCTCCCCTCCCTTCCTGTCTGCCAAGCCAATGCGGCCGCTTTCACGCTGGGCAGCAGGCAGCGTTTCCTTCTTCTTCGCGTTTGTTTTCAGTGCTCTCATCACTAAGGGTTGCTGGGGTGCAGCTGGCAGGGGATGTGGGATGGAGGCCTGCCCTCATTACTGGGTAGATGTCGTGGCCTTCAGTTGCAGCCATCTCTGCCGTTACTTGGGTCAGTAGTGGCTCCCTCCCGCCGTGTCAGGGTAACCGCTCCTGCTGCGGCCATTCCAGGGACGTGTCTGAACCGGACCTGCCTTGTCTTGGGCTGTTCCAGCCCTGGTCCCATCCTTCCTCCAGACTGCAGCGCTGGCGGGTTTGACTTTCTGGAGGCCTCCCCTCCCCCTTACAAACCAGTTCTCCCTGGTCACTTTGTTCCAGGCCGTTTGCATGGCCCCAGTCGCTTTCCCCTGCTCCTAACTGTAGCCAGCTGAACCCTTGAGCAGAAGAGCAGGCTGGGTTTGACAGAATGACACCAGCCTGCCATCATTGCTCAATGATGAACAACTAAGGGAGGAGCAGCTCTCTGCTGCCCACTAGTGCCAGCACCAGGCACTCCCCACCACAGGGGGTTGGGCTGAAGAGTGCCCTTGCACACATTTGCAGGGCTAAACCGCCACAATTCCAGCTTCTCCCCCACCCTGAATCAGAAGGGCCGAACTCTGCAGGATGTACAGCCTGCATCACGTCCTCTGACAACGGCCTCTCGTGTGTAGTGTGCCCGCTGAAGAGTCATGATCCCAAAGGGTGTATTGCAGATGGCCCCTGCCTGCACCATCCACAGACAGCTGCTTTGGAGGTGGTCGTGGCACTTATACACGTTTTGCCTGTAGTGGCTGCACCCAGCTGGGGAAAGGCATTTGGTTCTGGGCATTTGGGACAAGCCTCAGGCCTGTTTTTTTAAAGGTAAGAGGCTAAGAGTATGATAAAAATGAGATTTGTGCCCTTTTTTGCTTCTTGATGCTGGATCAGGCTTGGATTTAAAAAAAACCAGCTGCTTTCTTTTCATTTTCAAAGCAGAAAGGCCAAGGCTGCTCTTCTCAGAAAGGCGTCTAGCTCCCAAGGTTTGTGAATCCCTTCCTTGAAAGGGCAGGGTTGTTTTCCCTTCACTGAAGTACTGGCCACTGCAGCTAAACAAATAGCAGCTACCAGCAACAATCTGTCCCCTGCCTCATTACTCCAACTGTACTTTTGTAATGTCCTTTGTTACACTAGTTCTCCAATGCCACAGAAGATTCCAGCCTAGACACGACCTGAACTTCTAGTGCAGAAGAATAAAATAAATGAAGGAAGCTGGAGGGAGAGGGAGACACTTGGTTTAAAAAAAACAAAACAAAGAAAGGACACACGTGCAATTTATTTTTCCAGTACAGGTCACTATGAAATGACTGGAGCGGGGTGGGAAGCAGTTTCAAAGCTTAGTTTATCCCAGTCATAACTTCCACATGGTTTGCCTTGCAAAGAATACTTTAAAGGCAACTGTTTACGAAGATTTTTTTTTTAGAAATTGCCAAAACGTAGGAGAGTGGCTTGAATGACAGAATACGCCAGATCACGGGTACTTACAAAATGTCTTTAATCAATAACTTAACCTGCTGCAAAAACATAGTTAGGCATTAACTGAAAGCAGCTCCCCACCAGCTGTCCTTGCTCCAGGGCAAACATAGGAAGTTGAGAGGTGTGAATCGCACAATATAAACTCACAGCAATGAGCCAGTTAGAAATACACGTGTCAGTCACCCAGCTGGTTCTTTGTGTTCAAAGCCTTTGGACCTTTACAGAACCTTTCCCTCCCGCCCAGCAACTCTCCTTTCAGAGGCGTTTAGTATAAAACAGGACAAAAAAAAGACAACCCCAAATATTTCCATTTGGTAAAATACCAGAGTTTGGGGTTTAGAATGCAGTGTTTGCAACCCTCCCCCTGCAAAGGCGGTGGCCCCAGAAACTCCCCGAGCACAGGGCTGCCATGTACCTGAGACCCCCCAGAGTAAATCTGGCCAGGCTATTTGAATTGCAGTGTAAACCCAGCCTCAAAGGGAGACAGGAAAAGTATTAATTCCCCGTTAGGCTGTCTACACCAGGATTGCTTTACTGGTGTGCTACAGTAGCAAAGAACTCCCAGTGTGGCTGCAGCAATATCAGCAAAGCTGCACTTTGCACCACGGTGGTAAAACCACATACCCCCAAGCAAAACAAGCCATATGTGTAACAGCAGTTTCGCCAGTATAGCTGTGTCTACACTAGGGGCTTCTGCCAGCAGTTCTGTCAGTCAGAGATCACGTCTTGTCACGCTCCTGACCATCACAGCTACGCCAGAAGACGTCTGTAGGGTAAACACAGCCTTACTCTAATCGTCTCAGGGAGTGCCAGTTAGAAGGAGGGGAAGCAGGTTTTGTTGGTTTTTAAAATACGATTTTTAAACCAGATGGTGCAGTCAAGGCCTAAGAGAGAAGAAATTTCACTGATCTGAATCATCTGGTTCTAAATAGATGAAGTTAAAGTGGCACGACCCCCTTCTATGGGCGTTTATTTTGATTTAAGCTAAATCACATGAAGGCACTCGGACTACGTGTCCACGCCACTTTCACCGAGTCAGTACAACCTCCTCCTGTAGACAAGGCCTTTGGCTCGACTGCTCCCAACCAACAAGCAGCTTTTAAACGTGATCACACTGATCTATTCATTCCTCCCCAACTCCACAGGCAGACCTCCAACATCCTCCTCCCCCACAGATAAACAACATTTGCACCTGTCAAGAACGGAGGTTCAGAGTCATTTGTTAATGCGGAGATGCCCTCTAAGTAAAGATAGGATGTGGAAGGCTGATTGTTTGATGCAGCTAAATAACAAACACACAAACAGCTGTTGGGAGTACAAAAATATGTTTTTTTCCTTTTAATTACATCAGTTATCAAAGAAAAAAGCAGTGGTAACAAAAATACAAAGCTCTGAGGTTGTTTGTGTGGTTTTTTTTTTTTTTTTTTTTAAGGTTTTATCCGTAATACAAGCTGAGCAGCAGTGCGATTTAATTGAACTTCTGCTCTGAGTCTCTGCTGGCAGAGTATGTGTAAGCTTTTCCCAGTACCAGCCGGTCACGCAGCAGCTTGAAGAAGGCGTAATAATTGCTGAAGAGGATGAGAGCCAGCGAGATGGTCTGGTGCCACTTCTCTGACGAGATCAGTGAGTAGAGCTGGTAGAAGATGACAGCTCCTTCCAGCAGAATTAAAATGTTCAAGATCCTCAGCGGTTTGCTGAAAAAGAACTGGAGGACAAAGAGCCCAGGGTAAGGTGCTGCATGGGAGTCAGACGCTCCACAGAAAATACGGAACACACGAGGAATGAATGCTCCATGAGCTAACGCACTAAGATTTCAGACCTAGCAGCACATTCCCTTCTCACTCACAAATGAAAAGAACTTTGGTGCTCTCATCCCCAGAGCAAGCGCACAGAGGTCCTTTTCAGAAAGCTCCCCCATTGGTAGTGCTCAGGAGGCCTGGGATAGGGAGAAAGAAAGCCCAGGAGTAAGACTCAGACCAGGGGCTATTCCTGGCTCGGTCACTGCCCTGCTGTGTGATCGTGAGGAAGTCACTTCACCTCTCGGTGCCTCCTGGCCTTCCAACTTTGTGTCTCTCTTGTCTATTTAGACTGTAAGTTCTTTGGGGCAGGGACTCTCTGTGCGGTGCCCCAGACAATGGGGCCCTGATCCTGTCTAGGCACTATTATAAATAATTCTAATAATGAAGGAGGAACAACGCCAGCTTACATGAAAGCGGAAGTGTGAGACATCAGATGGCACAGCCACATTGTAATGGCCCACGGCTTTGTACACGTTCTTGCTGTGTTTCACCAGCACCCCCTGTGGCCACATGCATTCCTCTGTCCACCTGCAAGAGAAACCAACTCCCTTAGTCCCACCTCCAGAATGGCAGGATCAGTCACATGGCAGCTGGCTGCGGCTCTGAACAGAGCTTCTGCAGAGGAGTCAATGGCATTCCCCCAATTAGCTGGGGGCGCTACACCGATGCCACCACCTACAGTCCTAATCCTTGAGCCTGTCACTAAGGACTCTTGTAACTGTTTGCTAAGATGTCAAGTTGCGGTTATTTGCGAGGGCAGAATTTGGCTCGTCGAGCTGTACAACTAAGCGTTTAATAGCCAGTGTCGCTGCTTACCAACAAACCAGAGATTTGCTTGCTGCATTTGGTGGGGGATGGCTAGATCGTGCCCATACAGCGTTAGGCTGATTAGCAGACACACGGAGCAAGTCTGGTTTCATGTTTCCCGTTGCTGAACTGAGCGAGATCTCTCTCCCCCAGGGCGAATAGCAGCCTGGCAGATTAGCTCCCCACCCCAGCATACAAGAGAGAACAAACCAGTGCTAGCCAGTGGGAGAGGTCCTTACTGATGCTGTAGCACATTGGAGCATAGGGCAGGATCGACCTTCTGCCAGCAGCCCAGGTGTGCCGCAGCTTTGTGGAGGAGGTCACAGTAGCGGGCAGGCAGGAGATGCTGCATCAGAATCACAGACGTACTGATGGACACCAGCAGGAACAGCTCACATGACCACCGTTTGTCGTAATACTGAGTGTTCTGGGGGGGGCAGGAATACAGTGTAAAAATGCGTTCGGACACCCTGACCCAACAAAGCAGAGTCAGACCACGAGGCACTCAAGCGAACCAGCGCCTTTTCACGGCAGCAATTATTGCTGCTTGAGAAATCAGAGGCAGAGCAGCGCAGCAGCTGTACCAGCCCTGCACTCAGCAGTAATTGGCCAACCAAGAAAAGGTTAAGCTTCTGAACACTTCAGAATCAAAATCTACGACCAGCTGGGTGAAGGGGTCCTATTCGGGCAACAGTCGCTCTTCTGCATACAAGGGGCACAGTGACTGAGCATGAATTCCACAACTGACACGTATGCTGCAATACTCTGTCCCTATGCCACTGGGAGAATCACTACTGCTCATAGACCCCATACTGCTAGAATCATAGACTATCTGGGTTGGAAGGGACCTTAAGAGGACATCTAGTCCAACCCCTGCTCAAAGCAGGACCAACCCCAACGAAATCATCCCAGCCAGGGCTTTGTCAAGCCGGGCCTTAAAAACCTCTAAGGAAGGAGATTCCACCATCTCCCTAGGGAACCCATTCCAGTGCTTCAACACCCTCCTAGTGAAAAAGTTTTTTCTAATATCCAACCTAAACCTCCCCCACTGCAACTTGAGACCATTACTCCTTGTTCTGTCATCTGGTACCATGAGAACAGTCTAGATCCATCCTCTTTGAAACCCCCTTTCAGGTAGTTGAAAGCAGCTATCAAATCCCCTCTCATTCTTCTCTTCTGCAGACTAAATAATCCCAGTTCCCTCAGCCTCTCCTCATAAATCATGTGCTCCAGCCCCTTAATCATTTTTGTTGCCCTCCACTGAACTCTTTCCAATTTTTCCACATCCTTCTTGTAGTGTGGCACCCAAAACTGGACACAGTACTTCAGATGAGGCCTCACCAATGTCAAAGAGAGGGGAATGATCACGTCCCTCGATCTGCTGGAAATGCCCCTACTTATACAGCCCAAAATGCCATTAGTCTTCTTGGGAACAAGGGCAAACTTTTGACTCATATCCAGCTTCTCGTCCACTGTAACCCCTAGGTCCTTTTCTGCAGAACTGCTGCCCAGCCATTCGGTCCCTAGTCTGCAGCAGTGCACGGGATTCTTCCATCTTAAGTGCAGGACTTTGCACTTGCCCTTGTTTAGGTCCCTCTGTATCCTATCCCTACCCTCCCAGCATATCTACCACTCCTCCAATTTAGTGTCATCTGCAAACTTGCTGAGGGTACAGTCCACACCATCCTCCAGATCATTAATGAAGATACTGAACAAAACCGGCCCCAGGACCGACCCTTGGGGCACTCGGCTTGATACTGGCTGCCAACTAGACATGGAGCCATTGATCACTACCCATTGAGCCCAACGATCTAGCCATCTTTCTATCCACCTTATAGTCCATTCATCCAGCCCATACTACTTTAACTAGTTGGCAAGAATACTATGGGAGACCGTAACAAAAGCTTTGCTAAAGTCAAGGAATAGACGCTAACAATGATCCTCCTTTAGCTCAAATGGCAGGAGGCCTGCACTTTTAGAGCAGGTGGCTTTGAATTCTAGTCCCAAAAGTGACAACCATGAAGCCAGATGCATGGCAGATTACGATAGGTCCCTGAAGTCTCCAGTCTCGTTTTATACTCATCCAAATACATTTGCTGCACAGTACAACCTACTGTGAAAATCCAATAAAATAGATGGGGGAGAGTCCCCTCTATTACAATTTACCCCCCTCCCTAAAGAGAGGTAGGATAGAAAAGAAAATCAGTTTTATTCTTGTCTTGAATCTGGCCCAACAAGACATTACAGTTCATAAAAAGTTGGCTTGGCCATAACCAAAGAAGAAATTCTGTAAGTCCATGGGGGAAAATAGTTTCACCCCAATGGATGGAACAAGCACATGACACTTTGCCTTGGATGACAGGAATACAGAAGTTTGGGTAACTCAAGGTAATCAGAGTTCAGTGGCTGAAACACACAGTAGGATTTTGTATTGCATTATAAGTTAAATTCAAACTTATCTATTTCTTTAAAGCATCTCAACATTCAGACCCCTTCTACTCCACAAAACTAACCACATCACGGGACAATTCAGAATTAAGCGAACCCAAACAAGCCAGATGTAAATTGATTTACGATTGTCTACACGGGCGTCTCTGCAGAACGTGTGTGTAGACCAGCCTTTAGACTTACTGCACCCACTTTCCATACATCGGATGAGAACTAACCGGACTGCAGCCATACCCAGCCAGGCATCCGATTTTGCTAGTGACGCAAACAAACCTGCCTCACTTGACCCATTAGTGGGAGGAGCGACATGAAGCACGTGCTAGAGCAGTGAGCACGAACGGGTGCAGGGCACTCACCTTCACAAACCAGACAGGCACAAAGGCCACATAATAGGCACTGAGCATGGAGCTCACCAGCACCTCTTTCATCCTCCAGTTAAAGTTCATCTTCAAATACTCCACCTCGTTGCGGATCAGGTCTGGAGAGAGGCAGCACGCATGGGTGGGCATGGCCTCCATGCCATACATTTGCCTGGTGTGCTGCTTCCAGGTCTCCTTTAAAACTGTTAAATAGTCTTTACCCCTGGAGTTCACTTCCCCGGTCTCTCGGGGGCCAATGTTAGCCACTTGGGAGAAGAGGGCTGTCTTCCGGAAGTCACAGTTCAGCTGGAGAAAAGGAATGTACATGCCGAACCTGGAAAAGCAAATGGGCAGGAAGGCTGTAACATCAACGTCCCCAGTCCCGCCCCCCATTCCTCCCGAGTCTGACTGCCATTCCCATGACAGTGAAGAAGTGTTAGCACCCAACAGCCCCTTGTGAATGGTGTTTAGGATCATGGGAGCCACTTCCCACACACACTCTAGAATGGGACAGTGAGAGGGCTCCGGCCACATACCTACTGGAAGCTAGAGAGACAACACAATTAGGTCCACCTAATATGCACTGTGGGTTTTGGATGTGCATTGCCGAAGGTGGCCGGTTAATATTAATACAGCTTGCTCATGATTAAGGCTAAATTTTGTCGCCGATATTTGTAGTAAAGCTCATGGACAGCTGCGTGGGGTCCCACTGGCTGTCCGCCATAGCTGGGCAGATGCAGTTCTGCCAGCCCCCCGCCGTGATTGGGCAGCTGCAGAGTCCGCCAGCTGCCTGCTGGGCAGCTGCAGGGTCCCGTCCACCAGGTTGGGGGCTGGGAGCTGTGCGCATGGGGCTGGCTGGGAGCTCCAGCCCCAGGGCAGAAAATGTCACGGAGGTCAATGGAAGTCACAGATTCCATGACCTCCCTGACATAATCATAGCCTTACTCATGATTTTATTGTATACTGTTCCAGCAGCTAGGTTCTCCTCCTTGAAGGATTCCTTCTGTTAATCACAGCTGGCAAGGAGCCAGTCCTCATCGCTTGTACCACAGTCATTCATGTGAGATCACACCATCTCTGCACTGTCCATACCAGCGCCACCAATGGTGACCCTCACATCTGCCCACCTACAGGGTCACGGAACTCAGCTAGCTGACCCGAAACCACGTACCCGTCTCATTTACCCTGGTCACCTTAAAGACGGGCGGAGCATGGCCCCATACCTTTATGAGCTGCTTCGTAGTTCACTGGCGCAGAATGATTCTAACATCCGAACCACATTTGCTTACAACACTGAATCTTTACCTATTCACGCTTGGCAGAGAAACCTTTCCCAGAAGGGGGGCATAATTCTGCTGTCTGCCTAGAAAGAGAACCTTGTTCCTCAGATTTGGTCAACAAGTGGCAGGGGAAAAGTGTTTGATTCTATCCATCTTGCACAGGATATTTGTGGACCAACACAAGGAAGTGGGAAGTTCTGGAAACTGAACAGCCAAGGACAAGTTTGAGAAATGGATTATTTATACAGCATGAGAAGTCTCAAAGTGGACAGTCCTTTTGTGAAACCCTGGGCAACCTGCAAACTGTGGTTAACTCCTTCACCGGGCAGGTCATTCAAGTAGAATGGAAGAGACATATACCTGCCCCAAGAGATCTAACCTAATATAGTCTTTATGATCTACCAAGAGAGTGAAAGGTTAAGTTCTGTTGCAAGGAAGTCAAGTGATCATTTACTTTCAAGCCACATCTTGCCCCATATGGCATTGGAATAACAGCATTTGATTGGACAGGCAGCTTTAGAAATTCTTCATCTAAACACAGATGGGAGAAGAGAGGTACTTACGGGTAACACAGGAACAAGAGATTGAGGAACGAGTAGGTCCTGAAGAGGTGAATTATTGACCGGCACAGGCTCCAGCCTGTCCCAGTGAGGACCGCAAACCGAGTAATCACAAGGAAAATGGAGCGGGGCAGGGAGACTTTGCTGCTTTGTGAAGCCTGCAGAGGGGAGAGAGCAGGGCAGGAGTTAGACAACTTATTTCCTTCTGGAAAGCAAACAGGAAAAACTAGCAGCGTAACTAGTGAATGAGCTCTACTCAGTCCCACTAAACCAGCACCACACAGTAATGGAGGCAGAGTGACCGCCAGGTGCCATGTGGCTGCAGCCAGATGAGATGGGCCTGGTTTAGATCAGAATCTGCATTTGGATTCCCCCAAGATCACGAAGCTGAACCTTGGGCACAGATTTCAAATACACTTCCCATTTCGCTGGGGGAGAGGAGAGCTCCTGTGATGTCTTGTCTAGCCCTGGTGTGTCACCTGTCTGCAGCCTAGAAGGCTGCTCACGCAAGGAGCAGATTGCTTTTCTGAACACAGTGGAAAGAAATAAGAGGAAGAGAAAGTGAAAGGAGCCATACATCATTCTTTAGTAAACTCACTACAGTTTGAAATGCTAGGAATTCAGCAACCATCAAATATACATAAATACAGTGAAACTCATATGAGTAATGGATTGAGACATCTCTGTAAAATCAGTTTTCCAGTAGGAAACCACATTGAGGTTTTATGTTCCAGTCAATTCAAAACCCTTCAGAACAGGGAAGGAAAAAGGCTGATGTTTAAAAGGGACACTTGAGTTTACATTCAGCTTCCAGTAGGTCCAAACTTCACCCTATGTTTAAGCTGCCAGGTACTATCTATCATCTAGTTTTTGCTTTTAAACTTATCATTCCAGTCTAAGAACCTTCTATACTGAGTTCATGTCAGCACATCCCTTTGAAAACACACGGCACTAAGTGCTTAGAGTACCTGCAGATCTCTCTGTAGCACTATTATGCAGGTCCTACAGAAACTGTTGCTTTACTGATGGCTCTTCAGCAATAACAGCTAGTGCACACAATTAAGGAGGCTGGTGTTTTGAGTCGATAAGGCTCTCTATTGAGTTGAAATGCACTTCTCTGCATTCTTTTATCTAATGCACCCACAATACAGAAAGGCAAACACAGATGCTAGTCAGAGAAGGTTGGGAAGGAGAGAACACTTCTGAGTTTGGCCTGCGGCTTTACCTCCTTCACAATGGCACCGATCAGCCTGCGCGCTAAGACGATTGTCGTCACCGTCAGCACGTTGAAGTCAATGAGATGAAAGTTCTGCAATGACAAAAAGGAAACACTTCTATTTTGCTCCAGGCAGCAGAGCCACTCCTACCTCTCTCCTCCTGGATTATCAGGAGAATGCCAGTGTGCACTGTGCCAGGGTGTCCAAACTTTGCCCAAATTAGAGTCACTTGACAATTTACCTGGGGCCTCAGAGCCACATCTAGTTTCCATGAAGTGGAGCTGATTATAGCCACTTAGTCTTTAACAAAAAAAGTGAAGCCTATGGAGACTAAGTCCTAGGATGCAATGTGGCCAGGCTACTCAAACAAAGACGGAGCAGTGCCTGCTGGGACCTAGTCGCAATAAGCCATACTTTTGTGTTATGGTCCAAGGCAGAATTCCCTGTGTGATGCATTTGAAGCCACAGGAGAGCTCTACTGCTCAGCCCAGAACAATAACATCAGTCAGATGGAGCCACGGCTTCTTCCAGTCATGAAAGAGGCTTCTCTTAAAATGCTGGATCCCCACCTCTACTCATCGCCTCTCCTGTATGCTACTCACTTTCTCCCCACTCCGCCAAGGATTCAATTTAAGAGGATCAACTCTATTCCGAGAAGGAAAGTCAGCGCTGGGATGGAATCCCAGATCTCATGATTCTTAACATTACAGATACATTCAACATACGAGCTGGTAGGAGCCAGGGGGTTTGTTCATTCAATTTAAATATCATTTTTCCCCCTCAATGTTTGTTATATCACTGCTCAGTGAATCAACACATACCCCTGCGCTCCCTACAGTGACAGGATGCTGGGAAGGCGGCTGTTTTGCCTAGCACTATAAAAATGCCACTGTCACAAGAGATGGGCTAGATTGGCTGCTGGCTCTTAGACTAACGTACTGTCCTAACAGAGCATCTACCCAGTTGCTGTCAAAGAGCAGGAGGAACAGGGATAGTTGTTGGGGAGGGAATGGGTTTGGGTGCTCAGCAATCTGGAGAGAGCTGCCATGCACATGGGAGTGGGATTGGAGGTAAACTGGGGCAGGGATCTATGGGACTACAGCAGCACACACCCGGGTACCTACCAGTGATGTGTGTGATGGAGGGTGGGAGGGCGGGTACCACCACACAGTTTTGTAGATATTGATGTAGTGGACAAAGAGAGCAATGAGATGACAGAAGAAGAGCTGAAGTTCAAACAAGACACTCCTCTCCACAGGCAGCTCTGGAATCTTACAGTGCCGGAGGGGAACCACTGTCTGGGTTGCCAGAGGAGGGCTGGAGAGGCCTGTACCTGAACCGCTCCTACCAAGATAAACCAAAACCCACCAGTTACTCCCCTGAGATATGCTGAGGAAAAAACAACAACAATGCCCACCCCCAGGCAACACTCAGACTGCAGAGGCTGGATGGGTCTATGCTAAATGAGGAGCCCAAGCTAAACACTACACCCAGAGGCTGCAATGAACTGGCACAGCCAATGCTTAAAGGACACCTGTTGCATGGAGCTGCGAGACAACATGCAGAAGTAGCATTGCATGCTCAGGATGTGCCGATACCTTTTTGCCTGATACAGGCATGGCATTTGGTTTGTATAGCAAGAACTAGATTTGGGATCAGGCCAGTCTGCAGCACCATGACATCAGATTCCCCTACTTTGAGCAAGGTCTGAGAGCAGTGCTTGTACACACACAGCCCAGCAGGGCCACCGAGCGGCCTTTTAAGCTAGTTGCAAGTGTTTCTGCCTCATACTACTTACATTGTGTAACATGTACGCACGAAAGATTTGGTGCCATAAAATTCAAGTAAATAAAATAAATTATGAGATTTCTTATTCTCCCAAAGCCTATTTAAAGCCACAGAGGAACCATGAGGTTTAGTCACAGGTTTGTATTCCTGTTTACAAGCGCAACTCCGGCTACCGACCATTTACTCAAAGAGAAGGGTATAAATGCAAGTCAAGCAAGGTGCATCCAGTGAATGGTCCCTAAGCAACAACACTCAGTAATTAGGCCTTGGATTTCCAAAGGGGCTTCAGAGCATTAGATGCCAAACTTCCATTAAAAATCCCAGCATAGAACCATAAAAGTCACTGCTATAGTGATGGCAGAAAAGCTTCCAGTCAAGTGAATGGAAACAAGAGGTGCAATCTGGGCTTTTTAAAAATATAAGACTGTGAAAGCCTTAAACAGAAGGTCTGTCTACAGTGCTATCAGAGGTGTGACTGACGAAGTGGGAATGGTCTTAATGTTTTCTCTCAACACCGTGTGCGCGCCTCAGTTTCCCCTATGTATTACTCAAGTATCTAGGGATAAAGGTGCGTTGTTGTTGCAGAGACCCCTAGAGGACAGGTGTATCGCCCCCCCTCCCCACACACACACACTCTAAAGGGCAGGTGTAAGAATGGCCGACACCCGCAACCGATGGCCAGAGCCTGCCCTCTGCAAGGAGCCAGCCAAAGGTGCTGGAGAACAGAGAGAGAGGGGGAGATAAGGTGACCTGTTTGCTCAGAAAAGAGACAAAGCATGAAGGCGGGACAGCTGGGGGTGACTGAGGCTGGGTTGCCTGCATGCTGGTCAGTCCCTGGTTTGGGACTGGGGGCAGCTGGGGGCCATGTGCTCTGGACCCCCCTACGAGGGACTCTGCCGAATGTTCCTGCTTATTGTGCTAACAAAGTATGTTCTACACTGTGTTTCCGACGACTAATAAACCCTTCTGTTGTACTTCGCTGGCTGAGCGTCACTGCTGACTACAGAGGTGGGGTGCATGGCTCCTTTGGGGCGGCATGGAAGGTTTCCCCAGGTGTCCCATCCAGGTGGACTCACCGCTGGGAGCTCATGTTGTGCACAGCGGTGCTGAATGCTCCCAGATCAGACCCAGGAGGTGCTGGAGCCAAGGAGGCTTGCCCTGATGAGAGTGTGCCCTGAGGGGGGGGAGACACTGCACTAGAGTCCTGACTGACTTCATTCAGAGCATGCCAGAGTCTGTGACTACGTGACAGTGTCTTACACACACTAACTTTGATCTCACCAGCTCCAACAACTGCAAGGAGATTGCAGCAACATGGGCAGCAGCACAGGCTGTACTCTGCCGTCCAGGACCTGGGGTATGTACTCAGGGCTAACCGGTTCTGCCGTGGCCTTACTGCTATTGTTACTGGAGCTAGCTAGATCAAAGCTAGCTCAGGGATGTCTACACATGCTGCAATCACACCTCTAATTGCAGTGTAGACATATGCAGAGGCTCAGGTGTGTCACTGAAGGCATAACTTAGCATTCGCAGCATTAGCTCTGAAATCCCAGAAGCCCCAAAACTCACAGGATTGAGTCAACCCTTTGACCTTTGGAACTCCTGCTGGAAACAACACTTCTATAATACAGGTGTCCAGAAGACAGAGACACGAGGCCTCACAGGCTCTGTGTGGACACTAGAGATCTAATGGCACTTTTTATAGAGTAAGATTCTCACCCTGACAAGCCTTTCCCTGCTCATCACAGTGGCTTGCCCTCCATCTCCAAGGAGGCCTCATGCAGATCAGGGCTGCTGTATGTATGTGGATTATAAGGTGCTCTGGACCCCTTGGGATGAACTGCTATATAAATGAGTAATATTAAAGAAACATCTCAGCCTAGAGCCACACAAGCAGGGAGTATATTAAGGGATATTCACCTGCCACGTCAAGGATGTTCTATCCAAGGTATTTTTGAAATGCTCATCATGTGGATACTAAAGTGCTGATTTCCCTCAATTTCTCACTCAGCACAACTTCCCCTCTCCTCCCCTACACTTCAGTGCTTTCCCCACAGAAGTCAGATTGAAAGTGAAAGCATATAATCCAAGGCTGAGCTGCTACCATTCAACCAGTTTAGGATTTGTGAAAGAAAAGCAGACTGCATCCATCTGCACTAACCAACCGCTGCCCCAGAAGCGCATCAACTGCCATACTCTGCTGGATATGGTTGATCCACCAAGCAGGACTCTGGAGCCATTTTTAAAATAAAACTTTGTCTATAGCACCCCAATTTCCAAGTCCTTTAGAACACTCCCGTCAGGTAGCTAAGCATCACATGCCAAGCACTTGGCAGTCCTGGGTGTATCGGAACCCACACTTCTCAATCGCCCTTCTTTGCTTTAGTGACAAAAACATGCTCCAGGGAAGTTGTCATGGATAAGCAAGACTGTTGCGACCCGACATCAAAATACCAACCAAAAAGTCACCGAATCACTGACAAAACGGCCAGGGTAAGGGATGGAAAAACATGAACCAGCCTCATTGTCAAACTACGTGTTTCACAGAGGAGGAACTGTCACAGCACATAAGGGAATAAAGGGGATGCATATTTACCTGGTACGTGAGCGCACACCAGTGACCGATGAACTCGTGGAATGTCCAGAACCCCCAGTAGCCCCCGTTTCACAAAGAGGATTTCGGCAGTAGGATGTCCGGTTAGGGCCCCGCCTTCCCCCTGCCATAACAACAAAGGGTATGGAGACTGCCCTGAGAGGTGGACTGCTGCTCACTGTTTGACTATTTCTTCAATCCTTAAAACTGAAAAGGAAAGATTTATAACACACGTGGATTTGGAGCAGAGTAGGTAGGTAACTTTCATACACCTCTTGCACCTAACTTCACAGCACCTCTACAGTGTTATCCCTATTTTACAGATGGGACAATGTAGGTACAGGGGCCCAGACCCTCAAAGCCCTGAAGAACAACTCCATGTTGCTTAAAAGCTTGTCTCTTTCACCAAGAGAAGGAGGTGGTTCAATAAAAATTACTACAGCACCCACCTTGTCTCTCTCATATCTTGGGATCAACGTGACTACAACAATTCCGTAAAAAACAGATCCTCAAAGGTATTTGGATTTCACTGAAATAAATGGAAGTTAGGAGCCTAAATACTTCTGAGAATCTGGCCAGAGAGGTTAAATGGCTTGCCTGAAGGTCCAGGTCTCCTTAATCACAGTTTTATGCCTTAACCACAAATCCATTTTTCCTCTCTTAAAGAGGCCTTGCAGAAGAAAAAAGTTGGGCTTCTGCCATTTTGCTTCTTTCCGATGGACAAAGACTGTAAACTCTTTGGGGGCAGGACTGTCCATCCTGTCCGTGCCTGGGGCTCCTACATACTACCACAGTATAAACAATAATAATCTGAATCTTTTTTACAACAACAAAAATCTGCTTGTTCTTTTATGCTGGACGTTTAAATCCTATCTTGGCCGGAAGACTATTCAACGCCTATAGAAGTAGTAAGATGGCAACATCAGAGCACAAATTGAACTATTAAAAGGGGAGGGTTTTTGTTTGTTTTTTGAGGGCCTTGACTGCTTAAAACTCTGTTGTGTTATTTGTCTTTAATTATCCCGTAACCTCCCAATTAACAGAACTTTGTTAAGGATTAACAGGCATGTCCCTCAATTAGAATATAAGAACGGCAATAGCAGGTAAGACCAAAGGTCCATCCAGCCCAGTCTCCTGTCTTCCAACAGAGGCCAGTGCCAGGTGCCCCAGGGGGAATGAACAGAACAGGGAATCAGCAAGTGATCCATCCCGTGTCACCCATTCCCAGCTTCTGGCACCACTTCTAAGGACACTTCAGAGCATTGTTTTGCATCCCTGCCCGTCCTGGACCTGTCCTCCAGGAACTGATCCATTGATGGACCTGTCCTCCAGGAACTGATCCATTGATGGACCTGTCCTCCAGGAACTGATCTAGGTTTTTTTTAACCCTGTTATGCTCTTGGCCTTCACAACATCCTCCGAGTGCCACAGGTTGCCGGTGGGTTGCGAGAAGAACCACTTCCCTTTGTTTGTTTTACCCCTGCTGCCTGTTCATGAATGAAGGTGTCAGGGCTCCCAATAAACACCCTCCAGCAAACTAGGGAAGGCTACGCTGGAGAGCAGACAAGACCCGCAGTAAACGCCTCTCAGATGTGAAAAATAAAATTAAAAAGCGCTTCCCCGCCCCCCTTCCCCACCCCCCGGCAGCAAGGAAGAGCCCAGGCCCGACGCTGCTGCAGCAGAAGGGCCCCGCTGAAGCTGGGCGCACCCGGGCCCCGGGGGGTGTATGGGGGCAGGGCGCAGCGGAGAGGCGCGTGCGTGGGGCACGCGGGGGGGCTGGGCCCGAGGCGTGGCGCGTGCACGGGGGTGATGTGCGGGGCTGCCCGGGGACAGAGCGGGGCGGGGGGGGGGTCCCTGGGGCTCCGGATCTGCAGCCCGACCCCTGTGCGAACCGCCCCCCCCATCACACCGAGGGGCGGGTGCCGCGAGCCCGGGGCTCGGAGCCGCTCCCACCCGTCACCCCCTCACCCATCGCCGCTCCGGCTGCAGCAGCTCGGCCTGCGGCGGGGACAATATGGCGGGCGGGGCCGCCAGGGGAGAGACGGCGGCGAGGAGCGGACAAACTTCCTCAGCGCGCGCGAGCGGGACCCGCCCCTTAAAGCGGCAGAGGCCCCGGGGAGGGCGGAGGAGCTGGCTCCGCCCCTGGGCCGTCGCCCGGCGGCGGAGTCGGGGGGCGGGCGCAGAACGCGGCGCCTCGCCCCCCACCGCTGCACGGATGGGGAAACTGAGGCACGGGGTACGGCAGCGGCTTCCTCAACGCGCCGCGGCAAAAGGTAGAACCCAGGCGGTCCTGGCTCTGTCCCCCACGCCCCCTGCTACAGCCACGACACCCGACTCCCCTCCTAGGAGTCCTGGGGTCCCCGTCCCCTCTGCTACAATCACCAGACGCTCCCTTACCCCTGCTTGTGAACAGAACCAGGCGGCTTAGCTGTAACCACTAGGCCACACAGTCATCGGAACGTACATTTTAACCCCGTTTGTATGTGGACCTGAGGCAGTGGCATCTGAAATAACTCGTGAGGTGTCAGACAGCCAGGTGATGCATCGCCATCCTCCAGCTACACCATGGTGGTATCCACCCTTGAGGCTGGGGATTTCTGATGGGGCAGGCCTGTCTCCTACTGCACTATGTCATTTATATTAATAACCACAGCACAGGTGAGGACACATGCTGGCAAAATGTGTTATAAGGCCCCTCCTTTCCCTTTTTTCATTGGATCTTTCATTTCAGGGGAAAGAGGAGGGGTACAGCACAGAATCAGGAGTGGAAAGCAGCCAGGAATGGTATAAGGCAGTTCTCAAACTTTTGTACTAGTGCCCCCTTGCACATAGCAAGCCTGAGTGCAACCCCCCTTATAAATTAAAAACATTTAATATATAGTTTATAAAAACAGCTGTGGTCAGGCTCTGTGCAGAAGTCCCTTCAGGGCTTGAAGAACTCCATAAGATGTTGCTGCAGGATTTATATTAAACTGTTTCATTTGTCCAAGTAGTGGACAAGGTGTATCAGATATATGTAAGGCAGCTGTAAATTGATGGAATAGGGGTTGTAAAAGGTGAATAAGTACTGTAGCCAGGATGTGGGGGGGATGCTAGGCAGTAGCCTTTTTTGTAAAGTTACAAATAATAAAAACAGGCCATTTCAGAGCTATAGGGAACCAAACAGCCCATGTCAAAATGACAAAAAAGGTGTAGTTCAATGGCCCTTTAACTCTAAAATTACTGCAATTTCAATCCAGGCTGGGAAGAAGAGTCCACTGGGCTGGAAAGAACTCCAATGTTTAGAGAAACAAGTTAATCCTTTTTTCTAGGCAATCTGAAAATGGGACTTAATGGAACACTGGCTGCAACCTTTCACCTGCAAGTGGTGGCTAAGGGGCTCCAGACTAAAGCAACATCCATATGATTGGGGAGATGAGGTACATTTAGTGCCATTTGTAACAGGTAAACTGCACTTTTAAGTGTAAATAAACAAGAAAGAATTTTGGGACAAATTCTCAACAGAACCCTCTCATTACCTTACTTTTTCTTCATTACTAACCCCCAACACTCTTGTGCTTAGATGTCTCTCAATGGATCATCCTTCTAATGGTGCCACCGCAGGGTCAGCTGCCTCCCAGTAATAGCATTTTGGTCTTTCAAGTATCTGTCATCCAAAACAGAGGTCTCAGTCCCTACCCTTCTAAGCATGCACTCTTTCCTGTGCTTGAATCTATGGGACATAGATTAATCCCCATAGTTGAGTATAACTCATGACACTAGCAGGGAGCTGTCTGTGATCCAGGACTCGACTTACTGTAGAGGGAGAACAGAAAATGCTGATGCTCTGACAAACATGGTGGGGGAGACCTGAGCCTGTGTTATTAGACTATCCAAGTAACCTGAAACTCTTCAGTATACTTCTAACACTAATCTGTAGTTAATTATTAAATTAACAGCATGCCATAAAAAACAAAGCTACCCAGCTGATTAAATCTGTCTAATGGACAGAAATGCAGTAAAGCTTTGACTGTTTCTATTCTTATGGAACAGGAAAGGACAATGCAGATTTGACTAGCTCCTGTCAAAACTGCGCCTTAAAAGGTACATGAATTTCTGAAGAATGAGGAGCCTCTCCAGGACTGTCTGTGTGAAATGCCCAACAGTCTAACATTCGACCCGTATAATTAAAAATGTATTAGGATGAGATTAAAACAAGACCAACTGCCTACGTAACACATTCAATCTCCGCAAAGCTCTTCCAGATACAGTGACTTAAAATGTCTCTATTTTTGAGGGTTCTTATCCCATTCACCTCCACAGCACCCCGTTGGTCTCTCATCCCTGAGCTTTCTGATCTCGTAAAATCTCTCCGTCACGTTGCATTCCTCTATAGTCGGACTATTTCTGACATTCAACTTGTGATGGATGTCATCGCACCAGGAATTACATTATAGGCATTTCAACCATGTGTCAAATGTTCAGGTGTACAACCTGGAAGGAAATGCAGTAAATAGATTGTTCTCTGTAGCACAGCTTCTGTTCTCTACATCCAGGATCCCCATCCCATCTAGCACTGGACTGGATAGAGACTCCATGATTTATGGCTTCAGATAAGTAGTAATTGCAGGAGGATAAACTATGTTAAAAATCTCACATTTGAAAGCAAGGAAATTCAGTCAAGGCCTTTATCTACAGGGAATAACTATAAACTTACGTTAATATGGTTAACGTATTGCTAAATATTAGCCCAAGCAGGCTTGCTAAGTAACCTAGCTCCTACCCATGCAATAATAAAACTAAGATTTGCCTTGATCCATTTTGACCGTCTTCCCCAATAACGGCCCCCTCCCCTTTTATTTTATTTTAAATTTCAGCTCCTAACTTGTGGGTGTTTCTAATGCTACAGTGCAGATGATGGGATACTACACAATCCGACAGAGGATCAGCTATGTCCTGGCTGGAGGCAACACAGTTTATAAACAAGACAATACCAGATGGTGAAAGGGATCCGCTTTTCCAGCCTACAGTGTTCCTTTATGATGGCCATGCACAGAAAATGACTATTCAGACATCCACAAGAGCACATTTCTTAACTCATTGAAATGTTCTGTTCTATATGTAATTGCAAAGATCGTGCGTTACAATTACTGACTGCACATCAAACATTGAGGTTTAAGGTAGCAACCTGTGCATTTTTAGAGCAAACTACTGGGTTTGCTTCTAAAGCTAGAAAAGGAAATAGCAGCTTAACTGGGAAAGAGGCGTACTTTCCATTTCAATGCTGACAGTTACCACTTCCATTCCAGGTTCTGGAGTGAGTGAAGCAGCAGACTTCAGTGTTCTCTTTACATACAAAGAGACCCCTTCTGAAAGACAGGCTAGGTTAGTTAATGAGATTGAATGTTCTCCCTCAAGACAGAGTAGGGTATTAAACCAACCAACCTACAGAAGTCTTTCGTTATCAGTACTTCCTCTTCTTGCCTGCATTCCCCAACCAAGGTATTGCAATCCTTACTAGGCACTCAATGTTCAGAGGCCCAGGGAGGAAGGTGCCCCAGCTGGTCACTCCTAGATTCCTGCTCAGACACCTTGCAGATCATCCCATGCCCATTTGTTCTTTTGGAAGGCAAGGGCGTGGCTTAGTGTATTCCTGTTCAAGAAGTAATTATCAACTGTCCTCGGCTCTGCTGTATAACAGATGGCACATTCTGTATTAAATAGAACCCCCATTTGCTTTTGTGGTCAAATAAGAGCCCAACTTTATTCTTAAAAACCAAGATGGCCTCAAAATCCAGAAAGCCCCCCAAAATCCACAATTAGCTATCTAGGTGATTTACTCTTTTGTCCTACTGAACATACACTACTGAAGATTAGATCCCCTCTTATGCAGGGGCATTCACAAATATGAAAAGCTCTCACAGTGAAGTTGTAAAATAAGATAGATATTCACTTTAGTAATCCCAACAGATAGGAAAAAGAGGCAGACTGCTAGTCTTTGTAAAAACACGCTCTTAACTACTGTTACCACTTCCTCCTCCCACCTCAGTTTCCCACATCTATTACACGTTGACAACGACAGCAAACTTTGAAGCAGGGGCTGACTTTTAGTACGTCATAAGGGGGTTGTGATCTTGACTGGGACCTCTAGGTGGTATTGTAATATCAAACCTGTAATCCCCTCAGAGGAGCTCCCTTTGGTACAGTTGACTTTTGGACCTCAAGGATTCTATTACTTACAGGTAAAACACAGAGGCATTTGTTTGATCCGAACCACACCCAATGGAAAAGTGTGACGGTATAAAGAGAAAATTTACTTTTAATAGATTCAAAAGATAAAGACCAGAAGGAACCATTATGATCATTTAGTCTGACCTCCAGCATAACACAAGCCAGAAAATTTGGCTCGGTCCCAAGTCAAGCCCATAATTTGTCAAAACATCTTTCAGAAAATCATCAATCTGATTTTCATGTTAATAATTCTACAATCAGTACATACACTAGACCAAAAAAGATCAGATTATTTCCAATAGAGGAAAATGCTTCAAGCAGTATGTTCTCAAACCAGTTTTGGCAAATACAATTATTTACAATAAGATTTACATTCCTCCAGAACACTAGCATCTTTTATATAAACACCCAACATAGGCAGGAAGTGTAATGCAGAGGCAAGCTGTATACATTCCAAATGGCAGTGCCACAAGATTCACTTCCACTGGATAAAAATCTGCACCATAATGGATGATCTTTATCACATCTTTTCCACAGGATATAAAGGTTGTGCCTAGTAGGAAAGAAATGGGAAAAGAATTGGTATAACAATGGAAATGGATACTATAACTAATTACATTGCCAAAAACATGTATAGAATAAATGGACCATGGAAATCACCCATATATAAATTGTTTCCCTAATCTATTTACACCAATGGACTAATACTTTTAGATAGCAGAGACTTCCGAAGAGAGTGATGTGTAATGTAACATTTCAACACCACCGTCATTCCCAACATTCCTTTCCTATTGCAGAGGAATACGATTAGAGATACTTGCTTGTGTCCTTACAGTTCCATGTAAGATAGATCTGCTTCTATGTGCTTATGCAGTCCCTACATATCAGGGTTTTTTGTTTGTTTTGCAAAGCTGTAGTGCTTTACGGGCAATGTAATTAATAAGGGACTATTACTTTGCCATTCTGTTCCTTTGGAAGTCTCAAGTTTCTCACTCCTGGGTCTCAAAGATCCAGTGAGAAACTGATCAGAAGCCTGAAAACTACAAGCTTTAGAGGGCTGCCTTTGGGCCCCAGTGGACTCTTCCGACCCCAGCTTATAAGCAGTTCAGTCCACTGATGCTTTCAACTGTCAATTCCTTTTGAGTGAAGGTTGGGCTGTTGTCCAATGTATCGCTAGGTTTGCAAGGAGGGCAGGTGGGCGGAGACAATAAAATGCTTCCACAGGGTAAGCAAATGAATGATAATCAGAGTATCCACCAGAGGGAGCATGTCAGCTGTCAGTGTTGAAAGTAAATGACAGCCAAAGGAATCATGAGACTCTCTCTAACCCACTAGGCTCAAGTTGTTCCATCAGCTGATGGAGGGTGCGTGCAGCCCTTCAAAACTCTTAGCTAAGCAAGCTGTTGTCAGGCTTGAAAACTTAAGAGTGAGAAGCCTGTGTCTGTATCTTTAAGAAAACAAAACAAAAACAAACAGCCTGTAGCTAGCTTAAACCTCAGAAACGCACCAAGGTTTTGTGGTCTGTTTACATACAAACAACGTTCATTTCTCCTTAGACTTCTGCACATTCCCACTCTTCGGATAGTTTGGCAAGCAGAACATGAAAGATGGGAGGGAGGGAAATGGAGCCCTAATTAAACAACAATTGAAAAACTGTCCTGCCAAACTGAATGTCAGATCTGGCTGCCAAATCTAATACAGCATTTCATGAATGTGTGAACTGAACTGCATGTGGCACGTCTACCTAATTCAATAGAGGAGACATGTTTAGCACACACTACAGCCACAGCAACCATCCTAGTGGAATGGGGTACAAGAATAAGAGGGGAGAGTGAAGAATTTCTATAACTCCCTTCTATACATTGCCTAAGGTCATGTCTTCACTTACCAGGCTGCTACTATTGATGTAGCAGGGGTCAATTTAGTGGGTCTAGTGAAGACCCGCTAAATCAACTGCAGAGTGCTCTCCAGTTGACTCTGGTACTCCACCAGAACGAGAAGAGTAAGGTTGACCTAAGCTATGTCCACTCCAGCTACGTTATTCAAGCTCCCATCTTGGTTGCTTGTTCTGGGGGGAAAAGAGATGCAGTCAACCTGTCCTCTCTTGTGGAACCACATGAATCTACACTGCAACTGTAGAATTAGGAACCTTAGTAGTCGACATATGGGTTCCACTGGTCTCTTTTGGGTCCCCCCCCACTGATCTGGCATTTTATCTTTAGATCTTGAAGCCACACTAAACTCAAAATGGTCCTAAGAACCATTTAAGATATGCTCCAATTTGCCCTTCCTTTCCCTTGTAATCTAAGTGCTTGTTTCCAGTAGTCTCTCTTGAGCTTTATGTTCCTTATCTGGAACCAGCTCTTATGGAGGGAATATCTGTGGTGTTGGATCAGAGGATTTGGCAACCACAAGCTGAGTCAACTTGGAACTGGAGCTCTCTGCCAAAGCCAGAGCCTTCACTATTGAAGCCTTCCTGGGAGTGGATTCAGGTCTCCTATCCTTTCACTAGGATCCTCTAGCTGCATCTAATCTCACAGGCTTGGCTGACAAGTGCTGTGTAACAAAAGGCTAGTCTGTCTCTTTTTACAGGCCCAAGAAGTAAGTGTGTGGCACATAGCACAGCATGAAGGAGAATTCTTCTCTCCTAAGCATTTCAGGCACCGAACATGAAGGCTGGAGGCCAGGAAGACTGCTGGGTGACACCTTTAAAATCCATGCTTCTTGATGTTTGGCTTCTCCATGACAGTCATTACCAGGTAATTATCATACCCTTAGCTATACTAACTTATCCTAAAACTACTAACATCAACTAATCTAACAAAATAGAAGGCATTTTATCGATAGCTATGGATCCTTGTGATCCACATCCTTTCAAGGCTGTGGTTGGAAGGAACTGGGGCTGCAGCTCTTTGCTACGCCTCCTTCAGAATGTGTTCAAATGCTAGCTATGGAGAGGGGAGAGGCATGCGATCACTAAAAGGCACTGTTACCAGAAGGTGCCTCCATGCAAACTGCACCAGCCCGTGCTCCTTAAGAGTGGGAGTATGCAGAGGACATGTGAAGAATGTTACTAGATATAACTGCTCCATTGCCGGAAGGTGGGGTAGCACCTCCAAACAATGCCTTATGTTGGCTTTGAAGTGAATCCTCTCTCCACATCACAGCTGAAAAGATCGCCTTGCTCTTGCTTTGCCACACTTCCACCTCTCCCCAGACCCATCACTCAGCTTCATTCTGCAGGTTGATCTGTGGGAGAGCTCTTAAGCAGGTGCACATTCACCCACACAACCCGCGCCTCCTCCAGTGACCGCTACAAAAGCGGTCACATAATTAGCCTTTTAGAACAATCTAATTTATCTGTGTGCATATGAAGAGCTGCTTCTATTTAGCACATCAGATGGCAACGCCTCCACCTCCCACACAGAAGATGTTAACAACTAGCCATGTGATGCAAAACTGAATAATAACCTACCCAGTGTTTGACAAAAACATCTTCATCCAGATGATTTGCGGCGACGTTCTTGACTCCTGCAAATTGAGATGAGATTGTGAGTTTCCTTAATGGAAAAACAGAGATTTAAAGAAAAAAGATCCTGCATGCAAATTACACAGGAAGGAAAACATGCAACTTAAGCTGAGCTCTGAACATTTCATAGTGAATATCAATGTTGGGGTCTATAAGGGTCATCATTTTACATTTTAAATAACTGAGTAGAATTTTTTTTGGCAGTAGCAGGACTATCTATATTCGGTGTCATTTTACATTTTTGAAATTTAAGCTTTCAGATTCCTTTTTTTGCCCAGGTTACATTACAGTGCATGTACAAAGTGCACGATTATTGAAATTATTGCTAATTTATGCAAAAGCATGTGGTCTTTTTTTAAAAACATCTACTTTTAAACATTTTTTTTTTCAAATTTTACATTAACATTTGAAGAATTGTTTCAATAAAGTTTATGCAAGTTGCCGTCACAGTTTATGTAAAAGAGAAATGTGCTATTAAAAGCAGACATTTAGGTTACCTTTTGTTTTTTGCGATGCATGTTAGCTTTACACATCCTTATTCTCCTGCGATAATTTTCCTTTAAAAGGGGGGTATAGGGTGATCTTTTCATCAAGCAAGACATTATGCCCTGAAAGCTGACTCCAAACCATTGTTGAAAATTGTTATTTACATTTTAATAACAATCTACAAATACAACTTTTTGTTTTAAAGTATTCCCCTCAATCATGCACTGCTACAGGCAGTTTGGTTCCTAATGTTCTAGTGCATTTTTCACCCCCGAGCAGTTTATTTCTCCCCCCTACGATGTCAGATTTATATTTTGCAGAGAAGGGTAATACAACAAACCATCTCGAGTTTCTCTAAGCAGCATTTTACTTTAACCTATTATGCTTTCCCAGAAGGATATTAAAAGTAATCACCTGCCCCCTTCTCAAAACAACTGTGGGTTTGTAACTGGCTTCCCAAATGCAGGCTACCTTAAAGCAGGTAGGCATCACCTTTAGACAAGGGTTAGTTGTGTTCACAAACAAAATAAAGCTTCTTTTTTCCTCCTGTTGGTAGCTAGGTCTTGGATTTGTCAATCTTCATTTTGTTATTCTACTTTTAGAACCAGCCATTTCAGACTCCATCTGGAGTCTGCAGAAGCTGAGGCTATCTGAAATCTGAATCATTAAACTAATTCCGTCCAGCCCATAAACACTCCTTCCACTTGCAGAAGTCAGATTTCTACTCTAGTACTGGTTCAAACTGCTTTCAACAACTTCCAGGGGGTGAAAAAAAAAAAAAAAGTTTTTTTCCCTCCTTTTTAAATTAAGCTCACTCACCAGCTTGATAGCTTTTTGTAAAGGTTACAGAAAAACACCATTTTTAGAATGTCTCCATATTTTAAAAAGACCATTAACTTTAGCATTAATTTAAGTTTATTTGAAAGAGAAAAGCTATTTTATTGTTCAACAAAAAAAATGACAATTCATCACATTTACTTTGATTAAAAAAGGACTAAACTTTATTGACAAACTGCTGCAGACATTTTGACAAATTTTAGCTACCTATTTAGGCAGACTTTACACACGTAGCATTTAATCTTCAAGAACAAAGTGGGAGGACAGCGTACAAATCCAATTAGGACTTTAACCTATGTACAAAGTGAAATTTCTCATTTTTTCAGCTGCAGTGTCCCTTTTTATATAAAGCTAGTGTTGAGACACACTTGAACAAGTCACCGGGATTGCTAAATATTGACACCTTTGCCAATTTTCAACTCGCACTGTATTATCTGCCCCAAATATCCTAAAACGAGAAATCTGTAGTTTTACAGACTGCAAACCTACTATCCATTTAATACTTTCTGATTTCAAACCTTGGGCAATTAGACAGAGCCGTGTAGTAGTTTAAATTTGTTCTTCTCTTAAAAGTTCTCCGCACAGAACCAAGTTAATAACCCCTTTACACTGGAAAATCTGCTTCCCAAGCATCTCTCAACACCGCGTGTTCGGGGCTAGATTTCAAAACCCACATAAAAGTCAATTTTACAAACCTAATTTTTTTTTAAATCAATTAACTTTAAAAAAAACTATTTAATTTGTTATGAGGATCTTTGTATTAAAATTTAAACTTAAGATTCATCAGCAATCTGCTTTTAAGGAAAGTTTGACAACTGAGCTTACTTTTAAACGGTGGCAGCCACTACCGTTACATTATGATTTTAATTCTTAAAAACAGCCCTGAATTTTGAAATGTAGCCTACTTTTGGGATTCTGCAACTATAACTTTTACGGGTATCTTAAAAACCAAACTTAAAGGTTAACAAAACCTTAATTTCATAACTGTTAAGCAAGCATGTCACTTTTGAAACTAACTTTTTTTTTAACTCAACTTTTATTAAAAAAAGTACAGTTGTGTTTATATCTAAACAACAAAGAAAAGCAATCTACACACTTAAAAAAATTAAAGTTGTTCTTCTAAATCTATTTAACTCATTTTAAAATACTACGTACAGAAGCCAGAATGCAAGGTGAGGATGGAGTGGGAGAAAAGGGGGCCACGAAGAAAAACAGTTAGACAATTACTTGTCTGATGTGGGTAAAGCAACAGGAATCCTGGGAGATACAAGAATCAGTAACAACTGTTTGCTCATAACTGATATTTTTCCCTCATGTTTTTAATAGCGTCCGTAAGGGTGCTCTCTGTAGGCCCCCTTCACTGGCCTAGCTGGTGGGGCCTTCAGGGAGGGCCTTGTTCCATTCCAGTCATCTTGGCCTGCAAAAGAGAGAGCAATAAACGTCAAAGTGCACAGCATACTAACAGCATGAGACGCATGCAGACAAGGGCAGCAGCATGACTGCACTGTGCACCAGTCAGAACACCTGCCTCCAGTTTCAATATCACGGCTTTGTGAAGACCAATGGCATTAATATTCCTACAACTCTATTGGCTCACAGGCCTTTATAGGCCACCCTTTAAGCTTTTATAAGACTACTGTTTATCTACAAGATCCCAGTGTCACATAGCTTCAAATTCCACAAATATTAAAATCTCTACCAAGAGCATCTCTAACTTTGCAAACATTTAACAAAGGTTACTTGTATGGGAATCCCTTTGGAAGTCTGCAGATATGATACCCCCACTAGGCTCATACTTGAACAAACCTGATACCTTTCATCTATGAATAACAACCAATTAATTTCAGTAGATCTGAAATGGACTCCAATTCCTGAAGCAGCTTTGGCAGTCAGCCTCAGCTAAGGTCACAGCCATTAAAGCTCTTTCAGTCTGTAAGCAGGCAGCATTTTATAATCCATAAACTCTGATTCAGCTGTGCAGGATACTGCTACAAGAAGCATTTTTCTCCTTTTTAAAAATAAAAGCAAGGAAGTCTCCTTGCGCCAAAATGACTAAATCACGACCACTGCTCTGGGATGGCAGTCTCATACTGAACTCAGAGATATAACAGTGTTTTCTGCCAGTTAGTAGCAGAAGGGTGGGACAGTGACTACTTAGGGATTACATTCTAGAAGATGCCTCAGCACTCAATGCCTGTCTCCTGAGATCAGGCTTTTACTACTCCCTAAACATGGTACCTGCACCAACATGTATAACTGATTATGGTAAAAAGCTTTCAGTAGGACAGCTGAATACTCTCAAAATCCTTTTGCCATATAAATAACTATTGAAACAAGCAAAGTTCAAATCCCATTCTCCTAGAGCTAGCTCAAGTCCCAAATATCCAAGATCAGCTTTTATTATGGCTTGCGCTTGCAATATTCTTATTTTGCACATCTGCCACTCTCTCCACACGTCACCGGTTTCAGAGGAATAAATATACACCAAGCACTGAGAGGCAAGCGTAACACTCCATTCCACCATCGTGAAATGCATTTTGATTTTCCTCAAAGTGGCCTCCACACTGGCTGCACAATTTATTTTTCTAATTTTGTTTTCATGAAAGCAGAGGCCAAAGGAAATTACTGTGGATACACAGATTAACTGTGGTAACTTCATGCCAAGTGTACGAGCAGTTTGGCCTTCAAATCTCAGACAACAGCACTGCTCTCTTACCAAGTAGAAACACAAAGAGGCTTTTATGTTTCATAACCAATACAGGAAACGAAACAAAACAAGGCATTTAACAGCCATTCTAAATGGAAGCAAGGAAGATATCCAGCATTACTGACAGCAAGTGTCTATTCATATTTAACTCAGACGGATGAGAAAATCTTCGGTTAGGCAGTTGAATTTAAACTCCATACAACGCAAGTATGGACCAGTATGCCACCACAAAGTTAAGCCTCACTTTCTGCTTGCTCCCAAAGCAGGAGATGTAATGCCATCTTAACATTTCATATGCTTAATCATGGGACAGCTAGAGGCCTCCCTCTGCTTCTCTGAGCCCCGAAAATCTCATATACCCCATGCTAGCCACCTTTCTCCCCTTCAACATACTTGAGTCCCATGCCTCAGCAGGAGTACGTAATGGGATTCCCACTAGAACTAATTCTGTGCCTTAACTGACTGTAGAGGCTGCTGAAAGTGTGCTTCTAATACATCAAGTGGCTGACTGCACAGCTTTTGCAGCACTTTCAACTTCTGCTGGTCTGAACAGAAGACCAGAAATCTCGCTCTTTGATACATGGCAGTGAATTCACAACTAGCAAGCCAGAACTGCCTCAGTTTACTCAATCCTCCTAAATTCTTCATGATGCAATGCAATAGTAATAAATCAATATTTTACTATGGCTTCTCAAAGTGTTGTCTCCTATATATGATTTAAACAACAGCATTTGTTAGATCAAATTTCTTGTTCTATACGACCAGTGCAGATTTTGGGAAATTACAAATTGAGTATTTTCATTAGCCAAACACAGGCCATATATACAGTTGCTACAGAGCTCTATCGAGTTAAAGAGAAAATTTAATGCTAGATTAAAATCCATTTTTCAAGCACGTATTTATTGCAGAGTCAGTCTCAACTGGAAGGGTTTGAGGATTACAAGGAAGCAGCTGGAGTTGTGCATTCATCCAACTCAACAAAATATAACCTCTGCAAGCCAAACTACTGTAGGTGGGAATTCAGACCTCCAGCTGTGCAGCATTCCATGCACAAAACTGACCAATGCTGAGAAACACCCCACTTCTGAAGAAAAAAAGTAGGGGGCACACAGTGGCAAGAACTCCAACATGGCATTCTACTGCAGGTCTTTAGGTAAGGTCACTTCTGCAAGAGTCAAACTAGATATGAGCCTAACAAAGCCATGATGTATGACCTCAGTTTGACTGCCACGTAGACCTGTGTTATCTGTGGAATGTAAATATTTTTCCCCATAAAGGCCCCTTGGTCACTTTTTGGAACTATATCATCAGCATTTTCTTACTTTAAGACAGAAAATTTAAAGCAAAAAATCTGAAACTTCAAGCAATTCCCAACTGACTTATAGCCCCTTCTCTTCCCATCACACAAGAAGTGTCTCCAGACATACCATAAGCTTCATAGGATTCTTGTGCCTCCCCATGTCCATAATCATAATATTCTGTGTCCCTGAAAGAGGAAGACAGGACGCATTTAAGTTAGTTGTGTAGAGGTGAAAAAATTTATTCACAAACCCCAAGAGCTGGAGCATTCAAAGTCTTAAGACCCTCAAGAATAATTCAAGACTTACTTTGTAGTGCTTGAATTAGGACACCCAAAACCTCCCTACCACCTTGGGTAAGTATGACCATTCCTTTTAAAGGCAGAGCTAAAGACTAGCGGGAACATTCCACACATGCTGCTTGTTTCAAACACATTAGAAGCCAACAGAACAAGGCACAACTGGTCTCAAAATATTATTAAAATAATGGAAACATGTTTAATTTTACCTGAAAATTCTGCAGAACTTTTCAGGGGACTGAAAAATGACACTTACCCTTGGCCCTGGCTGTAGTAGCCTTCATATCCCTCATAACTCTGCTCCGCATATGTATCATCATAACCCTGAAACAGACAATGACATAAGGATGGATACATGTGGAAGGTGTCATTCATTCTGACTAAGGGAAAGAGCAAAACTGAATTTACTCAGCAGTCCTTTTCAGATGAACTTATAAATCCTAGCATGTCCCAGGGGAACTTTTGTCTTGCAGTGAAGGTGAGAATGTTAATCATGTTCACAAGGCATGACAGAGTCCTGTAAAGTGTCCAAGGCTGCATTATGTCCATGCTATGTCAGAAGTCTCATAAGTGGGTTCTCCAACATAGGATTTACAAGTAGACAGAACCCACTAGTTTTAATCAGAGCCAATGGAAAACTGAAGGAACTTTTGCCAGGAGATGGAAGCATTGTGTGTGTGGTGGGGGGGGGGAGAGGAGAGGAAAATAAGACAAATCTCACTGTGATGGTTCTTCAAATATTTACTCTGGTGCTCATCTAAAGTAAGTCATTGTGCTGGCAAGAGCAAATATTCTTAGCTTAGCAAAGAAAACACTCAGGGGTATGTGTCTGTAGTGACAACAACATTTTAACCAAGTTTATTCACATGTTAAAGTAAGTTCTTACTGCGGTTACATGATCGGAAGACTCCAGTGCTCCCTGCTTCTACAAGAAGCTTTCCACAGAAGTGTTTTGATTGTTTTTTTGCTGGGCACCAGTACTCGTGTTAAAATATAATCTTGGCCACACTTCAGTTGCATTGTAATTATTCCCCTCCAAAAAAGTGTTTCATTATGGCGCACACGGAAACTTATTAACAGAAAACAATAACCTCACCTCTCAGTTC